>NW_019154092.1:4916190-5300908 GCF_002288905.1 Enhydra lutris kenyoni | reverse complement strand
CAATGGGAGAAAGACAACTATCATATGATCTCCCTGATATGAGGGAGTGGAGATGCAACATGGGGGGTTTGGGGGGTAGGAAAAGAATAAATGAAACAAGATGGGATTGGGAGGGAAACAAACCATTATAGATTCAATCTCGAAAAACGAACTGAGGGTTGCCAGGGGGAGGGGGGTAGGGAGAGGGTGGTAGGGTTATGGACATTGGGGAGGGTATGTGCTATGGTGAGTGCTGTGAAGTGTGTAAACCTGGCGATTCACAGACCTGTATCCCTGGGGCTAATAACACATTGTATTTTAATAAAAAATAAAAAATTCTATATAAAACAAAGACATGGCATATATACCCAATTGAGTATTACTCAGTCATAAAAAAGAATGGAATCTTGCCATCTGGGACAACATGGATGGGCCCAGAGGCTATTACACTGAGAGAAATAAATCAGAGTAAGACAAATGCCGTATGATTTCACTTACCTGTGAAATCTAAAAAACAAACAAATGAAGAAAAAGACAAAAGAGAAAAACAGACTCTTAAATAAAGAGAACAAACTGGTGGTTGATGGAAGGGAAATTGGTTGGGGAATGGGTGAAATAGATAAAGGGGATTAAGAAGTACAAACTTTCAGTTATAAAATAAGCAAGTCACAGAGATGAAAAACAGAGTAAGGAATACAGTCAATAATATTGTAATAACATTGTATGGTGACTATACTTATCATGGTGAGCATTGAGTAATGTACAGAATGGTCAAATTGGTATGTAGTACACCCATAACTAACATAAACTATATGTCAATTATACTTCGATAATATTTTTTTAATTAGGTTACGGGGCACCTGGATGGCTCAGTCATTTAAGTGTCTGCCTTTGGCTCAGGTTATGATCCCAGCCTGGTCTTGGGATGAGCCCCGCATTAGGTTCTCTGCTCAGCGGGGAGTCTACCTCTCCCTCTGCCTGCCACTTTGCCTATTTGTGTTCTCTCTTTGTGTCAAATAAATAAAATCTTTTGAAAATGACTAAAAATTAAAAAATAATTAAAAATTAAAAATTAGGTTACAAGCCAGTATGTTCACATGTAATATACCTCTTATGAAAAACACACATCCTGTAAGACTGCAAAATGCCAACAGCTATTACTGCTGGGGAATGGGGTTTGCAGGGGATTTTCCTTCTCCTTTTTTTGTTTATCTGATTACCTAACTTCACCTCCTTATTGTAAAAGTTAGTGTAAATAATCCAAAGTAGATAAGAACCTTTTCTAAAATGCCAAGTGCTATTTAAAAAAAAAAACAAAACTATATATGTGACTCATTCATCACAGGGTCTGGCAAATGGTAGACATCTAGAGTTCTGTCTCTGTTTTTTAATCAATTATCTGACTAACCTTTATTGAGTGTCTGCTTTGTACCAGGTACCAAAATATGGTTGCAAAGATAAATAAGACACAGTCCTTGCTCTGAAAAGGCTCACAGTCAAGAGGAGTCAACCCACACGCAAACAGGGAAATGCTAATAGAGATGTGAGAAAGTCCCATGAAGTACTGAGGACAGAGGCTTGCAAGGAAATGTCAGAAATGTGTAACAAGAGTACCACTTCAGGTCCTAGAACCTGCTCATTAATACCTGCATTATATATTCCAGTGAGTCACATTTATCCCACATCACCTTGACCTATTTGCCACAAGAAAAAAAAGCGGGGAGGGTTGTGGAGTGGGTTGGAAGAGACACTACACCAATTATATAAAACTGGGCTCACAGTGCAGGGCTGATGTACTAAACCTGCTCTACAAGGAACCAGTTGCTGGAACTACACAATGACCTGCCTCGATGTATTATCGGATCATCCTTTCCCATTCTTTAGTACTCTGGGTTGTCAAGGGCAGACACGCAGTCGAGTTGGGCTGTATATAAAAGGGGAGCTTTCAAGGAAAGCCAAATAGCTAGAAAAGAGGAAGTCCCACATTAGCAATCTTGTAGAGAACGAAAACATACATGAAGGGCAAAATAAAAACCAGGAAAGAAAGAATCTGCATTCTCCTTAAAAATTCACCACCAACCCTTGAAACAGCTGGTTTAACTTCCTAAACTTATTATTATTTTTTTAATATTTTATTTATTTATTTGACAGAGAGATCACAAGTAGGCCAAGACAAGCAGAGAGAGAGGGGGAAGCAGGCTACCCGCTGAGCAGAGAGCCCGACATGGGGCTCGATCCCAGGACCCTGAGATCATGACCCAAGCTGAAGGCAGAGGCTTAACCTACTGAGCCACCCAGGCGCCCCCCTAAACTTATTTTTGACCTTTTCATTTCAGACATTGTATTTTTCTTTTTCATCATACTACTTCCAATTTTCTCTTAAATACAGTGGGATCAATTAAATATAAAATACCAACCTGGCCACTCTGTCTATTTAAACCTTTATTAGATAGAAACTTAGGAAAAAGCATTTTCCCTACAAAGTTAATCCAGTCAGTGTAAATCACATAAGCAACTATCATTTGTGTTTTTACCAATGTTGGACATTCACTGTGAAATTTCATGAGAAAGAGAAATCATGACTCATGTAAAATCCATATTTTGTAATGACTGTGGCACTGGACCTAATTTCAAAACACTGTTTAGCTCACACATGGCTAATCTTAATAACTAAAATGATTGTGTCAGATAACTCACAGAATATATAGTTGGGAGACACGACTTTTGTCATCTTCTTTACAACAATTCACTACATGTTCCTTAAGAAGATGAGTGTAGCTATGAGCCCCCAGGACCACAGCTGCAACAGTGCACGGCACAGTTAACCCTCTTCATGTTTCCCCTCCACCTGTAAGAATGAGCAACCCACTCAAAAGCCTGCTCCCATCCTCACCACTCCATTCCTTTATTCTAGCCAGTAACAGATCTTAACAAATGCCTTCCTGCCTTTCTTCCTTTGCTTCTTTACATAACCAAAATATACCATTTTCTTCACCTCTTACCTCAAAACCTCTGTACACCATTTCAGTTTTGCAGCTCTGCTCTAGTGTGTCTGTCTCTCACACACACAGTTACTCTCAACCACCTGGCTTATTGACTCCCAAGCTCCCAAGTTGAAAGCCCACCCACTGCAGCCAGGCCCATGTTTGGGCCTGTGTCTGGAGCAAGCATGAAATAGGGCTAAAGCCGATGGGCTGGAAATCCCAGTGAGCCAGTTAACACCCAGAGACACAAAGAGTCTGTGGTGGGAAAGCAGTGACTGGGTAGGGCTGTAACCCTGTGGAAAGACCTTGAAGACTCACACAAACAGGTAGGAGCCAGAACAGCTTTCCTAGGCTAAACTGGTGCCAAAAACTAAGGGGAAACTCTATTGTTATCTCCGCATCTCTGTTCCTGGCACTTCTGAACATTTGCCAAATGAATGGTTTCATCCCAGGGCCTCCCAAATTGTTCAACTGCCAAAGAAGTGTCTGGAAAAAGAAAAGGAAACTATGCATAGTAATAATTTACTGAAAATTAAATAGTAACGACCTCAACACCTAACTTCTCTTGCACTAAAGGTATACAAAAAGCAGAGTAGATACGGTCTCCACTATTTTTTTTTTTTAGATCTGCCCACCTGACTGAAACAGCTGCTAAATTTCCTTGCTCTACTTTCCAGAGGGCATAATTAAATATGCAGGCTGGAGGAAGAAAGAGTGGACTCAAATGGCATAGATGCTCACATGACTGCATAGCTCGATGTGTAGGCCCCTTCTCCACCCCCAGCTCAGTACCATTCACTCATATCTGGGTAGATCTGAACAACGCTTGAAGGAAGATGTGGGTGAGGAGCTAGCCGGGGCTATGCTGGCCAGTGGTGCATGTGCAGAGGCAGCAGAGATTTCACATACTTTGGATTTTTACCCAAGAGATTAGCTTGAGTCACCAAACTAAAGGGTATATTATCTTTGACATTTAGAAACTGTGAAATATACGGTATAAAATAAGAAAAGGAAGTATTATCTATATCATTTGCTCCTAACATTTTTCTTTTTTTAGATTTTATTTATTTATTTGAGAGAGAGAGAGTGAGAGAGAGCATGAGAGGAGGGAGGGCCAGAGGAAGAAGCAGACTCCTGGCTGAGTAGGGAGCCTGATACAGGACTTGATCCTGGGACTCTGGGATCATGACCTGAGCTGAAGGCAGAAGCTGAACCAACTGAACCACCCAGGCACCCGAACACTTTTTTCTTATATTCACTTGGTATAATTATGTCTCCCTAAATAAATACATTAATTTTTTTATTAGAATTGAGGGGGAGCATCTGGGTGGCAGAGTGGTAGAACTGAGGGGGAGCATCTGGTGGCAGAAACCAAACCACGATCTGGTTTCGGCTCAGATGGTGATCTCAGGGTCGTGGGATCAAGCCCCAAATCAGGCTCCACACTCAGCACAGAGTCTGCTTGAGACTCTCTCTTCCTCTCCCTCTATCCCTTCACCCCGCCAATTAAAATAAATAAATAAATCCTTAAAAAATAAGAATTGAACAATGTTTATAAGATATCTCAAACCTAAAATGTCTTGCAAATTATGTCAGAAGAAATAATTCCTCCTAGAATACCCCAAATTTTTGGTTCTTTATTAAAAGCAGTAATGTGAATTCTGCTAAGATATACTTTAGAGAGCATATAAAATGCAAATTACATTTTAATGACCATACAGAGGGGAAAAGTACACTTCTTTCACCTCTTGCTCCCAGGCTGTATTTGTTCCAATATCTTTAACATAAATTACTACTGGGGCACCTAAGATGGCATAGTCAGTTAAGTGTCCAACTCTTGATTTTGACTCAGTTCACAATCTCAGGGTAGTGAGATAGAGCCCCGTGTCAGGCTCCTCACTGAGTGTGGAGCCTGTTTAAGATTCTTCCTCTCACCACCCCACTCAGTATCTCTCAAAAACAAAACAAAAAAAAATTACCATTCATGTGGGTTTTTTTTCCTTAAATAACAATGAAACTTCATCAAGCCAAATGAGCAATTTAACAAGTTTAAATAGTATAAGCTTTTTAAATGCCGTTACTATATGTTATCAATAAAATCTGTTTTAGTGAAAAATATATTGTTTTAAATTATCGTAATTTATACGTAAATAGATGCCACTAAAGTAAGGTTAGTCCTTTATGATCAACAGGGCAATAACAAAAATAAGCCCATAAATTAACCTTAGTATGTATAAAGATATAGTAGATAAACCTTCTATTTCCAATCAGTGAAGAAAAGTAGAAAAATCATTAGGTAATGTCTTAAAAAAAAATATCCTTCACATTGAACCATCCCCAAATTTTCATGTAAACACTTAAATATATCTGTTTTTTAAAGTACTGGAAAATATGTGAAAATTTATCTGCCAATAGCATGGGAAAGCTCTCTCTCATGTTTTAGAGCAAAGAAGAATCCATTTTTAAAATTCTATAGAATCAAAAGTACAATACATAATGTAAAAAGGCCAAGGAACTGATTACAAACATTGCTGACAAATTCAACATAACAAAGAGATAAGACATACTAAATAATGGGCTCTTAACCAATAAGAAGATGAATATCACAAAGAAAAACAAGAAAAGGACATGAATATACAACTCACCAAAACAATACATATAACTGAAAATATGTTTTTTGTTGTCATTAAAAGTTTCAATTGCACTAACAGATTAGGGCTTATTTTTTAATGAGATGTCATCTTTTGTCTATCCACTTGGAAAAATACTTTTTCTTTTTAAAAGATCATTTATTTCAGAGAGAGAGAGAGAGAGAGAGAACAAGAGTGCAAGCAGAGGAGGGGAGGGGAAGAGAATCTCAAGCAGATTCCACTCTGAGCACAGAACCCGAACCGGGCTCTGAGACCATGACCCAAGCCGAAATCAAGAGTTAGATGCCTAACCGACTGAGCCACCCAGGTGCCCCTGGAAAAGTATTTTTAAATGTTGATGCTCAATATCACTGAATGTTCAGGAAACTGAACATAAATTGGCATCATTGGTAAGATCCTAAATTGGCACAATCTTTTGGGTAGACAATTTGGAAATATGTCAAGTCTTAAAAATGTGTATACCCTTTGATCTAGCTATTCGACATCTCCAAATATTTCCTTATGACAGATTACTAATATAAGATTAGCTTTGTTTATCCAAGCAGTACTCATAATATAAAAGAACTGGAATCCTAATCTTCTACTCCATAGGACTGGTAAATTTTACAACTTAAAGCCATATATTTTCACATTACCAAATATTTAGTGTCAGACAAAATATTCATAATGAATTAAGTGAAAAAGATATGCACATGTAATACATTTTACACAACCACACACCATTGGAATAATACACATTATAATCCCATAGCCACTATCAGGTATTGGTCCAGAATAGGCAGGTCACAATATTTGAGTCAACTGGAGACAAAGATTTGCTTGGAAGACTTCTGAGAGTGATGGTCTCCCTGAACGGATAAATCTAGGTTGGGGCACCTGGGTGGCTCATTCAGTTGAGCGTCAGACTCTTGGTTGCAACTCAGGTCATGAAATCAAGCCCTGTATCTGGCTCAGTGCTCAGTGAGGAGTCTGGGGAGATTCTTTTTCTCTCTTCCTCTGTTCCTTCCCCTGTGCGTGCTTTCTCTCTCTCTCTCAAATAAATGTTTAAAAAAGAAATGTGGATCAAGGATATATAGGACTTTATTAAACTGTTCTTGAGACTTTACTATATGTTTAAAATTATGTCAAAATGAAAACGTCCAAAAAGCTTAAACTGACTTAAATGGCAAGGGGACTTATGGACCCAGTGAGAAACCACACAGCCCAGATCCTTATGGGTAAGCATCTACGACCTCAGGAAGAACCAGCTTTCAGATGACTCTAACACTGTGGGCTGTTGAGCAGAAAGACAGACAGAACCTAGGTATTAGATTGCTGAGCTGCTATATAAAGCCCATCCTTGAACCCCACCCCTTGGACTTCTAGTTTTGAGCCAATACACATCCTTGAAACTGAAGACAGTTTAAGTTTTTTGGAACTTTTCATTTCAATATAATTTTAAACTTACAGAAAATTCTCAAAAATAGTCCTAAGATGTCATGTATGGTTAACATTCTGCCCCATTTCCTTATGTTCTCACTCTCTCACACACATGCAAACATACATATTATCTTTTAATACTACTTGAGACTAAATTATATACATCATACCCATCTCTTCTCTAAATATTACAGTATTTGTTTTCTAAAAATAAAGACATGTCTTAGATGACCACAATAATCAAAATCAGAAAATTTAACATTGATACAATCTAATCCACAGTGTACACTCAAATTTCACCAACTATCCCCAAAATACGTCCTTTGTAGCAATTTTTTCTAACCCAGGGTCACCTGTTTGCACCTGTTGTCATGTCTCTTTAGTCTTCTTTAATCTAGAAAGTTCTTCAGCCTTTGTCTTCCATGACAATGACACTTTTGAAGAGTCCAGGCCACAATTTTGGTTGGCCTTGTGTGTACCTAGGTTCTACATACTTGGCAGGAATACCTCAGAAGTGATACTGTGTCCCACCCAGTGCAACAAAAGGCACATGATGTTGGTCTGTGTATCCTAGCGATGCTAACTTTGGTCACCAGAGCAGACAGACTCTGAGGTGCCCCCGAGATCCCCCACCTCCTGGTGTTCATACCCTGTGTGACTCCCCCACCTCTTGAGTGTGGGCAGAACCTGTGACTTGCTTCTAACCACCAGAATACAGCAAAGGTGACAGGGTGTTTTACAAGTACATGATTATGTTACCTAAGATGCAGCTTCCACCCTGCTGAAGCCCCCTCTCCCTTGCTGGCGATGAGGAAGCCAGTGGCCAAGTCGGGGAATTCACACAGCGAGGAACTGCAGGCAACTGTCCATTGAGGGCATCCTCCAGCCAATGGCCAGCAAGAAAATCAGGCTGTCAGCCCTGTAACCACAAGGACCTAAATGCAGCCAAGAAGCACATATGCAGGAAGTGGGCCTTCTGCAACTGGAGCCTCCAGGTAACCCAGCCTTGGCTGACACTTGAATTAAAGTCTTACTAGACCCTGAGCAGAGGACCCAGCAAAGCCATGCCCAAATTTCTGACTCACAGAAACTGTGATATAATAAATGTGTGATTGTTTTAAATGGCTAAATTTAGGGACCCTGGCATGGCTTCACCGGTTAAACACCCAACTCTTGATTTTGGCTCAGGTCATGATCTCAGAGTCCTAAGATCAAGTCCCACGCTGGGCTCCTTGCTGGGTATGAAGCCTGCCTAAGATCCTCTCTTTCCCTCTCCTTCTGTTCCTCCCCCCTTGCACATGCACACACACACTCCCTCTCCCTCCCTCCAAAATAAATAAATCTTTAAAAAATAAAAATAAATGACTAAATTCGTGGTAATAATTCTCTCGACACTGTTGCACAGCGATAGAAAATGAATACAGTCAGTTAAGGAGGTTCTGCCAGATTACTTCAGTGTATTATACATTTCTCCATTTGAAATCAATATGTAACTGATACAGAGCTCCTCTGAAACTATGTCAACGTCATAGTCCTCATCAAATTTTCATTGACTAGTTTTAATAACCACTGATGAATCTTGCCTAAGCCAAATATTACTATGATGTTTAGAAAATGATGATGTTTTATCCACCGTTTCTTCTACATTTATTAGTTAGCAATCTAGTATAAAGAACTTTCCCTTCTCTGCCATTTATTTTTTAATGTATTTATTTATATGTCAAAACCTCATGGATTATTTTATACTATAACATGCCATTGTCAGTATTTATTCTTACACTCAAATATTTCCAGATTTGGCCAGTGGTAGCTTCCTCAAGCTAACTCCTGAGTCCTTGTGACAAATCCCAAACTTTTTTAACCTGCCTTAAGAAGGTATAATTTCTTTACCATAAGATTCACCTAAAGTATACAGTTCAGTGATTTTTTTTGTAAATTTACAGAATTGCACAAACATCACCACAACCAAATTTTCAAATGCCAATTTGAAACAAACTTTGTGCCCCTTTGCTGTCATTCCCCTTCCAACTCCCAGCTCCAAGAAACCAATCATGTATTTTCTGTTTCTATAGATTTCCTTTTCTGGACACTTCACATAAAGGAAATCACATAAGATGCAGTCTTTTGGGTGTGGATCTTGTTCATATGGCATGTTTTTGAGGTTCATCCATGTTGTGGCATGTGTAAGTACTTTGTTCCTTTTTATTGGCAAATTGTATCCCACTGTATGGACACACTCCCTCACAATGCTCTGTGTACATCTTTGTTCCTGGTCTACCAAGGTGTCCTCTGCTCATCTTCTACTTCCTGTTCCAGCCCTGGAATCAGCCATTTCTCCAAGGAAAGTTGGCTATTTTTAGTGGGGAAGGCTATTCAGAAACCAAGATCTGGATGGCGAGGTGTGCTTGGTGTTACAGGGGTTTCCCTATTGTTTCCAGGCTCTTTCCCAATGTGTGTTAATATGTTTCTATAAACACACACACACACACACACACACACAGACACACACACAAATACATATAAACATGAAAGGTTGAGCTTTTTGTTACTTGCAATTCAAAATATCCTGACACACAGATAGCAACATCAGAGATAAAAATCCCTTCCTTTCTCTAGTTAGAAAGGAAATAGCAGTGAAAAACAGATTAGACATTTAGTTTCATTCTGTTTCATAACTCTGATACACATCCCTAAAAGGCTTTGCTTGGCCCTTTTGGCAAGGAAATCTTGTCCAAGCAATGATCCCAAATGCTCGATGTTAAATTTTTATTTTTATTATTCTCTCTAGAATTTTACATACTAGATGCAAAACTATTTCTGTTGAGTTGAGACACTCCCTTCTCTGCCCCGCTCCCCTATCCATTCATTCTTAGTAAATAGTCAGTGAAGGATAACTTCTCAGTCATGTGGTACTATGACTTTACACTTTGAGACCATCATTCCACAAATACACTCCAAAAAATGGAAGATAAAATTTTTTAAATGTTTCTGAGACACAGTCATACTCAAAGGAAGATGAGCATCTCCAGATGAGTAGTCAAATTCACAGAGACAGAAAACAGAATGGTGGATGCCAGGGGCTGGGTCAGGAGGAGGAGGGGGAGTTGTTTAATAGGAAGAGACTTTCAGTCGTGCAAGCTGAAAAGATTCCAGAAATCTGTTGTGAAACAACATGGATATACTTAACACTACTGAGCTGTATACTTGAAACTGGTTAAGATGGGAAATTTTATGTTTATGGAAGGGTGAGGGGGAAGAAAAGGGGCGTTTATGTACCTGCCTAGCTCAAGGCTACTCTCCTGGTCTAGCTTGTTTCCAGGGTTGCTTGCCTTACGAAAACCAGTAACTTATTTTTTCTCTTTAATTACCTGATTTTTATAATTAACAATGTAATGTTCCCTTTTATTAGTACTATACACATAATTAAAAAGCTGACTTACCCTCACACCTGCTGAACAATGGAATAGAAGATAATTCTGTTAGGACACGCAATGTGCTTTTTACTTAGCTCAAGGTAAACAGATTTCAGAAAATATTTCAATTATCTCAGCAGTCATCTGCTACAGGGACAACACTGGATCTGACAGCTCCGCTACCACACTTGAACTGTGACTCACGAAGTAGCTTACACAAGAGTAAATTTCCTAGTTTCTAATTGCCTGAGTAACTTGTGACAATCACAAGTTCCTGTTTCTTGAAAATGGATTGTGCTAATTCAACAATATTCATGGAAAGGTTTTAAAAGCAATACCAGTTCATCTTTTCAGAATGGCTGTTAACTGCTAACTTTCCCTGACAGCCCACATTTCTTCCAAGTCCCCTTAATTGATGTTTCCTGGATCAACCTGATTTCCCTTTTCTATCCTGGCTGAAAAGTGAGATCCCTAAAAAGACTAACTTTTATGGGAATCAGCTAACTATCATTCTTGAATTATGGCCAGGCCCCTAAGGCAAGGAGAATGGCTCTGGCTCCCGCAGCCCTCATCTAGCTCGGTCATGGGACAGGACTTCGGTCTGGACCCAGGAATGGAGCAGAGTGCTACCGAATTACTCGTGACTAGTAACAAAGCAAAATTCTGTTTCCAGTTTTAGAGTTGTTCACCTCAGAGAACCCTCCCCCACACAAATACGCCCATGATGTCTCTTTTATTTTTTTCTTATTACAAAAGCAAAACATATTCATTGTAAGTCTTAGAAAATACAGGTACTGTAGAAGAACATATATACATATATCCCAGAGGCAATCACTGCAAACAGTTTACTATATTTGTCCTTTGCATATTTTTTAATAAATATTGGATCACTCAGTACCTCCTGTTTTATAACTTGTTTTACATTATAATGGACCATCTCCCCAACTCTGCATTCCTCTCTTTTAGGCCTGTGGTCCACCCCTCCCCAACTCCTAAATCCCTTCCACTGTGCCCTCCAGAACCAACAGTACTCTGTGTCTTCATCTTCTCTGAATTATCCCCGTCACCTTCTTGCTCTAACCCACATATGAATCTCCCCAGATGGCAATGTTGGTCCTGGCTGTTCTGTGATAATCCTCATATCACTGTAACGAAAATTGGGGATGTCCTGATGCTTCCTTACACATTCTCTCTCTCTCTCCCTTCCTCCTCAAAGTTTTCTGGCTTTGCCTCTTACATCACCAGACCATATACATATACCTACTCTCCCTCCTTGTTGCTGCCATCTATAAAGCCCCAGTTATCCCACCTTAGCTCAATAATTTTAGCTGCTCGTTTCCTGTCAGTCTCCCCTCTTAATTTTTGGTGATGCTAAATGACCCTCCCAACACCCCAGCCTCTCACTTCCATGAACTCCTCTCCTGTAATGTTTCCTCTGGCAGACCCCAGGCATTCTCTGAGACCCCAGACCCCCAGTTACCAATAACTGCAACTTTCCATCACTTTAATCTCAAAGGTCCCTCTCTTTTGACAATCTCCCTTAACTTTCTAGCTCACTCCTTCTAGTATCTGACTCTAATAATCATTCAATCCCACCAGAATCTACAATCCATTCATCCTATGTTCTTTCTAGTCTCCCTCACCACTCACCCTTACATTTCAACTTCTCCTTCTTGAACAGGTTAAATTCTGAATTTATGATTATAATCAGAAATCTCTCTGCCCCTTGCCTACCTAGAATCTATGCAGTATACCTGATGATATGCATTTACTCTTTACTGTTAGGCAAGCCCCCACCATGCTGTTCCTTATTCCCCAAGAAGCCTCACAGGTTTTTGTTTTGTTTTTAAGATAATTCAGGACTAAAACTTTTCTGATCCCATCAAGTTTCTCACTTCTCAAATATTTTTTAAATTTAATTTAATTTTTCAGTGTTCCAAGATTCACTATTTATCCACCACACCCTGTGCTCCATGCAATAGGTACCCTCCTTAATACCCACCACCAGGCTCACCTATCCCCCATTTCTTAATTATTTTTATTCCTTCTTCTCTCTATTCTTTTTAACCAAGTGTGACTAGAACTACTTAAAGCATGACTGGCCCAAACTGAGAAGTGAAGTGAAATACACACCAGATTTGAAAGACTTCAGTATAGAAAAAACATATATAACAATTCATTAATAATTTTCATACTGATCACATGTTGACATAATGTTTTAGATATACTGGGTTAGATAAAATAAATTATGAAAATTAATTTCACCTGTTTCCTTTTCCTTTTTAATGTGGCTATTAGAAACACTTAAATTGCATATATTCCAGGGCGCCTGGGTGGCTCAGTCAGTTAAGTGGCTGCCTTTGGCTTAGGTCAAGATCCAAGGGTCCTCTGATCAAGCCCTGCATCAGGCTCTCCACTCAGTAAGGAGCCTGTTTCTTCTCCCTCTGCTTTTGCCTCTGTCCCTTCCCCCCATTCATTCTCTCTAAATAAATAAATAAATAAAAATTTTAAAATCTTTTAAAAAAAGATAAATTGCATATATTCCACTGTATTTCTATTGGGTGGCGCTGCTCTAAACAGTTCTAAACAGAATGGCTCCTTCCTCCATGAAAGAATTTCTTTCCTTGGTTTTTGTTTAAGTAATACAAGGCTGGGAAAGAAGATAGAACACCCCATGCAACTAAAGGCAGAAACTAAATAAAATCTCTGTGATGCCTTGAAATCATAACTTGGATCTTCATGTGAAATTAGAATTTTTTAAGATGACATTTTTCAAAGACATAATAATAAATTATACTTAAATGGCATTAAAACACAGTATTATCACTATCTGTAAAAGTTCATCAGCTGTAACTTAATGATTTATGCAATTTTTTCAATGCCCAGTACTTCATTTACAGCCAAAATGTTACCACCACATAAATTAATTTTATCCACACCAAATGATTTCTGTGTTTAAGGAAAGAATCTTCCTTTACTTGTTTCCTAAAATGTTAAAGAAGTGAAATAAAGCACCCTCTGCCTTTCATTTCCTGCCTTTAGAAGTCAGGGTTCAATAACAGATCATTTAAATACTGCTCCTTCTCAAAGGAATCTCCTTAGCAACCTTTTACAGCTTGTCATGGGTTACAGAATTCTCTCCATCTCCCATTCTTAAACGGGCTTGTGTCCCTTCCAGAACAAAGAAATTTAAAACAAGAAACGTAACTAGCTCTTTGAGTAGACATTTTAAGGAAGTTTCACAATCTCCTTCAATTCTTTTGCCAGCTCCTTCCCACTAAGCATTCTGCTTTCCTCCCATCCCTTCCCTACCCAAGGTCAAGTCAGGTCTGGTCATCATGGCCTCTGTTAAGAACAGCAGTGGCCTCCTCTAACACTTCCTGGCAGTCCAGTACCTCCTGGCCCATACTATGAAACCCCAAGCGCATGTCACAAATACAGATTGTTGATCTGTTTTTAATTAATTTATTCAATTTCTTTCCTGTGTAAGCTATAGAGCAGTTATAGAAGAGTCTATTTGAAAATAATAAGTATGAAATCATGCAAATGATGGTTGCCTTGCTCCTTTGTATTAATACTTTGGTATTAATTACCTAATCTTATTAATTATACAGAAGGAAAAAATAAAATCCCAAGTTTAATAAGCCACAATTTATATAAGTAAAAATTTACGGAAATAGGAACTATTGCCTTTAGAGTAAAGGGGGAATATTTGTGTCCAAAACATATGCCAAATTACAGGCAGTGCCCACAGTCTTTTGTTTTATGCCATACTCAGAAAGGTATCATTTTCCCTTATCTTTCCTTTCAGGGAGGGACAGTGAAGGATGGGGGCAGCCACAGGAGAAAAGGGAAGGAGGCTCATCTCACAGCAAAAAAAGAACTGAGACTCACATTCACATAATCAACATACTCACCAGTGCAAAATTGAGAGGCTTTGTGGCATGGTCTTTTTAATGATTTCAATTATTTATAAAATGTAATGGAAAGAGACACATTACCTTATTTGCAACCATCTACTCTTATCCATGTACCAACTTCTCTCCATTATCCAATATCCATGGAGAATTTTACTTTTGCCAGCCCAGTTTCTAAGTTGTCCACAATACAGAATGGACACTAAGAAGAAGAAAGAAGAATGGAGGATAGGAATGGGGCAAAGAAAAGGACAATCCCACCATGATTCTGGACTCTCTTTTGGAATGGAGGATCTAGGCATCAGCTGAAATGGAAAAAACACAGGACAGAGAGAAGAGAAGATGACAGACAGGATAGGCACCAGGAACAGTGGGATGGGTAGGGTTGTTTTGTTTGAGGGTAGGTATAAGAGGAGAGCTCCAAAGTAGCTACAAGGGCTGAGGGAATTGTTATAACCTATTAAATGGATCCACTACAAGATACTTTGAGAGATAACTTTTTAAATATTTTTAACTGTTACAACTGTGTTATTTGCTACTCTATGTAGCTAGTGGGCAAGTGTTTGAACTCAACAACTATAGGGAGAAGAGAATAAAACTAGAAAAGGGCACAGCTTGACCAAACAAGCTCAGGTTCTGAACTCCTCTTCAGTTATGTAACACCATGTGCTACTTTTGCTAAGATTACTAACAAACCAACAATTTTTTTTTTAAATTTTTATAAGGGCAGTACTCTAGCAACATATAAATTCCTGAGAACAGCACTGCTTCCCTACCCCTAGCCCGGAGTCAGTAAATGGCAACTGCTTGACAAATGATGTCTGGATTAAGCAAAGATTTTACATTTTTTCCCGTAATTCCTCCTCCTTTTCACAACTCTTTTCATTTACATAAATCTCTATTTATCCATGAGAATTTTCCCCCAGAAAATAAATTCAAATTACAAAGCAAGGAGCTTATTAATTATCCACAGATGCAATGGCACAATCTATAAAACTGTCAAAGAACTTTCTGTTGAAGAAAAATAAGCAATCTTGTCAGATAAAACCTCTATGACTAAAAACATGAGAGTTCAACAAGGGAAGTCAGTTACCAATTCCTAGTTTGAAAGTCATCTATGACTTTTAACTTTATATTCTAGACATACTCTTGCAATAAAGTTGATATTCTACATATAAAAAGATCCTCAGGGGAAATAAAAAACAGTCCCAAATTCAGTTATAACAGGTCAAACTAAAATCTGTTTCAAATCACACAAAATTTACATTTCTACTTAAAATATAAATTATGTAAACAGTGTCTCAAAAGTCTCTGATTTAACATTCAAACATTTAAGTATTCTCTTGTAAAACAGATTTGAAATAAGTTATTTAAATGGCTTGGAGGATTATTACACCTGCCAACTCTGAGTTCCATCAAAACTATTTTTAAAAAGAAAGAGCAAAAAGATGAAATGGAAGGTATCCAAATTGGAAATAAAGAAATAAAGCTATCTCTATTCATAGATAACATGACTGACATAGATAACATGATCTTGCACATAGAAAATCTTAGGGCAGGGATGCCTGGGTGGCTCAGTCAGTTAAGTGTTTGCCTTTGGCTCAGGTCATGATCCCAGAGTGCTGGGATTGAGTCCCAAATTGGGCTCCCTAGTCCATGGGGAGCCTGATTCTCCCTCTGCCTCTCTGTCTCTCTCTCTCTCACACATAAATAAGTAGACAAAATCTTAAAAGAAAAAGAAGAGCAAATCCTAGGTCAAATTATTAAAATTAATGAATGAGATTAAAAAGTTTGTAGACACAAGATCATTATACAAAAATCAACTGTACTTCTAAATACTTTCAATGAACAATCCAAAAATGAAATTAAAAGAAAAATTACATCTATAATAGCACCAAAAGAATAAAATATGAATAAATTTAATAACATAAGTGCAAAACTTATGTTCTGAAAACTACAAAACATCACTGAAAAAAGATTAAAGAACATCTAAACAAACAGAAAGAGATCCTGTGTTCACTAGTAGTATTACTAGTAGTATTACTAGTAGTATTGCCTCTTAACAGTGCTAAGGATTGGAAGGCTTAGCACTGTTAAGAGGCAATACTACTCAAAGCCATCTACAGATTCAATGCTATACCTATCAGAATCCCAGCTAGCATCTTTGCAGAATTTACAAGCAAGGGACTCAAATGTCCATCAACTAATGAATGGGTACACAAAATATGGCATATCCATAAAGTTCAATACTCAGCAGTAAAAAGGAATGAAGTACTGATACATGCTATTAACGGATGAACCCTGAAAATACCATGCTAAGTTAAAGTTAGTCAGGCACAAATCACCACATATTATATAACTCACTTATATGTAATATCCAGAATAGGCAAATCTACAGAGATAGAAAATTAGTTATTGTTTGGCACGGTGGTAGGAGTACTGGGGAATGCCAGATGATAGCTAAAGGTACTGGGTTTCTTTCAGAGGTGACAAAAATGTTCTAAAAGTAAATGTGATGATGGTTGCATAATTCTGTGACTATACCAAAAACCAATAAATTGCACACTTTAAGTGGCTCACTTATATTCTGTGAATCATACCTTCATAAAGCTGTCACAAAAAATTAAAGCACCATTATCAAAAGAAACTAGGGAATTATCACAGTACCAAGTAAACTATCTAATTGTCCTGATAATGTGTTTTTTTTTTAACTCTACCAAATACCGTAAGAATTTCTACCAAATTGAAGGATGATGTCAAGAGACACCACAGTGAACAGTAGAAACTCTCTTAATCAGCCTCTCTCTATCCATCTCATATTCCCCAGGCCCTCTATCTAGACCATACCGACTAGTCTCCATGACTACTACTAGCCATGAGTAGGCAAGCTACTCTTTAGGTCACCAGTGCATTTCTGCCCCTACCAGGTGAGCTCTATGCTTACCTTAAACATGCTTCTGGTTAATTGTGTCTGTAAGATTTGTTCCCAAACCCATGCATTCAACAGCACTTATGTGCTTACAATAACAATTTAATGAAATGATGCAAAAAGCTGATGAAATATGTATATATAAATACTATCTCAAAGAAAAATATAAGCAAACAGCAAATAAAGAATGCACAACAAAAGAAGAAAGACCTTAGGAATTAGAAGAAAATTTCATGGGTGCCTGGGTGGCTCAGTAGGTTAAGGGACCGAGTCCTGCATTGGGCTCCCTGCTCAGTGGGGAGCCTGCTTCTCCCTCTGCTCTGCCCCTCCACCCTGTTCACGGTCTCTCTCTCTTATTCTCGCTCTCTCTCATATAAATAAAATATATAAACCTTTTTTAAAAAATTTTTTAAAAGGAAATAGAAGAAAATTTCAGACAGAAATGTTTCTTCTCTCGAAGAGAAAATGGACCTATATATATGACCTGTAAGACCTGGCACCACCTTGTCTTCCCAACATTTCCTACAACCCTCTCTCACATTCTCTATGCTTCAGACATCCTAGTGCTCTGTCAGTTTCAAAAAACAGTTTTATCTCCTAAGAGTCCTCACTGTGATTTTCTTCTGCCTGGGAAGTTCCATCCATCTATCTGTACCTATAACTAAACCCTTTCCCTCAGTCTGGGCTAACCCTTAAAGCCAAGTATTTTTAATGCAAAAATACATGTATCTCTGAGAGTAGCACACAATGGATGTTCAAAGAATAAGTCAATTTTGTTATGTAAATATGGGAAGAAATGTCTAAAAGAATAAACAGCCATTACCATTAGATGGTAGGATATAAAGTGTTACTTTCTTCTTGGTATCCTTCTGTGATGTTCTAATTTTTCAACAAATATATATCATTTCTACAAAGATGAAAGGTACTTTGAAAAAGACAATTAAATAATCTAGCTGCTTCCCATCTTGATCCTTCAGCACTGTAGTGTCTGTGTTGAAAAATACTATCTTATTTTATTAAATATTTAAACTTTTAATTAAGGCAGATTGATATAGCTCCCTGATAAGGCAAATCATTAAGAAAACTTTCTACTTGGGTTGCTTGGGTGATTCAGTCTTAAGCGTCTGCCTTCGGCTCAGGTCATGATGCCAGGGTCCTGGGATCAAGCCCTGTATCGGACTCCCTGCTCTGCAGGAAGCCTGCTTTTCCTTCTCCCACTCTCCTTGACTGTGTTCCTGCTCTCACTGTCTCTCTCTGTGTGTTAAATAAATAAATAAAATCTTGAAAGGAAGGAAGGAAGAAAGAAAGAAAGACAGAAAAAGAAAGAAAGAAGGAAAGAAAACATTCTACACTATTATCAAAGTACGTTTTGGTGCTTCCGACACCTGCAGGGTAAACTTTCTGCTCCTTCAAGAATACTATGTTTACTCCCAGATAATCTGGGCTATTCGGAAACCCTTTAGTAGAAATATCTATATAAATGTTATTGGTCTTCAAATAAAGTAAAAACTACACAAAGGAACACTACTTGTATAAATTTTGCATCCTATAGTCAAACCATGTGCCCTGTACTTTAAGATATCTATGACTACAACACAAAAGACATTTTGATAATAAATGTTATAAGAGAGAGGAGAGAGGTCCGAGCGTAGAAAAGGGCAGGGAGAAAGAGAGAAGCAAGGAGGGAGGGAGAAATGTATTTTAAATGAAACAAGTAACTAATATAATGTGCCAGTCTCTCTCTGATGACACATGTAATCTAAGTGAAATTACCTATTTATCACACCATTAATAACTTACTACCAAGCTCTACTAATACTCACACTCAGAAGCAGCAAATCAAAGGTAGACACAATTTACTCTGAGGACACATAAACCAATTTCCAAACCATTTAAGTTAAAGTCAACCAAAAAGTCATGTAAATTCAAGCATGTTTGGGGTTTTTAATCCAAAAGCACAGGAAATAGAATGTGAGCATCCTTCCCATTTCTTTTGGCCTGCTGACCAAGGAGAAAAAGCTGTGGTTACCAGCAGTTAATGGAGCTTATTCTTCTAATCCTTTTATAGAACATATATCATTATTTTAACTTCTTGTCATGCAATTCCATTTTTATAAAACCTTAAAGTAAGGTTTAAAATCAGAGAAAGCCTTCTGCTGAAAGAACAGATATGGCAATAATTGTCTTTCTGTTTCTGTTTTAAGATTTAAGTTTAATTAGTTTGGTATCAAATACTAATTCACAATTATTTAAACAGGCTCATTATGCAGCTAAAATTACGCACAAATGCAAATATTTTCACAAAAATATTATAGCTGGCTCTTGAATAACATGGGTTTGAACTATAACGGGCCACTTATACTGTATTTTTTTTTTCAGTTAAATACAGTACAATACTATAAATGTATTTTCTCTTATGCTTTTCTTAATAACATTTTCTGTGACTTACTTTATTATAGTAATATGGCATATAATACATATGACATAAAAGTATCTGTTAACTATGTTATTGGTAAGGCTTTTGGTCAACAGCAGTTAACAGCAGTTTACTTTTTGGGAAGTCAAAAGTTACACACTAGATTTTCAACTAATCCCCATGTTGTTCAAGAGTCAAGTGTATACACTTCTTCAAGTTCATTTCTGAGTTCCTTTTGAAGTCAACTAATGGATATCAAATGTCAATTAAAAGAGGTTATTACTGGGATGCCTGGGTGGCTCAGTTGGTTAAGCAGCTGCCTTCGGCTCAGGTCATGATCCCAGCGTCCTGGGATCAAGTCCCACATCGGGCTCCTTGCTTGGCAGGAAGCCTGCTTCTCCCTCTGCCTCTGCCTGCCATTCTGTCTGCCTGTGCTTGCTCTCTCTCCCTCTCTCTCTGACAAATAAATAAATAAATAAATAAATAAGAGGTTATTACTCATCCAACTGCCACTGACTCTGCATGAGCCAGGGTGAAATCAAAGGTCAGGGGGCTGATTTAGCTAAACACAAAACGGGAATTTTTTCATGTTATACTGCGTTAAAGCAGCAAACTCCCACATACTACCTTTGGTAGTTTATTTTAGGCTGCTCAGGAAACATAAAAAATTTTCATATAGTCCTGCTGTGTCAAAAACTATATAATCAGAATGGACTAAGTCCAAGACACTAACTCTGATGTATTCCTTGGCTTGTTCTCAAGATCTTTGGGTTCCCCCACAAAGCAGACTAATTCTAGGTCTGGTTTCCCAGGAGGTTCAAATATATATAACAACTCTTGAGTCATTCTGAGTAAGTTAAAATCAGACTACTTCACAAATTACTACAGTACAGAACTCTATGTTCATCTAACCAATGGGGGTGGGGGAGGTGGGCTGAAAGTTCAGGGGGTGCAATCATTCCTCTGCCCAGTTTACACTGAGCAGGAACATAGTCCCTGGCTACACAATGCCACACACTGTAGTCACAGGTAAGAGACATATACAGAATAAGGAGACACTCAGCCAGTTCACTGCCCCAAATGGGACACTAAACTAATTTTTAGCATTATGCAGATGTATTACACTGCAGATGCACAATGGCTGGGTAAAGACAAACAAATGAGGGGGGAGGGAAGTGGTTCTGCAACACGCTGACTATACGGCCTTGGGCAAGTTACCTCTCTATACTTTAGTTCTCTTTCTAGAATTTGTTTCTAAGTTTGTTATGAGGATTAAATTAATGTCTATAACAGTATTTAGCGTATAGTTAGCTCTAAAGTATTTTTTAAAGATGCATGTCGGAATGAAACATAGTATTTATGTACAGTATATAGGAACTCTATTCTTAAGATGTGAGCACATATCTTTTAAAGTTTCCCTTAGTAAAGATTACATTTTTCTGCTACGTTATGATTTTTATAAACTAGCTTTGTCAAGATTAAAGTATCAACAAAAGTTCATTTAACTTTATATAATGCTTTAACCTATGCTGCTTAAAACACAGCTAATCTAGCAAGGGAACAGGACTGTTCTAGTTATTCATTTAACCTTCTTTCTGGCTGAAGGGAAAGGGCCTCACTGCTTCATAATTAGTGATGGTTAATAGAAAACTGGAACGTGATGAAATTTGGAAAGCTAAAAATTTACAACAATGAAAATGCCTCAATTAAAATACTTAAAAATTCAAATCCTTTATGTTATAGTACTTTTAAGTGCTTGGCAGTTTTCTTCATATATAAAAGTATGACCCAGAAAATTATTTAAATAATGGCAGCAGTAAAAACTTGTAAAATGAAGGTAAAACCTCTCACAACCTGTGGACCAGAAATGCCTCTTTGATAAGCAAGTACGCCCAGGTATAGGTCAGTCTTAAGAGTTTATAAATGACCAGACAGAGCTGTGAGCACTCCCAGAGAGGGAGAAAGAGGAGTAATGCACTGTTTAAATAACATGCCCTTCTCAAAATGAAAGGACAAAATACAGATCAGCAGTAGACAGGGGCCTGAAGGAGGACCACCAAGAGGCATTGGCGGAGCTTGGGGAGTGACAGAACTCGACTGCAGAGATCGTTAACACGAATACCTGTGAAAACTCGAAGAACTGTAACTGAAAAAGGTAAATTTTACTGTAAATTACACCTTCAAAAAATTCAAAAGATATAGAAAAAAATTAAATTGTCTACTAAAGTAAAAAATTTAAAAAAAATTCACAATGTCTTTAAAAACAAATTAAATGAAGGACTTCCCTTAATGAGTTCAAATGCTGGAATATACTAGTATAATTGAGTACATTAAAAAAATTTTCCAAACAGGAGCACCTGGGTAGTTCAGTCCATTGAGCATGGATGGGACTCTTGGTTTTAGCTCAGGTTGTGATCTCGTGGGTCAGGATTTTGAGCCCTGCAAGGGACTCTGTGTTTACCACGGGGTCTGCTTGGGGAGTCTTTCCCTCTGCCCCTCCTCCCCACTCGTGCATGTGCATGCGAGCACCGGCTCTTTCTCTCTAAAAATAAATTTTAAAAAAAAATTTTTTTCCAGTGAGAAATGAGGTTTAATACTTGATCTTTTAGAAACATTAAGCCATCTTGAGGTATAAGATCACATAAGAGTTGACTGATTGCCTGTGTATGGCCTCCTTGCTTTCTCTAAACTCATAAATTTGTTTGTTTTTCCTGAATACAAGAAAAGTCTTAAAAAGAAAATTAAAAGTAAAACCAGAAAATAATTCCTAATATGATTTCTATGTACTACAAAAACTATTAAAATACACAGCTGAGCCATTAAAGTTATATGTCTCAATGAGGGTCCTAAAGGCCCAGAAAGGGATTTGCTTTCCATAGCAGTCACCCTGAGGCTCCTAGTGGTCCATGAGCCTTGCTTAAGAAAATGACTTTATCCATCCCAGGAAAGTATATACCTCCCAACTAAGAATAATAAGCTATATTCATTTAGCCGAGCTTTATGCTAAACTCTCTGCAATCACAACAACCCACCTTGCAGATGAGGAATCCTGAGGCCAAGAAGTGAGGGAGAAGGGTGGAACCAGGATCTGGCCAAAGCACAAACACCCACCACACCAGCCCCCGGGGTGCAGGCCAGCACCACAATGCGGAGCAAGCAACATGCTCCTCCTCCTTTCCAGGGGCCCTTCACAGTTCTACTCATCTACAGCTTGTGAGCAGCCCTTCTCTTGGTCTCCATTTAATGCCAGAGCTTGATGAGCATCTCCTTTCTCAACAGAAGAACAATGGAAGGGCAAAAGAGGCTCTAGCAATCACCTTTCTGATCCAGGATTACTTCACTCTCAGAAATGACCCTGCGATTTTACGGACAGAAAAGACTGGCTTAAATCCTTATTATCAAAGATTCCTCAACTTCCCATTGTTTTCCTCAGGACTGCGGGTTTACTGTGCTCAGCCCTCAATTCTGTTTCTCAGGCAGAAATACCCATGCTAACTACACCCCAGCCCAATAGCTCTCAGGCTGTGGTTTGAGGACCCTTTGACACTCTAAAAATTACTGAGGAGTCCAAGGAGCTTTTATGTATGTGAACCATAATCTATCAACATCTCCTGTATTAGAAATTAAAACTGAGGGTTAAAACCTCTGCCTTCAGCTCAGGTCATGATCCCAGGGTCCTGAGATCAAGCCCCGCATTGGGCTTTCTGCTCAGCGGGGAGCCTGCTTCCCCCCTCTCTCTGCCTGCCTCTCTGCCTACTTGTGATCTCTGTCTGTAAAATAAATAAATAAATAAAATCTTAAAAAAAAAATTAAAACTGAGAAATTTTTTAATCAAACCAGTTTAATTAAATCATTTAAAATATTAAACATGTTAATATAAGTAACATTTTTATGGGAAAGAAACCTCTGTTTTCAAAAATAAAAAATAATGAGAAGAGTGATACTGTTTTACATTTTTGTAAAACTCCTGAAGGTCATGCTTAATAAAAGCCGGCTAGATCTTATATCTACTTCTGAGGTCTGGCATGACATTCATAGGTACACAGTCATGTAGCCAAGGAAAACACCACTCAAGAGAATGAAAGTAGAAGGGCAGATAATGTCTTAGTATTACTTCAAAAACTGTCTGACCTTGAAATGGTGTCAGGAACCCCCTAGAGCCCTCCTACCACATTTGGAGAACCACTGCTCTAGTCAAGCGTGGGGTACTCCTACGTGTGACTTCAGCAGATCCCCACAATCTAACTTGAACTCCAACCTCACTCTCTTTTGCTTCCTTACCACTGCCATGCCCCACCCCCCAAATGTACCATCTTCCCTAAAAAACAAAACTTTCTACATAAACTGTCTCCTCTTTCTCTTAGGTCACCAAACTTCTTGAAAAAGTAGTTCCCACAACCTCTACTGCCCCTAGTTTTTATCATTTTTATTAACAAAGTAATACAGAGATGTTCTCATTTAAAAAAAAAAAAAAAAAAGATAAATCACCATCCACAATTCCAGTCTCTAACCACTGTTACTCCTAGAAAATACTCCGAGCTGTTAACTAAATAATCAGATTGA
Source organism: Enhydra lutris kenyoni (assembly GCF_002288905.1). NCBI lineage: Eukaryota > Metazoa > Chordata > Mammalia > Carnivora > Mustelidae > Enhydra > Enhydra lutris. The sequence continues at coordinate 5,276,637 of NW_019154092.1, read as the reverse complement.
ATTTTTAATTTTCTTGTGATTTTTTCCCTCATCAAATAGTTATTTTTAAAAATCCTGAAAGGAAGTTCTGTTTAGATTCCAATTCTTTTGGTTACGCAAGGTATGGTCAAAAAATAAGGGCTACCAACTAGGATTTTAGGAAGATAAAATGAGTGACATTCTTATACAAAGTGAGTACTAAACAAAATACTACAACCATGCTGATTTTATGGTAATACAACATAAGACAGAATAATGAAACTTAGTCATCCTGATATATACATATATTATATATATAATATGTAACAGTGTCTTCAGGATTTTTAACATTTTCACATATATTTGCTCTTTAAAGTTTCACAACCCTGAGGTCAATAGGAATTAGGATTAACATTTTATAGATAAGAAAGCCAAAGTTCTAGGAGAAAAAAATTACTGCTCAAAATTACATAGCTAGAAAAATGCACACCAGAAACCATAGAAAGAAGTTATATTTTCTGACTCAAATCAAATCCCACTCCTTTATATTACATTAAACAGTACATCAAAAATTCTCACAATATAGAAATTTTAAGTTCTACTTTTAAAAAAATTAAATTCTTGCCTATTTTTAGAGCTCATCTGGAAAAAATGATCTTTACTTCCAAAGTTGAAAATGCAAAAATGAACTGTATAATTTCTGAATGCAAAAAAGAACAAATCATTTTTGCTTCTTTATTATACAATATCCTTTAGGAAGCTTACATTTTATTTAGAATAACAGTTGAAATTTGCTAAAATCTACATCAACATGTAGACATACTATTCTATTAGAAAAATAACTTCTTAAATCCTTTATTTAGGCATTGCTATTAACAAAGACCCAAGACTCCTAATGTAAAGATGATGCAACAGCTGCCGAAGAGAACACCAGACATACACACTTCATGGATGCTACCCTCATACTTCAGTGCTACCCTTGAAATTCCTGCAAGTAACACAGGGAATCATATGGAAATTCCCTAAAGTTCACAATCAAAATTTGGAACTAAATTATGAAAAAGTACTAAACCTGTTTATATAAATAACAAACTATTTGATTCATTTTTTAAAAGACTTTATTTATTTATTTGAGAGAGAGAGAGAGCATGAAAAGAGAGAGGTCACCAGGAGAAGCAGACTCCCTGCCAAGCAGGGAGCCCAATGTGGGACTCGATCCCGGGACTCCAGGATCACGACCTGAGCCGAAGGCAGTCGATCAACCAACTGAGCCACCCAGGCGTCCCTATTTGATTTATTATTAATCTTACTGAAATATTGTTTCCAATCCCCTATTTTTTTTCCTACACCAAGGCAGCTCCAAAGGAGCTCAACATACTTAAATGATTTATTTATTATGACAGATGAGATTATGAGAAAAACTGAACTTAAGCTATTCTTATTAAGGGCTCTGAATCTTAGTATCTCAATTTCACACATATAACATGGGAAAGTTTTAAAGCCATGATTAAGCTAACCTTTTTTTTTTTTTTTTTAAAGATTTTATTTATTTATTTGACAGACAGAGATCACAGGTAGGTGGAGAGGCAGCCAGAGAGAGAGGAAGGGAAGCAGGCTCCCTGCTGAGCAGAGAGCCTGATGCGGGGCTCGATCCCAGAACCCTGGGATCATGACCTGAGCTGAAGGCAGAGGCTTTAACCCACTGAGCCACCCAGGCGCCCCTAAGCTAACCTTTTTAACACACACTGGCATTTCAAAAATATGGGCGAGAGGGGCGTCCAGCTCGCTCAGTCAGTGGGACATGCAACTCCTGATCTCAGGGTTGTGAGTCTGAGCCCCACAGTGTGTGCAGAGATTACTTAAAAACAAAATCTTCAAAAAGTATTTATGTGGGCAAAATAACTGTTTACTTCCTTCACATTTTACTCTTTTTAAATGTAAAAGATAGGAGCGCCTGGGTGGCTCAGTGGGTTAGGCCTCTGCCTTCGGCTTGGGTCATGATCCCAGGATCCTGGGATCGAGCCCGGCATCAGACTCTCTGCTCAGTGGGGAGCCTGCTTCCCCACCCCCCCTGCCTGCCTCTCTGTCTACTTGTGATCTCTTTCTCTGTCAAATAAATAAATAAAATCTTAAAAAATTAATAAATAAAAAATAAATGTAAAAGATATATACCTATCTCAACACATTCTTGTCAGAAGACCAAAAACCCATGAGATACAGTTCAATACTTAATCTAAAGAAACTGCAAAGCTACTTTACTAATAAATATTTGAGTATTTCTCTTACCTCGGTTTCAGAACAATGTGAGTATCCCAATTTACCTGTAATAAAAATACAAAAAGTTACTTCCAAAGGATTTTAGCTTTTTTATCATTGATAAAAATATCTGAGCTATCCTGGCATGGTTTCATTATATCTATGCAAATATGCAAATAGAAGGTGCTAGAATGACCAATATTCTAGAAGGTCCTACCTAGAGATTTGTTTTAAATAAGCCCATAAGAAAATACTAAGTAGGAAGATGGGAAGAATATACTCAATTATAATAAGACCTAAAACACACACACATATTTAATATGCATATATATAAGTTAATGAAAGTAATAAAAATATTTTTATTGGAGTCTTGCTTTCTTTTTAAGGTATCTTAAAATACTTTAACAGCATTTACAAAGTACCTTTCAAAATACTCTAAAATACCTTCAAAAAATCTTCAAAAGACTCTTAAACTTTTCTCCAAATACAGCTTCCAGTTTAAAGGTACAGTGATCATTTCAATGAAAGCATAAATGTCTCAAACTAATATTTTCTTTAATATACGATGGTTGTTTTTCTTTAATATATGATTAGACAAAACCACATAATTAATTTAGTAGTTTTCCAACAGAGGATCACCTAAAGAACAGCAATAATAGAACAATATTTGGCTGTACCAACATCAATATTTCCTCTTCATCACTGACACATAATAGCAAAAGAAACATGTACAATTATACATTTCTGCCAATTCTGATGAATAAAACATACTTTTTAAATTAAAAAACAGCTATTTTGAAGATCATTTATTAAGCAGTTTTAACAAAAAGAACAGGTTACATATTTATATTGGGTACTAAACAACTTAATTTCCCCAGTCCACACTTGTTAAAAATCACTGTCCTCAGTTCAAACACACATTAACCTCTACCTCCTTTCTTCCAACAACACTCTCCTTCCTCCTAACTGCTCTCTCCAGCCTCTGACTCCCACACCTAGTCCTAGCCCACTGTGCTTGTTCCAGCAGTCTGTGTTTTCTTTAATGCTTAATGAGAATCTATTCACCTTAGAGTTTATAATATACCACAAAAAAAAAACCCCACAATGTTTTTTTATGTGCCTCCAGACTCTTAAAATGAAAAAAATTGAAATCCACAATTTCTGATGACCTAATGGTCCTAATGTGGAATACTGGCTGAAACTGAGACCAGAAAACAAGGGACCATGGGTTCTATGGATTAAAAATTATATATGAGCAATAAATAATTAAAGATTATATGAACACAGAGATAAAATGGTTTAATATACAAAGGTTTTACATACTATGGTTTGATAAATACATAACATACATATTTACATATTTATGTATTGTTGAATGAAACTATGTATTATAGTTATATATCATCTATTTTTATTTATATATATATGACTGCTCAGAACACTAGCGCTTTTGGTAAATTAATTATCCTACAACTCCTATAGAGGGGGTGATTAGCTTAACCTAGGGAAGTACTGTGAACAGCAGCAGTTCAAAGGGCACAGACTACCTCTCAACAAGCATTGAGAGTGTCTACTCTGGAAGGGGAGGGGAGGGAAAGGAAGGAGGAGGCAGGGAGGGAGGGAAAAATACGGTGTTAAGACAACAATAACAGAGAGTAACCTCTTTGAGAGTACATAGATGTCCATCTTAGTATAATAATTCTTAAGGTAAAGAGAACTGCAAAGAGAGTGGTGGGTTTGTTGTTGGTAGTAAAGTTGGTAAAAAAAAAAATATTGAAACTGTTTTGTACATACTGTAGCACTAAGCAAACAAATGCGCTGATGTTGCTGGGAATCATGAACTGAGGGAGAAAGACCCTGCGTACCTCAGGGGACTGGCTAACTCCACGGATGGGATAGGTGGAGGTGAGGCATTTCAGGGAGTGTGCTCTGTAAAGCCTAACCCTGAACAGCTGAAGTTATGAGTGGGTCTACCAAGATAAGAAATTACAGGATAAGCTGGAACATCTTTCTGCACCAGAAAGTAATGAAGTACTCAAAAGTGATGTCAAAATGGCACAAGTCTTAGGAAATAAGGTTTTTTCAATGACCTCTATGATAAAGCTGAAAATGCTTTCCTATAAAGAATACCAAAAATTTTTGTGTGTGTGCACCACTGCTTCCGGTTATTCAATTTGATCTGGTGACTAATTATGCAACTCTGGAAATGTGGTTCACTATGAAGTGCCTGACCGCCTACCCTACTCTGCCATCCAAATCCCTGCCCAGACTCTGACCCAGGAATCAGAAAATCCCAATTACACGAAAGCAGAGCTTAAAGGAACCTTGGAAACCATCCTGCCCAATCCATTCATTTATAGATGAGTAATCTGAGCCTGACAAGTCAAATGACTTCACAAAATGACAGAGCTGAGTAGACTCCAAGGCTCCTGACCCTTGTCATGAGCATTGCTGTGGTTGTTACCCTGTCCTCCATTCCCACTTGCAGGAACCAGTGGGGTTAGGGAAGGGGACTACAGAGGTGCTATCACAGCGACGTACCCATTAGAATCCTGCTTGTGGAGAAATGGGGAACTGTACTCCTTGATTTAGCAGTTGGAAACTGCCAATATAGCAACTGAGAAATTTTCATTTGACAACTTTTGAGTCCTTCCTCATAGGTTAATCACCTTTCCAGAAACAAATCTAAGGAATCCCTCTAAAACCTAGAATCCTATGACTTCACTTTCTAAAAGCTGAGTAAACTAAGCCGATGGTAGGCCGAACCAAGGTTTAAGGTTATTAAATGCAGTGAATCAGTTCTTTAAATAAGGCTAACAATTTTACTGATTTATTGTTATTTTAAAGGCTAGATTAACTCTCTGACAATGTAAAATAAAAGGAAATATTTGGGATGACACTTAAACATTGAGTTTCAAAATATTCCAGTCTTATTAACACACTTATACACTAGGACAAAGGATGATTTGCACAGCAAACCAAGACTTCTGCTTGGCGTTTCCCAAACAGAATGGGCATTTTAGTAATGCCGGAAGAATCAAGGCTGTGTTTTTTAGGCCCTTCTTTTTAACTCATTCTGAAATATTCTATCTGCTCTTAAGATTTGCTAGACAAGTTCCCTCATGTCCTAGGAAATACAAACACCAGTCTTCCTATAAAATGATATAAAATGGCTTTAAGTGATGCCAGGTGCCTCAGTCAGTGCCTTCGGCTCAGGTCATGATCCTGGGGTCCTAGGATCAAGTCCCGCATCATGTTCCTTGCTCAGCGGGAAGCCTGCCACTCCCTCTGCTTGTGCTCTCTCTGTCTCTGACAAATAAAATCTTAAAAAATAAAAAAAATAAAATGGCTTTAAGAAATGAACAATTCCTAATGTAAAATGTCATTTAAAAAAAAAAAAGCCACTTCAACTAAGATAACAAAGACATTTTAAATTCTAAACGTTGATAATCAGACACTTTCATTCCAAAGTCTGCTCAGTGTTACCAGAGAGAGCATTTCAGTGAACACATCTTGGTAGACCCACTCATAACCTTAGCTGTTCAGGGTTAGGCCTCACACAGCACACTCTCTGAAATGGCCTCACTTCAGTAGAATCACACAATCTGATGACCCACACAACTATGGTGGAAATTAAGGCAGTTACAGAAAAAATTTAAGGTGCTCGTGTAGATTAATTATACCTTTAAATTAAGGAGGTAGAGGGGCACCTGGGTGGCTCAGTGGGTTAAAGCCTCTGCCTTCCGCTCAGATCATGATCCCAGGGTCCTGGGATGGAGCCCCACATCAGGCTCTCTGCTCATCGGGGAGTCTGTTTCCCTCCCTCTCTCTCTGCCTGCCTCTCTGCCTACTTGTGATCTCTGTCAAACAAATAAAATCTTTTTTTAAAAAATTAAGGTGGTAGAAACCTCAGCATATGGCTGACTTGTCTATCACAGAGTCACATTATCAATGTGATTCAAATTAGCTGAACAAGCAGAAGGCAAAGATGCCTGCCAGAAAGACTCAGAACCCCTATAATCTTTACAATAAATAAACAGCTCTCAGAATTACTCTCCAAATTTTTCCCATGTAAGCAAACTGCAGGCAATGATTGGGTCTATCTGATCCTATGAAGGTATGTTATTTTTTCAAAAGCTGAACATTCAATAGACACACCCTATCCCCCAGCCAGCTTGCCTCTGCTCCTCTCATTCACTCAATAAATATTTGCTGAACACCTACTGAATACTAAAATACTGATGATAGAGTGGCAAATGAGCTACACAAACGAGTAAGTCCTTGCTCCCTAGGACTTACATCTTAGTGAACACAGACCCAAAGAAACAAACAAAATTAACTACAACTGGTAATAAATGTTACTAAGGACAGAAAAGGGAAAGAAAATAACAGAAATGTTCCAATTTAGAATAGTCAGACATGACTCCTACAGAAGATATTTAGATAGAGACCGTGAAGTTAGGTAGCAGGTAACTACAGGACTGAGGGAAGAACCTGTTCCAGAACCAGGAGGCAGCCTGTGGTAAGGCTCTGGAAGTGTTTCGTAGGTGGGTAGCATAAAACGCATTTGGAAACACAGGCAGGGGCAGATCACACAGGCCTTTTAGGACAGCATAAGGAGTTTAGATCTGATGTCCAATACAACGGGAAGCCACTGGACATTAATATTTAGCAAGGGCATGAGCTGATTTGAGGTGGGTTTCCAGGTTGGTCCTGCTCTGTGGAGAGGGTCAAGGTGAAACCATGGAAGGTGGACTGCCTCACTGTCCTGGATAGCAACGGAGGGAGGGGGGGAAGCAAACATGGACAGCAGCCAGCCCAGGTGGTGGCAGTGACCAGGAAGAAAAGTAGAGAATTAAGATATAATTTAGCAGCAGAATTAGCAGGACTTGTTAATGGACTGGACTGGTGGTGGAGCAGGGTGAGAAGGAAAGAATGATACCCTGAACAAGTGCCATATTTTCAGGAACAGTGTTCTTAAAGACTTGATCAAAACAGACCAACATCAAGGGTTAAGTTTAAGAACTCTAATACTCTGGGGACACCCAGCTGGCTCAGTTGGAAGAGCATGTGACTCTCAATCTCAGGGTCATAAATTTGAGCGCCATATTGGAAATAGAGATTACTTAAATAAATAAATAAAAATAAAATTTTTTTAAAAGAGCTCTAATATTCTATAAGAGACAAGTGTGTATTAGGTACACTTTTGGGGCAGCTTTTATATACATATTAGGGAAAAAGAGTACAGTTTTAAATAAGCCAAAATTTAGCAATAAAACAATCCCTACAGCCTTATCACACCTGGGTTTCTTAAACATTGTGGCCACTGAGCGCTCAGAATCCATGACCAGTTTTCAGTGTCAAAAGTTAGGACACTAAAACTGTGCAATCATTAGCTTACACCCACCTCCCCCAACATAATCATTTTTGCCATGTTACATTTTTAATGAAAAAAAAAGTTAATACATTTGACATAAGAAACAACCATATAAAGGACACTTTTACTTTGGTTGTTAAATGATCAAATCATTATCCTCTATGCCATAGCATTTCACCAGTAAAGCTCCTCAAAGATTAACAGGAATTTAGGATTTAGACATGGGAGAAAATTGGTATACTTGCTAACCAAACAAAGATTGTGTGTTCATTAAGTTCCTCTTCTTGGCCTGTCAGGAAGAATGAAATAAAATTTAATGTTCCACTGCCACAAGAGCCCTGTGCTAATGTATTTTCTTCTTCACAACTGTTGATGTTTAACCAAGAGTTTAAGTAAGCTTTCCCTTAGATGCCCTGGCAAGGCAGTGAAGCAGAAGAGCAAGTCTTTAGACTTGAGCAGTCCCAGGTTCAAATGTCAGTGCCATACTGAACTAATTGTGCGATGTGATCTTTAAGTAAAATACTTCCCAGAGTTTTCCACTTTCTCAACTACAAAAAAAAGGGAATAGTATCTACCTCATGAGGCTTATGCGAAAATTAGATGAAACACAAAATGTTTTGAGGGGCTCTGCCTGATGCCTCCTGCAGGGAGGGGCTCAGCAAACGGCAGCTAAGTTTACTGCTCTTAACCCTGTGGAAAGACGAGAGATAGAGATAAACTAAAATTGAGTGCTAAGGAAAACTGGGATAGCAAAATATCTTCACTAGGATTACAACCATGTAAAAGAGGTATTGATTTTGAAATGAAAAAGTAGCCAAGTCCTATGAAAAGTCATAAAATTTCACTCATTTTTACACTTAAGATCTTTAAAAGCCGCTACCTTTTACGTTGTACCTCTCTACAGAGGTTCCTCACATAAACCTTGCCCCCAACTCCTTAGTGACGGCGTCCAGGATGATGACAGGCATCAGTCAAACAGCTGGAGCTCAGCAATGGCTCGGGCTGGGGTGGTGGGAAGTGACGTTTCATCAGTTATTACTCAAAACTGAAAATAAGAAAGCCTGAAATGGCAATCTCTATAATCAACTCACAAATAAAAAGACTGTAAAGTCTGCAGAATTTGTGAATATACTACTTTACATGGCAAAGTGATTTTGCAGCTGTGATTAAGATAAGGCTCTAGATAGAGATGGGAGATTATGCTGGATTATCCAGGCAGAACCAATGTAACCACAAGCAGCTTTATGAGAGACGGGAGAGTCCAAAAAGGAGCTGTGATGATGAAAACAAAGACTGGAGCCATGTGAATGCAAAAAGGGGGACACAAGGCAAGGAATGTGGAAAGTCTCTAGAAGCTGAAAGAGGAAAGGACCAGATTCTCCCCTGCAGCGTCCAGAAGGAATAAGCCCTGCAAATACCTTGTTTTTAGCCCACAAGACCCGTTTTCAGACTTCTAATCACCAGAACTTTAAGGTAATAATTTTGTGTTGTTTTAAAGCTGCGACATTAACGGTGACTTGTTATAGGATATGAATACACAGACCATGAAAAGGTCAAAGCAATATGACAAGCTCTCACCATCCCAAAGACAAACCCCAGGCCACCCTGTATACAGTCTAATCCCATGCAGAATGTCCCAGAGTAAGAACTCGCTCACTGGTACAAGGGCAATAGAACACAGCGGTTAGGAACAAGAGTTCCAGGCCAGACTCTGGGGACTTGAATCCCAGGTAGGCTGCTGGCTAAATGGCCAATACACATTAGTCTCCCATTTGTAAGGCAGAGGCTAAAAAGAGTACCTATCTTGGGGCACCTGGATAGCTCAGCCTGTTAAGCGTCTGCCTTAGGTTCAGGTTATGATACCAGGGTCCTGGGATGGAGCCCAGAGTTGTTGGACTCCCTGATCAGTGGGAAGCCTGCTTCACCCTTTCCTTCTGCCCCTCCCCCTCTCCTGCTCTCTCTCTTGCACGCTGTCTCTCTCAAATAAATAAATAATCTTTATGGAGTGCCCAGGTGGCTCAGTCGGGGAAGCATCTGCCTTTGGCTCAGGTCATGATCCCAGGGTCCTGCGACTGAGTCCTCCATGGGGCTTTCTTCTCGGGAGGAGCCTGCTTCTTCCTCTCCCTCTGCCTGTTGCTATACCTGCCTGTGCTCTCTCTCTCTCTCTCTGTCAAATAAATAAATGAAATCTTTATAAATAAAGTTTTAAAAAGAAGAGTACCTATCTCATAGAATTGTTGTGATTATCAAAAGTAATATTCCAAGAAAACTGCTCAGCTCACTGCCTGTCACAGAGTAAGCACTTAAAATTAGCTCTATTACCATTTAAGTCTTTGAGCCTTCTCTCCTAGGAGAAAATAAGCCAAAAGACCCTTGTCTTCCAAACCCAAAAAGCTGTAAGTGAACAGATCACTTGGCTCCTTCTATACCTAGCATAATTGAAGAAACCCGCACCCATGCCTTGGCCTGTAGGTGCAAAGCCGGCCACCCAATCTCTGTAAGTTCTAGGGGTCTCCTGTGTCTGCATGCAGTGTCAACCTGAAGAGCACGCAGCTGACCTTCCATAAATTTGTTAAACTTTTCTGAAGCTAGGAGACTCACAGGGAGGCATTCCTGTCCCCACCCTTCCCTGTTCTCCCCTCACCCTCTCACCATCTCCCTCCTGCCTGTCTCCTTGGGGGAGTTCAGTGGTCTCCTCTGACTGCCAGTGAAGGCCTTTGAGGGCCTTGGCTTACCTCCCAAGTGCTCCCTCTCAAACTGACAGCCCTCTAAGAATGATTCTGGTTATTATAATTTTTCAGCTCCCTACCCTGAACATCTCTGGTTGAAAACGTCATTTCTATTTTTACAAGACACCAACCTTAAGGGAAATGCTAAGAGCAGTGGAACTATTCCAAATACCTCTGCCAGAAATATGTCAAAGACAAAGGCATACATCCAAACTACCCTGAACATTTCTAGAAGCAACATGCCATTCAAATCAACCCCCACAATGTTCTTTTAAACTCTAAGAAAATTGTTAATGAAACATCTCATTAATACTTATAATTAATCAATACTTGCTCTATATAGGTCAAACATATTGTAATGCTGGTGTAAAACCTTCAATTTTACAGCTGAGGAGGCTCAAGCTCTACAAAAGAAATGACTCATTGAAGGCCAGAGAACTGTGACCAGTTACCCAGGCTGCTGACCCACCCAGCTGTCCTACATTCTCCCCTACCTCAGTAAGGGAGAGACTAGGAAGCAATGGATGCCAAAGAGTGAAGCACAGGGCCAGCTCTAGTGGGGAAAGTTTGGGAATATTAAAACTTTCTTTTTTAAAATTTTCATTTATTTTTTTGAGAGAGAGCCAGAGAAAGAGCATGAGCCATGGGTGGGGGGTTGGGGAGTATAGGGAGACAGAGGGAGGAGGAGAAGCAGGCTCCCTGCTGAGCAGGGATTCCCAAGGTAGGACTCAATCCTAGGACCCTGGGATTGTGACACAAGTCGAAGGCCGACACTTAACTAATGCCTAGGTGTCCCTAAAACCAAACTTTCTAAGTACCATTTTGGTTTACTTACCCACTGCTCATGACTAATAAATGTGGGTAAAGGAAAAAAAATATGTCCCCCTTAACAGGACAAAGAATCCCTGACTAATCAATACGAATAATATATTTGATCACATTTTGTAGGATCTGGACCATAATCTTATTATTTTAAAGAAGTGTAGAGACATAAAGACATCACATTTTTTGGAAGAGCTGGTGAAAAGTGGATTAAATTTTTTTGTGGGGTTGGGGGAATGCAGAGTGAGAGGGAGAGAATCCCAAGGAGGCTCCAAGGCCAGCAGCACAGAGCTAGATGTGGGGGATCAATCTCCAAGAGTTCATGACCTGAGCCAAAATCAAGACTCAGACTCACCCAATTGAGCCATGCAGGTGCCCCAAAAAACATGGCTTATTATTGCCCATCACTTTCCTAGGGACTAGAGTCTAGCCCTTGGACGTCATATCAGTAGCTAAAACCAACGACCAGACTTCTCAGGCAGAGACCACTAACTGGCTCTTATCTGCAGCTACTGTCTGCCCTTTCTGGCTCTGCTTGCTCATCAGATGATGAGTGGATTCGTTGGGGCCTGGCTGCTGCACCAAACACCCCTGATTTCCATCCCGCCATGAGGATAGGCCTAACCACCATGATGGCCACCCCTAATCTAGGAGTAAGTATGGCCCAGACCCCAAACCCTCCCAAACTATTCCATGGTACTAGAGTGGCCAATTCATAACTGATCTTGCTGTGAAATGAACGTTTTAAAAATATGTTTTCTAGGGGTGCCAGGCTGGGTCCATCAGAGAAGCATGTGACTCTTGATCTTGGGGGTGGGTATAGAGATTACTTACATAAATAAAACTTTAAAAAATATGTTTTCTTAATTATTAGTGTTATTTTTCTTTTTCTACTCAGCAACCTTAATTAGCTAAACTTTATATCATCTCACAGAATATCATTAAATATCAAGTACCTTCCAGTGAAAAATAATTTTAGCATAACTGTTTTCAATAAAACTCAAGTATTATCTTTGTCTATTTTACGTAATTTGGCGACACTCAAAACTTGTAGAGGAAAAAGGTTTCATCTCTTGTGCCAGTTCACACTAAATGGTAGTGACAGTCTAGACTGCTATCCTCAAAAGAGCTGTGAGGGCAAGTATGGGGTGGGAGGTACCCGTGACCATTTAGCAATGTTTGCCATGGGAATAGAAGGGAGTGACAATTCAGAAGCCACATTCCTGACACTCCTGTCTTAGAGAACAGGATGATGGAAGTTGTGGTTCTTTTTGTAAACAGTGTAGATTTGGATTAAAATTTTTCCTGAGTGATATTAATTCAAACATTCATTGCTTAAATTTCATGAGACCTCAAAAATACACTGAGAACACAGCACTCTATCACTTTATTCAAGAATAAGGAGAACGTGGAGGGGAACTTCCCCATCCAAATCATAAAAAGAGGTCTAGTAGCAAGAGCCAATCCCAAACATTTTTGTATTTCCTATCAAATAGAGAATTCTGGTTTTCATGCATTTCATAGGCTCCACTGTTATTCTCCCTAGAATCTCCTCTCCCCCTCTGGCGTCTGACCATGAATGAGACCATCCTAGCCAACAAAAACCCTGCCAGAGAGGCATCTAAGGTACTTCTCTCTAAACACAAGTGCCTTACATCATAGCACCATAACTGCCACCCATATTCACTTACCCAAATATGTTACAATAACAAGCGTCAGAGCTGAGAATAAAACCACACCTTCTGTTGCCTACTCTTACATCTTGTATCCGTGTTACCATGTGACATTCAACAGTTGATCTGCAACCTTCTGAAAGAGCAAAGGAACTTGGTAGGAATAAATATGACTCCACTGGAAAAATATTTTTTCCAGGCCAATTTAATTTCTAACAAGTGTAAGTCATCATCTTCCCACCCTATGCTGCCTCTCCTGCCTTCCCAGCAGCTAGGCACCCAGGTGGGAAGTCTGAGAGCCTTCCAAGATTCTTCCTCTTTCTCAGCCCCACACCAAAAACTAAAGGGCCATGTCCTATACTATTTCCTAGATCATTCTCAATCTGATTCTTTCTCCCCATTTCTGCCCTCGTTCAGACCTCCACCATCTCCTATCTGAAGAGCCAAAATACTCCCAACTGGTTAGGCAACTTCAAGGCTACTAAGATCTAAAGATAGTATGAAATCCCTACTGCTATCTCTGCCCTTGTTTTAACCCAATTCAGTCCACTGTCTACAAAACTCCCATGGTTTTCTTTCCAAAAAGAGTAATCTGCTTACATCATTTTCCAGCTTAAAAGCCTTATATGGCGCTCCATTGGCCTTTACAGGCTAAAAATACAAACTCAACAGTGTGGCACAAAAATGTCCTTCATAACCTGGTCCCAGTCAACATACCTTTCTGGCCTGCCTCATTCTCCTCCACTCCCCCACACATCCTATGCTCCAGGCACAGTGGACGCCCACTGCAAAGAAGACAAACAGGTTGAACTTCACGTGCCAATTCCACAAATAATTGGTAGTGGCTGACTGAAACACAGCTGAGAACTCTGAAGCTGCTTATAAATTTAGCAGCAAAGATGCAATGACCGATTAAACAGTGTCTGCTTTTGGTATGGGGAAGTGGGCGTCAGCACAAATGCCAGTCTACAATCCACATACTACTGTTCTTTGAATAGCCCTTCCACATTTCTGCTTCTGCCTAAGTGTCCTCCGTTTATCCCACTGCTCATCCTTCAAGGCCTCTCCAAAAAACCAGTGTCCTTTGTGAAACCGGACTTCTATCATAGCAGCAGTCAGGTACCCTCACCCTTGGGCTCACACAGCTTTCTGTACATGCCTCTACTACTTCAGAATTACAGCAACTATACTGTAAATGTTAGTTTATGTACCTGTGATCTGCTTGAAGGCATGGGTGCCCTTTATTTATCTTTGTGTCTTCAAATCTAGTACAGTGCACTTGAAGGCACTCAGGTACAGATGAAATGAAGAAATGAATGGTATTATCACTAAATGGTATTATCACTAAAATCCAGGAACCAAGACAAGAACTACAAGACAACCTGTAGTGACTGTTAGTGTGGCATTCTGCCCCTACTCATCACCTATACCTATACAAGGTATTAAAGGAATATACTTAGAGAGAAATTTGGCTTCTAGTTAAGACTAGGCCATGAGGAAAATGGGAAATATGAGGAAAAAAGACAGAGAATTAGTTTTCAGAAACTAAATATGGACCTGCAAATCCCACTATTATTAGGGATATGGACTTTCCATATAAATGACACCAGTCAAATCCTTATTGAATTTATACCAATATCCCAGATTGGTTTTAATTTTTTAAAGTTTGTGAGGTACACAAGGGAGGTGTGTGGGGAAATAAGTTAAACAGGTGATGGGGACTGAGGAGTGCACTTGTCCTGATAAGCACCAGGTAATGTACGGAACTGCTGAATCTCTACTTGTACACTGGAAACTAATATAACACTGTATGCTAGCTAGAATTAACAAAAACTTTTAAAAAATTAAAATTAAAAATAAAAGTTTGCAAGGTGCAATCATCTTGGAAAACTTTCGGCAGTATCTACTAACACTGAAAATACCCATACACTATGAACTAGCAATTCTAATGCTACATTTGTTCACCAAAAAACATGTTTACTCATGCTCACAACAGCATTATCCATAATTCCCAATAACTGAATACCCAAATCTAAGATCCAAAAAAATCAAACATCCATGGATAAATTATGGTATATTCATTCATGCAAGGGAATATGGTACTCAACTGTGAATGAACAAACTACAACTATTTGCAACAATAGGGACCAATCTCACAAAGTTCAGAGTAGAAAGTTAGACACTAGGTAACATACTACTACTTGATTCTATACACCTACATTCAAATATAGACAAAACTTACGGTGTCAGAAGTCATGACCAGTGGTGACGCTTGAGGTGGTTG
The DNA here is from genome assembly GCF_002288905.1 of Enhydra lutris kenyoni. Classification (NCBI taxonomy): domain Eukaryota; kingdom Metazoa; phylum Chordata; class Mammalia; order Carnivora; family Mustelidae; genus Enhydra; species Enhydra lutris. The sequence continues at coordinate 5,261,538 of NW_019154092.1, read as the reverse complement.
GTGACTGAAAGGGTTCACAGACAGTTCTGCTGGGATACTAATCACATTCTATTCCTTGATCTGTATTCTAGTTACATGAATGTGTTCCCATTGTGAAAATTCATCATTTACGTACTTTTCTATGAGTTACATCTTAATTAAAATTTGTTGTTAAAAGAAGACAAAAGAGGGGTGCCTGGGTGGCTCAGTGGGTTAGGTGTCTAACTCTTAATTTTGCCTCAGGTCATGATCTCAGGGTCATGAGACAGAGCCCCCCATTGGGCTCCGTGCTGGGTATGGAGCCGGCTTAGATTCTCCCTCTCCCTCTGTCCCTCCTTCCACCTCTCTCTCCTTCTATAAATTAATTAATTAGGTGCATACCAATTTAAGGTTATAATATCTTCATGGTGATTTTACCCTTTGTCAATGTGGCTAGAGTTGACATGTATATGGTTACACCAGCTTTCCTTTTTTTCAACTGAATAAATTAAGCCACTTTTTGACTGAATTCTGAGTGAATTTAACAGTGGCAGATCTGCACTAAAGTACATATTAAAGAGTTCTTCAGGCAAGAGGAAAATGATCCTAGAAGAAAGTAATGCAGGAGGAAACACAGAACATAGTAAGGGCAAACATGTGGGAAAATCTACATGAATACTAAATTGTACAAAAATATTGTCTTATATGTAAAATCTATGATAAACTAAAATACACATCAACAATCATAAAACAACAGAAGGAGATATATGAAGTTAGAATGTTCTAAGATCTTCGCACTGTCTGGAAAGTACTACAGTAAGTAATTTATATATACTTTAATAAAAATTCAACAATACATGTTGTAAAGTAACAACTAACAGAATAGTAAGGGAACATACAATAAGCAAACTAATGAAAGGAGAAAATTTTAGCAATTCAAAAAATTCTTAACCAAAAAGAAAGTTAGGGAGAGAAAATGAATACAGACCTGGTGGGACAAATAGAAAGCAGGTAGGAAGATGGTATACTTTAAAACCCGAGTAATTATATTAAATATAAACAGAATAAGGAATCTAATTTAAAATTAAGGATCATTGGGCACCTGGGTGGCTCAGTGGGTTGAGCCTCTGCCTTCGGCTCAGGTCATGATCTCACAGTCCTGGGATCAAGCCCCGCATCGGGCTCTCTGCTCAGCAGGGAGCCTGCTCCCCCAACCTCTCCCCACCTACTTGTGATGTCTCTCTCTCTCTGTGTCAAATAAATAAATAAAATCTTTTAAAAAAATGAAAATTAAGGATCATTATATTACATAAACAACAAATCCTAAATATATTCTGCTTGTAAAAGACACACCTTGAATATAAGAATACTAAAAACTTGAAAGTAATATTATGGGAAGGAATACACCATGCAAAGATTAATCAAACAAAGCTGGTGTTTAAAAAAAAGAACGCTGGTGTAACCATATACATGTCGACTATAGCCACATTGATAAAAGGGTAAAACCACCACAAAAATATCATAACCTTAATTGGGTATGCACCTGATAATACAGCCTTCATATATAAGTAAAAATGGACAGAATAATGCACAAATCAAAGAAATCACAAAGCAAATCAAAAAGATATTTGAATTCAATGATAATAAAAATGCGATATATCAAAACTTCTACTCATTAAAACATACCATTAACATGAAAAGGAAAGCTACAGAGTTGGAGATGATGTCTATAATATATATAACTGGCAAATGGCTTGTATTCAGAGTATGTAAAAATCATAACATATAAGAAAAGACAAAAATATATATGTAAATTAATTAGAGGTTACCAGGGCTTGGGGGAAGTTGAGAATGCGCAGTTACTGTTTAATGGGTAGAGTTTCTGTTTGTGTGATGAAAAATTTTAGAAACAGAAATACTGGTGATGGTTGTACAACACTATGAATGCAATTAATGCCTTTAATTAAATGGTTAAAATGGTAAAATTTATGTTTTATATGTTTTATAAGAAAAAAATACTAATGAGCATTGTTGAAGGGGAGCAAGGTGGGGGGATGGGGTGGCTGGGTGATGGACATTGGGAAGGGTATGTGTTGTGGTGAGCTCTGTGTGTTGTGTAAGACTGATGACCTATAGGGGTGCCTGGGTGGCTCAGTGGGTTAAAGCCTCTGCCTTGGGCTCAGGTCATGAACCCAGGGTCCTGGGATCAAGCCCCGCCTTGGGCTCAGGTCATGAACCCAGGGTCCTGGGATCAAGTCCTGCATCAGGCTCTCTGCTTAGCAGGGAGCCTGCTTCCTTCTCTCTGCCTGCCTCTCTGCCTACTTGTGATCTCTGTCTGTCAAAAAAAAAAAAAAAAAAATCTTTAAAAAAAAAAAGACTGATGAGCTGTAAACCTGTACCTGTACCCCTGAAACAGACCTGTAACCCTAAATCAAATAATACATTATATGTTAATAATAAAAAAAAGAGAGAAAGAAAATAGTAGACAAATAGTCAAAAGACCTGAACAGGAATTTCACAGAAGAGATATCATCATGGCCAATAAACATATGAAAAGGCACTCAACATGATCAGCCATCAGATAAATGCAACTCAAAACCATTATGAGATATGTACCATTACATCCCTTCCAAAAATAGGTAAACTTTAATGACATCGCCAAATAGTACGGTGGATGTGCTACAACAGACACATTGCTAATAAGACCTGAAAAACCACTTTGGAAAACTACTTGGCAATACCTTCTAAAACTTAAGAGACGTGTAACAATCCAGCAATTTTACTAGATATATACCTACCAGAAGTGCATATGTATATTCAAGAGAGTTTATAGTGGTGTTATTTAAAATAATAGCTAAAACTCTAAACAGTTCATATGACCACCCACAGCAGGCTGGGTAAACCAATTCCGGTATTTTCATACAATTGAATACCATCAGCAATGAAAACAAACTAGAGCTACATGCAATAACAAGTAATTTATCTCACAAACACAATGTTGAACAAAAGAAGCTAGACACAAAAAACACATATTGTAAGATTATATACATAGTTTACCAGACAAGTAAGCCCAATCTGTGGTGATAAAAACAAAGACAACCATTATATATGTGGAAGACGTGTGGTCTACTTGTAATGCTCCTTTGTTCAAAGTCAGCTTGGTGTTTACATGGTTGTGTCACTAATGATTTGTGCACCTTTCTGTAGGCATGCTGAACTTCCAAAAAAAGGAAAAATTTGCGAAAAACTGGGAAACGACCAAAAAAATAAGTTTTGAGAGGGAAATGTCAAAAGAAATGATTTTTTTAGACATAAGAAAAGTGGCCAAAGACTGAATGAATACAAGATACCAAAAAAAAAAAGAAAAAAAATGTTTAAGAAATCCTAACCAACATTTCATTACCAGGCTATCATCACTAAAACAAAAAAAACCTACTGAACTCTCATGCAACTACATGAAATGTGCCTAAACAAAACAATACTGTTGAACTCTTACACAACTAGTTGAAATTTGCTTATAAATTGCTTAAAAATTTGATGGGACATCTTCTTAATATATTTTCTTTGTATGATAAGGGCAATACCAGCAGCAAAAGAGAACAGGGTGTCGTGGAATGTTTATCCTTCATACACCTAAACATCAATAGAATGCTGTGAGATATTGACCTGAGAAGGGCAAAGGCTGAACGAGATAAGCTCAATAAATTCAATGCATGAATAAACAGATCTGACCTTGTCTTGACCCTGTTATACTACCACTTAAAAATAACTTTTGTGTAGACAGAAGTTTGAATTAGGGAAAATATTACTAGCTTTCCCAATTAGTTTGCATTGCTTTATATAAATCAGTATTTTTCTGGTCCTTAAAGTATTCATGATCCCATGCAACAGTCTGAAATAGTTGGCCAAAAACAAGAACCATTTGCCCAATGATAATTTAGTTTTCATCTCTTTTGTTTGTTCGGTTAAGACCTTTTATGAACATATCACAAGAGTATATTTTATCCACATGCTATACTGCAGAGCAGTAATGAAAATGTATGCCTACAAAATGGGGAACTATTTCAAATGTGGCTGATCACCAACATTCTTCAGGGTTCTACTGCAGCTTTAGGGACACCTCTAGCCCAGAGTATCCACAAGGGCTTATAAGAGGAAGGCCAATGACCACAAGATTTGTCCAAACCAGTTCTCGACCATATACATACCTCAGTCAATCCACACTTGAGTCTAGGCCACATTTCACTGACCTCCCCTCAGCACTAGTATATCCAATTGATATTCCCAATATAGGCTGCTCTGGCTTTCATTCCCAGGTATGTCTCTCTTCTGATAAACAGTGTGTACAGACTGCTCTCTCTTTACCTCTCTATTCAACTTGGCTCTATGGTATTCATTACATAACTGTTGAAAGGATGAGCATGGTAGGCAGGCCAATAAAAGTGAGATACCAGAAAGAGATACTTCATAAATCTAACAAAAATCTAAACCTCAAAAAAAATTAAAAAATTAAAAAATTAAAACTAAACCTCGTAATATTTCAATTCTTCTTGCATATGAAAAACAACCCCAGTATCAACAAGCATAACCAGTGCTGAGCTCCTTAGAGTTATGTCTGATTGTAGGACTGTGACAAAAAAATACACATCGTAAGCCTTAAAGCATCTTGTAGTGCCAGAAAGTGAAGACGTGCTCAAAAACACAAAAGGATGGCTGGATATCAAAGGCACACAGGAGAGCGCTTGGGTGGCTCAGTCAGTTAAGCAGTTACGTGGCTGCCTTCAGCTCAGGTCATGATTCCAGCCCACTTCTCCCTCTCCCTCTGCTGCTCCCCCTACTTGTACTCTTTCGATCTTTCTCCCAAATAAATAAATAAAATCTTAAAAAAATGCAAAAAAGTGGGGGGGCACAGGAGCTAACCTAAAGGGAGCTCCCACTGGCCACAGTTGGAACAATCTGAGCAAAAAAATAACATGGTGATGAATAACAAAGTCTAAAATATACATGATCCCAGAATGATAGAAATAAATAAGTAAACGGGGGCGGCGGGGGGGGGGGCCAAATCTTCCTTACGGAAGAATTCCAAATAATATTAAGCAATAATATTAAATTATATTAAAATTAATTCATATAAGATTAAGTAATAATAACAATATTAATTCATCTCTCCTAGAGGAGGCCACGTTCTCCAATGCAGGCTGGACTTAATGACTCCTTTCCAAAGAAGAGAATATAGAAAAAGGTAAAAACAGTAACTCTTTAGCAAAGAAACCTGGCAAACAAAGATGCATATCACCAGTAGTGCCGTGTGGATATAATGGGTCCCAATCCTATGTGATGAGAGGAGCCTTCCCCTCAGTGGTAATTCCTTGCCCAAACACATAACCCCAGTCTAGTCAAGAAAACATCAGGCAAACCTAAATGGAAGGACAGTCTACAAAACCCCTGACCAGTACTCCTCAAGATTGTCAAGTTAGGGGAAACAAGGAAAGTGTAAGAAATCATAACAGACCAGAAGAGACATGAGAACTAAATGCAATATGGTATTCTGGATGGATTTGTGAAACAGGAAAAGGACGTTCATAGAAATATGAAGTCCAAAGTTAACTAGTCCAGGGTTAATAGTTCCCAACGAAGTCTGAAGTTAATAGTAATGTGCCAATGCCGGCTTCTTAGTTTTGACAATCACACCACACTAGTATAAGATGTTAACATTAGGAGAACTGGGTGAGGAATTTCCTGTGCTATCTTTGCAACTTTTCTGTAAATCTAAAATTATCTCAAAATAAAAAGTTACTCCAAAAAAACCCACTATACTTGGTAATAGGCAATATTTTCCTCATAATTTTAAACAAATATCTGGAAGAGAACAGTTTCTCTTTTTTCTACTTAGCCAACAGGAAGCAATTGAAAAACATAATATGGCTCTGATGACAATATTATGAAAGTGGGAAGGGAACTGTTGCCCTTTTATAGAATTTATGATGAAGGAAAGTGATTTTGACAATACAAATAAAACAGGCAGAGTGTGACTCGTCATCTCTTACCAACATATAGTCCCTGGTAGACCAATGATTGTTTTCTTTTAAAGCTGAGTCAAAAGTCTTGGTGAAGCTAACAGCTTCCCAACAAAGTCCCAATTACTTACATACCCATATCTGTATATGACCAAACTCCCCTGTTTTCCTTTGCATAGGGCAGAAAAACAGATACAAACCACAAAGAATTATTTCAAAAATTTTCCCAGAAATGTCTGTGGCTACTCCCACGCAACCCAACATAACTAGAAGTACACTGGAGGGTAAAATGGAGTCAAAAGTGACAGCAATCTTACCAATTATGGCTAAAATACCTTAATTTTGCAAATGACCATCTGCACGTATTGTGTGCAGGGGCCTAGAAGCAGCCTATGTAAATGAGTGGGATCAGAGCTGAAGCTGCATTAGCTTCATGGTAGACTTACGGCTGTGTTTATGTTTTATTTCTCTTTTTCCATGACTAGAACTTTTTATCTTTACATTACAGAAACTTGAACATTGCTTGCACACGGTAGGAACTCAGTGCATTTAAAAAAACATATTGTATTTACTTATTTGAGAGAGAGAGAGAGGAAGAGGGCATGAACTGGGGTAAGGGGGAAGAGGGAGAAGAAGATCCCTACTGAGCAGGGAGTCCAACGTAGGGCTTGAACCCAGGACCCTGAGATCATGACCTGAGCCAAAGGCAGACATTCAACAGACTGAGCCACCCAGGCATCCCTGCATGTTTTTACATTTTAATTAGCCCGACATATTGGGCGATATTGTACAAATGGAATAATTCTTACATATTACTACACCTGATAAGACATTTCACCAACCCCTAATACCATCATTCACCCCCAAACTCTACCCTGGACACATAATACATAAATCTCAAATATTCCTTTCATTTAATGATCAGGATGTTAACACTCAAGAATTATACCAAGAATGAACAAGAATTCGTGTTTTAAAACATGTTTTCACTAATTTCAACCTTCTCCACAAGTATTTGGTCTCTCTTTAAAATCAAATAGGATATTTTTTCAAGACCATTTCTCCCACCAAATTAGCATGAAACTTACTGAGAAGCTTGACTGATCATGTCCTCTTTTCAAATCCCAAACAACACCCAAATGTTCCCTATACCAAGAGATGCCTTTATTAGTATGCACGCAAGCTTTCATTGTTCCTCCCAGGAAAACCTATAACCAATCCAAGATTATTTTAAATCAAGATGCGGTCACAATTTTTTAAATGTTCTTTATACATCTAACATTAAAGATACATCAAAGATTTTGAAATCAAAATCTGAAATAAGTTATTTTTGCCAGATGAGTATTATGGCCTAAGAGGCTGCTGAGAGCATACCGTGGTTCCAAGCAGGAATACTACTGTTGTTAATAATTCTCTGTGGCATCCCAGGAAAAAAAAGTTCTAATCTTGAGAAGGTCTGGAATATAACCCAAATTCCATCAATGACTACTTCCTAAATAATGTGTATAATAACATGCCTTCCAAATGCCAGTGAGGCACAGTGGCGACAAAGAGCAAGCAGGCTGTGTATATGCAGAGCCTGAGTGTCTTTAACTTGTTAATTAAAGGTGTGAAAGCAAAAACCTCATCAACCTGCATATAAGAAACTTTTATAAAACTGTCAGACTTATTATAAGTACATAAACATTAGGGAAAATAAAAATGTTAAGTTAGACGCCTAAGACAAATCATAAGCCCTCTTGATTCTAAGCAATGTTTCCTTCTGTCATCACAGAAATGCTTCATAAAACATGCTGCTTAAGATGCTATATCATAATGTAATCATTTTTGCTCTTAAGCTATCCTCTGAAGAACTAATTTCTCCTTTTGATCTCCTTCAATCCTTGATCACACTGCTTTTGTGGCCGTGTTAGTATATGGCACTTGATTATAATCAAGTATAATGCTAAATAAAATGACTTGTTCTTCACTGTCTTCCCATTTTGGTCTCATCTCCCTGCCTTCCACATCTTTCATCATCTTCCTATTTCTCTTACAGGTATGCCTAATTTAATTCAAACTGAATATGAACATTCTGGATCAACACTGTAAAACGGATTTAACAAGAACTGTTAAAGGTAAACACTGTTAAAAGTAAACAAGAACTAAAATCAATTACTACTACGCTCAACCCCCAAACAAGTCAAGAAAGCATGTGAGGGGTTATTTCTTTCTATGGGACTGAGTGGAGCGATACCACTTGTTCTTTCAACTCAGCAGCAGAGGGAAAAGTGGCCAACTCCAGAACTCACTCACTCGAGGATTATAGCCAGGATCCAATTCTCCACACTGAACACAACCCTGTGTACCACCCATCATCTGCTAGACCCATGGTTCCCAACAGGGGAGGACTTTGCTCCCCCAGGGGAAATTTGGCCATGTCCAGGGACTTTGTTGACTTTCATGACTTGGGGGAGGGGATGGGTAGTTACTGGCATCCAATGGGTAGAGACCAGGGATGCTGCTGAACATCCTATACAGGCCCAGGGCAGCCCCACACTGAATTATTTAGCCAAAATAAGAATGAGAGACCCTGACCCAAAATATGTGTTCCCAATTTTGAATAAAAATGTAGAACAGCAGGACCAGAGGCACAACAGTGGTGCAAAAGGACACAGAATTAGGGGAGAAAGCAAACTAGAACTTAGCCAGTATCTGCTACATAACAAGCCTTGCTTTAGTCACTTCACATGCATCATCTCACTTAAGTGGTCTCACGTGAAAAAGTGATCTATTCTCATTTTACAGATGAGGAGGCTGGACTCACAGTGATTGTATATGCAGAGCTTAAGTGTCTTTAACTCAGTAATTAAGGGAGTTTAAGGAACTTATTCAAGGTCACTCAGCTAGGAAGGGGAGGAACATAAGGACCCAAATTCACACCAAATCTGTTTCTAAGTCTAGAGGTTAAAAGACCTGGATTTGATTCAAAGTCATCAATATGAATATAAGCAAGTCCCTTAAATCCCCTAAGCCTCCATCTGGAAATAACTCAACAGATAAACTGTGTGAAAATATAAATGCTGTTGAACGCTGACTACATACAATCCTATGAAACATCCTACAGTGAAAAAGTACTTCTTAGAATTGAGGTATCAAGATTAATATTTTTTCCTTAAAAATAGAATGTATACATGTGCACAGAACTAAATTATTCAGCATTTTTAAGAATCAAGATGAAGTGTTCAGAAAACACTTCTGTGCCTTTTGTAACCATGCAACTGCTCTTAAATCCTAAGAGGAAATAAACTAACATAAGCAATATTTTAGTAAGAACTTCCTAAAGATTTGTAATCGATCAAGCCTAAGGTGCTCAAGACTGTATCAACAGCTTTGGTTGGGCTCTCTCTCAACAACTGGTAGCAGAGATCATGAGTCAAACTAAGGAAGAAGAGGATGGATTGCAGGGAAACTACTATTCTCTCCTAGAAGACAGAGTATTACATTTAGGTCAAGATAGTATTACTCATACTAATCATACAAAAAAAAATAATAATTCATTTCAACATGAGATTCTGATTTTTTTTTTTTTAACTACCGCCAGAATACATCTGTCTTGACAACTAAACTACTCGTAGGTCCATAAGCACAACTTTAACCACACTCTTCTGGGATTAAGTTCAGGAGAAAGAATGTAAACTCGTGTTTATTCCTTCCAGAAGTCAACACTACGAATGCCGCTTCTAAAAGAGGGTTACACACAACCATTTTCCCCCTTGAAATGCCAGATTCCAAGGCACTGCTTTGCCTCATTTTATAATAAGCGTATCTTTGCATATCATGTTAATACACCATAAGTAAATTATAATACCAAGTATTTCCCACTAACATTAAGTCCAACTTTAAAAATAAACACATCAAACTAAAAACTATAATAATAAAATAATTTCCAGAGAATTATGAATAGATTTAAATAAGTCAAAGTTCTAAAATGCGTTTACCACACACACACACACACACACACACACTTTAATGTTTATGGGAAGTGAAAGAATTGATAACTAAAATCTTGAATGCTTTTTATTTTAATCAATTTAGATAAGGATTTGGATTAAATGTCATTTTACTGACTAATGAATTACATCTTTCACCTTAAGCATTTTGACATTTCTATCAACTTTCTAAAAGTGAGGGCGGATTATTTCTCTATGTTTTTAGTATACTTGCCTCTCAAAAGACTGAAATATATAAAAACTGATAGGAGAAACCTATTATCAATCCCCTCATCATCATAACATCTCTGAGTAAGCGCTAGCTACATAATAATGTGTAGGTGATAATCTTGAAGAATTTACATTAGACAATAACCTAACTAAAACCCATTTTATGTTTATCTGACATCCTGTCAACTTTTGACTTGACAAGCCTGTTTTCTCATCGCAACAAATTTTAACACACAGGTAAATGGTAGTTATTTTTAACTTCCAAGAGCCAGAAATCATTATTTCGTCTCCTCCTGTTTCTCCCAAAATAGCAACATTCTCTTCGGGGCTTTTTATATTTCCAAACTGAAGGAATTTGTTACCAAATTAAAAAAAAAACAAAACAAAAACTATTAGCTGACTACTCATTCCGAAAGGTGTAATTTTCCTGACAGCAGAATTAACTATCCTTGACGAGATCTCACGTGAACCTTTCATAGCACCTACCACATCCCAAGTAAACAGCCTGGCATGTAAGTATGTATACATAGCTTATCATGAAAAGGACCCAACCCACTGCATTTCCCAAACAAGACGGGGGCAGCCGTCCTATGACAGTCTGTGCAATTACTCTGTGCAATTACCAGCACCTTGGGCAGGTCCGCGGCCCTACTGGGGGGCGCAGGCCCGCCCGGACGCCCTCTTCACAACCCCTCTTTGTGCCGCTGCCCGTCCCCCCACCCCCCGGTTCTGACCTACGTGGAGCCCCCGCTAGACCACAGGGCCAGCACCACCATCGTCCCCGCCGCCCGCCGGCCCCAGGCCCTGCTCCTCTCGGCTCTCCCTGGGGAGGTGGGCGTTCGCCGGGCAGAAGGGCAGGGCCCAGGCATTGCGAGGGAAAAGGGGGGCCGCGGTGGGGGTCCTCCTGTCGGAGGTGGGGGTCGCACAGAAGAAGGGCAGGGCCCAGGAAGACGAGGGAGAAAAATGGGGCCGCAGGGGGTCCTCCCATGGGAGGTGGGGGTCGCGGGGCGGAAGGGCCTGGCCCGGGGCTTCCAGGGAAAAGGGGCCGCGGAGAGGGGTCTCGGTGGAGTCGCAGGTCGGCGGCCTCACCCGTGGCGGGGGGCGGCTCTCCCGCGTCGTCGGACGCCAGGGTGACGGTGCCGTCCCTCCAGACGCGGATCTGCGCGGCTGAGCGCACGCGGCGACGGGGCTGGCGGCGGCCGGCGTCCGCGGCGCGCAGGGAGCCGCAGCACTGGTAGCACACGGCCCACGCCTGCTCCTCGTTGATGGGCTGGTTGTAGAGCCGCAGGATCTCCTCCAGGCTCAGCGCGTCCGGCGGGCCGCCAGCCGCCCCGGAGTCCGGAGGCCCCTCGCCGCCCGCCGGCTCCGCCCGGGGCTCCCCGCCGCCCGCCGGGCCCGCCGGCTGAGCCATCCCGCGGGTCGGCGCTGCGCTCGGCCGCCGCGCCGTGTGCCGGCGTCTCTTCAGCTCCGGAGCATCGTCTCGGCTCGCCGCCGCCTCCTCATCCCCGGAACCGCCCCGCCCAACCTGGCCGCGCGCGCCGCCGTGGGGGACCAAGCGGGGGACTGGGCGAGGGCCCGGCTGCCGTGGGCGAGCGAAGAGCGGCGAGGACGCCGCGGCCGTCCTGACCAGGCCGCCGCTGCCGCCGGCCCGTAGCGACGCGATGGCGTCCGCCGGCCCCGCCCCGCGCCTCGCAGCGCGCTCAGGGCCGGGGCTGCGGAGCCGCCCCGCCAGGGGTCCGCACGGCAGGCAGCTCGGGTGTGCGCTCCGTCGCCAAGCTGACCGCGCGGACCGCAGCGATCCCCCGCGGAGCTGGGAGTCCACTGGTGCTGGATCCCCCAGGAACTGACTCGCTGGGAGGCTAATTAGGAGTTCGAACCCAGCCTGTAGCAAATTCCTAATAAAGGTCTCTGAAACCGCTCCGGCTCCGGGTTCCCCCGCCGCCGCGCCTGCTCCCGCCCACCCCCGGGCGGTCGGCTGGGCGTGGGTCCTGCGCCTCTTTCAAGCCTCCACAAGGTTTCTCCTGACCAGCCGACTTCGCACTGCGCCCGGCCTCGCTCCTTTATCATCCCCCGGATCCTCCTCTGCTCTTTTTGGGGTAGTTGTGGCCAACGATATGCCGTATAATTTACTTAGATGTACTGTTTGTTGAATAGGTCCTCCCATTTTCATTGTAAGCTCCCTGAGGACAGGGACCTTTATGGGTTTTGCTCGCTGACTTCTCCCAAGCGCTTAGATGAAGGCCTGGGATATAACCATGTTGTAAATATTTGTAGACATTAGTTTCAGCGTCCTTCCGGATTCATTTTGTAACGTTTGCACAACTCCTCCCTAAGGATGTCTCCAGTGATCACACTCATCATAGTCCAGTGAGCCCAGTATGTTCAGACGATGTGGAATTAGTATCAGAGTGGCAACATTGAACTGAGGGGAACAAGCCGTAGAAGAAAAGAAATACTGCACTCCCCAGAACCTCGCTGACTTCATTAAGTTATGCAATATAACATCATTCTTAGATAAAATAATCACTCATTGGTAAACGAATTTAATTGGTAACTTTCCATTCTGAGGCTAGTGCTAAGAACCAGAGAGAGTTTAAAGTATCAACCGAGTAAGAAATTTACAGTAACTACCAATTAAACTTTTAAGGCAGCTTTGTGTGTAATATTAGATCCCACGCTCTTAACAATTGCATCTTGCACTAAAAATTACAAGGGTCTATTATCAATGCTTAAGATATCACAGTACATACAGCAGTAGTAGGGAGAAGAGAGAAAAGCAAAAGGTATTTTAAAAGAGTAAGGAATTGAAAGGGGGAGAAAAAAGCTTCTTCCTAATCACCTTATTATAATTTCACTACAAGAGATACAAAAAAACCCTTAAGCTATATTATAGGTTCATAATCCCATTGTAAAAATGCACTGTGTGTGCCAAACCTTGAGAAGAAAAGCCTAATTCCTTATATGATACAGATCGGATGGATAGATATGGATATATAGATACATAAAATCTTTTGATTGAAAAACTGGGAAAACATATCCAAATTTTGCTACCTTAAAAGTTTAGATTCTGTGTGAATTCTGAAAATACAGAGGGCTTTAAAACGGTTTGAACAATGAACAGCTAAATGGTCTACTCTTGTGGACAACACTACCATCTCGTGGCCTTATGGGATATTGCTGTTCCATTGCACTTGGACAACTACAACAAAAATCACTTACGTATTTGTCCTTATCTTTACTCCCTCCACAAAACACAAGTCAAATGAATTAATCAACTAATGAATCCATGAGCCAGTCCCTTGCTACTCCTGGTACAGGGCAATAAATAAATCGTAACTGAAGGGAAGAAGGAAAGATGTGGACATGAAGAAAAAGAAAAATCCAAATTTTACCTGAAATGTTATCGTTAAAAGATGTATTCTTTAAAACAAATTCACAACAGAAAGAGTTTTTCCTTTCTTTTTAAAAAAGATTTTATTTATTTATTTGAGAGAGAGAGCATGAGAGGGGGGAGGGTCAGAGGGAGAAGTAGACGCCCTACTGAGCAGGAGCGGGATTTGATCCTGAGACTCCAGGATCTTGACCTGAGCTGAAAGCAGTCACCTAACCAACTGAGCCACCTAGGTGCCAAGATTCTTTCCTTTCTTAAGTGATAATTTTTAAACATACATTTTGGGAAGAAAAACAATATGGCATTGAATCACAGGAAGGTTATATAAAATAGGGCTTTTTCCCCCCAGATACAAACTCATGACTGATATACTGTGTTTAAAGTAAATTTCTTGCTTTTGAGAGCTTATATGGAATTAAGTTGAGGCAAGATGACAAGCAGAATGTTAATATATGCAGAAAACGTAAAAGATAAATCTTAAAAATCCTAGCTATATTTTATTATAAATCTATTTATTATATAACCTGAATACCTGATTCATTTTTGTACAAAGATAGTATAATTTTTATATGATTTTTCAGAACTCTTTGAAATTTTGATAATGCCCCATGTCCATCATCATAAGACTCTGAGAAACTGACTCTTGACAAGACTATCAGAGGTCCATGTATACCCAGGACTCAATCAGGACTGTGGAATAACTTGGAATAACCTTCCCATTTTCTCATTTTCAGTTTAAGTTCAAAGTTTCTAATACCTTGGGACAGTATATTTTGTCCCAATTTCTGTCACTGATTTTATTTTTTTTTTATTCTTGGCTTCACCACTTTTAAAAAATTGCTCTATATATTTAAAAGGAACAAGTCAAATCAACATGTAAATATCTTTTTCAAAGTGCTATAAGATCTGTGAAAAATAGTGGCACATGTTACTCTGAATATGATTTTAATTTTCATTGATTTTGTTGCTGCATTTATTAAAAATGGAATCCTTGAAATTTTTTATATTTACTTATCATTTTTGCAGAATAAATGTACTTCATGCTTCATACTCTGGACGTGCTGGCTGAGCTGCTCTGAGTCTTTAGGGAGCACAATCTGCCTGTGCAGCCCAAGCTTAATCCAGTCACTCCCAGACAATTTCTCCTAAGAGGCACATTCACCTAGAAAAGTGCACCAAAAAGGAAAAAATAGAACAGCATATTTTTTTCAGTGGCATAACCTAAATTTTCATTGCCCACAATTATAATACTTTGTAATTTTAAAGTGATAATTTTACATTTTCAAAGTGCTTTCTTCAGTTATACAACTCAAGGTCAGATATTACTATTCCTATCTTACAAATGACAAAATATAGAACTAGTAAATGAACGAGGTAGGACTGAAATCCAGGACTCCTGAACAGCTCAGCTCTTTCTGCTACTTACATCTCTCCACATTTGCACAGAGCAAGAAAAAAGTCCTCACACTTCATTCCTCACTCCAGCAAGCAAGAGCAGTAAATAAAAAGCAGATGCTTTAAATTTGTACATACCACCACAATCAACCAAACTTTTGGTATTTTAAATACCTTGAATGAATGATGCAATGCCCCATCTCCCTCCATTGGTCTTTGTGAGTTCACTGGCATTGAGTTTCACCGTAGCGGTGATCTCCCCATAGTAATTATCTTCAAAGTGATCTATAATAACTCCATCCCCATCAAAGAATTCCAAATTATCACTCCCCTAAGGAGGCTAATTCCATCAACAACCCTAAATGTAGTTTGAAACTCATCTCTTGTAATTTTCATAATCAAACTAAATATTAGCCCAAAATCTTTAAAATTAGTCATGGAAATTAGCATATGACCTCATACATAGAATCAGAAGTACATAGACCAGATAAGAACACAACAAAATTGGATTCCTTTGATCTGTAAACTTGTAAAAGAATTAAGTTTTGTATCCAATGGCAGAGATATTGAGAAACATTTAGAAGATACTCATGAATGCCTTTTTCTAAGTGGTACCCCAAACCAGTGTTTTCCACAACATATTCATTCATTCATATTTAAAATTTACCTATCCTACCTTGATGAGATCAAGTTACATACCCACTGATAAAAACTGAGGAAAAGTAGAGGAACAAGGCAAAATATCTAACAGTAGCATATCAGTATGTTCATGAAGGATTCTGGAAAATACTAGGTCAAACAATAGTCATGTTTCACTTTATTAATGTGATTCTCCTTTGAAATAATTATTTTTAAACCAACAAGGAGAGATGGTCTTCTGATTCTGAATATAAGTGGAATTGTTAGCCTCAATTAGTAAAAAAAAAAAAAAAAAAAAAAAAAAAGATTCGATTTGGAAAAGACCTAGATCTAAATTTGAGTCCATCCACTATTTTACACTTAATAAAAATTTTGAGTCTGCAGAGGTTAAATAACTTACCCCAAACTACTGACATTTGCCAAAAGTACTTCAAATATACTTCCTTTAACATAAGCTTTCCAGATCCTGTTTTTTAGCCATATTACCTACTTCTTATCAAATTTCAAGTTAGGATAAGCAGTAGCTTATTTCTTAATTCTAATGGAAAATAGAAAACAGTACAAGGCATGAAAATATCTTTATTTGATAGCAAAATTTTGATGTTTGACAATAGTTGCTTGAAAATGTAGAATTCTCAATAAGACTTTTAAGAAACCAGAATTTTAGGTTGTATAAGTTAAAGAGAATGCATTTTCAGACTGAAGTAATACTTTGTTGATGAGACAAATCTAAAATATTTTTCAAACCTCCATAATTAAATTTTGCTTTGCTTTATACAAAAAAGATGGCCCTTTTCTTATTGTTCAAAAGATTTTTTTTTTTTTTTTAACCTAATGTGCCAGTAGAAGTCTGGAGCTTCTCTGGCTCTACTATTTTACTGATTCTGTAAAAGGCTCATTTCTCTTCCAAGGTCAATACGTAACTAACACAAAATATGGCTTACTTTAATTCAATTAAATAAGCAATGAAATAAAGCCTTGCTTTGGTACTTTTTGTGGAAGGGTATATAGGTTGGGCTGTACTTATATTTTAGTAGTGCTTTGCCCTCAGGTTTTTCCCTTGAAATATTTTTTTAACCTGAATTCCTGTGTCCTTTTGATATTTTCTCGATAGTCATTAATGGAGTACAGTATCTTTCTTTCTCTTATTTGCTATGCATGTTCATTTCTCTTGGGAACAGCAAGCATAATCCTTGCTCCTATTTTCTACCTCATAATCATTGCTAAGAGATGTTAGAAAAAAATCATTGACATTAAAATTCACAAAGATGTAACTCCTAGATCTCAACCTAAAGCTATGACATTTTAAACACACCTCCTAAGCAATTCTTTTAAGGGTATAAAATTATTCACTGGGCAACTGGGTGGCTCAGTGGGTTAAGCGTCTGCCTTTAGCTTAGGTTGTAATCCCAGGGGATCCCAGTCTTGAATCAGGCTCTCTGCTCGGCGGGGAGCTTATTTCTCCCTTCTCCCTCTGCTGTTCTCCCTGTGCTCTTCTCTCTCTTTTTCTATCTATCTCAAATAAATAAATAAAATTTTTTAAAGATTTTTAAAAAAATTTTTTAAATTTTTTAAATTTTAAAAAAATTTCTGTCTGTCAAATAAATAAAATCTTTAAAAGATTTTATTTATTTGACAGACAGAGAAAGCAGGGGTTGGGGAATGGCAGGCAGAGAGGGAGAGGGAGAGCTGAGCAGAGAGCCTGACATGGGGCTCGATTCCAGGACCTTGAGATCATGACCCTAGCCGAAGGGAGACGCTCAACCAACTGAGCCACCCAGGCACCCCTAATAAAAAGTCTTCTAAAAAAATTATTCCCTTGCAAATTTGGTAATTATCATCCTCAACTGCAATATTGTCCTAATGTCATTGACATTTTCAGTTTTAACTGAATTATATAGCATTCATTATTTTTCTCTGTAGCAGAAGCAATTTTTAAATTTTATTGATTTTGTAGGATTTTAAATATTGGGCCAACTTTCCTCAGCTAAAGCAGAGGACTAAAGCAACATCAAGATAAGTTAGGCCAGGGGCACCTGGGTGGCTCAGTGGGTTAAAGCCTCTGCCTTCGGCTCAGGTCATGATCCCAGGGTCATGGGATTGAGCCCTCCACTCAGCGGGGAACTTTCTTCCCCCTCCCTCTGTCTCTGCCGCCTCTCTGCCTACTTGTGACCTCTGTCAAGTAAATAAATAAAACATTTAAAAAAAAATAAGTTAGGCCAACTGTTTATGATGTTTACTTGGTCAAACACATAAAATAGAAGACATTCATTTATATAACATTCCTACAAGCATATCTAGAGATATTTTTTTTTTTTTAGGATTTTATTTATTTATTTGACAGATGGAGATCACAGAGAAGCAGGCAGAGAGAAGGAAGCAGGCTCCCTGCTGAGCAGAGAGCCCGATGCGGGGCTCGATCCCAGGATCCTGGGATCATGACCTGAGCCAAAAGCAGAGGCTTTAACCCACTGAGCCACCCAGGCGCCCCCATATCTAGAGATACTTGAAATTCTCATCCAGTTAGGTTTAGACCTCCACTTACTTCTCTCCCACTCAGGAAAACTTGCCATTATGCAAGAGAGTGAATATGACATAGTTTTTTAAAAACCCAATAGCATAGTGTTAATACCTTAAATTTGTCTTATTGTGAAGTAAATTAATGCATTAATATTTAAAATTCTTTCAAAGCACCTGAAATAACTAAGCAGCCCGCTGCATGCAGTCTTAGTTAGCAAGTCAGGTAGAATTACAACAATATCCTGCCATTAACTTTTACCTATGCAGTTCACAACACAAAAAGTAGCATTTTTCAGTGATTGAGTACCAAATGATTAGAATCTCTATTACATGTATTTTAGAAGAAAAACATACCATGTAAAGACATATTTCAAAAAGACTTAAGCTTATTTTGAAAATGTCTTTGAAAAAGAACCTAATATTGCCATGGAATTTTACAAGGAGGTAACTTTTTTTTTTTAAAGATTTTATTTATTTATTTGACAGAGAGAGAGATCACAAGTAGGCAGAGAGCCAGGCAGAGAGAGAGGAGGAAACAGGCTCCATGCAGGGCTCGATCCCAGGACCCTGAGATCATGACCTGAGCCGAAGGCAGAGGCTTAACCCACTGAGCCATCCAGGCGCCCCAAGAGGTAACTTTTGAATTAACTTTTTCTATGATATTTAAAACAAACTGTACTTGTAATACAAGTTATTAATGACTTTTACAATCAGGTATGTTAAAAACTGAAGATTCCAATTTAACATCTTTGAACTATTCTAAAAACATTAGTTGTAGTGATGTATTGTCAGACAAAAAGTAATCAAGTTTCGTTTGAAACATTATAACTTTAGCTTAAAAAATTAAAATTCCATATCACTGGAATCAAGCTAGTATAAATCTCAAGCTGATTCTTGTAAGTTTTTTTTTTTTAAAGATTTTATTTATTTATTTGAGAGAGAGTGAGTGAGAGAGAACATGATGGGGGAGAAGGTCAGAGGGAAAAGCGGACACCCTGCAGAGCTGGGAGCCCAATGTGGGATTCAATCCCAGGACTCTGGGATCATGACGTAAGCCAAAGGCAGTGGTTTAACCAACTGAGCCACCCAGGCACCCTGATTCTTGTTAAGATGTATATGAGAAACCCGAGAGCAACCATCAAAAAATAAATAAACTTAAAAATATAGTGACAAAATTATTAAAGACATTTAAATGATACATTAGAAAATATTTACTTAATGCAAATGAAAGTGGTAAAGGGGAAATAGAGAAAAAAGAGTAAGAAACACAAAACAAAAAGTTAAATGGTAAACATAAACCCAGGTATATAAATAAAATGTGAATGGATATAACAACACAGACAAAAGGCAGAGACTGTCAAACTGAGGGGGAAAGAGACATTCTTTGTATTGAAAGATAAGAAATGATTAAAAGTTAAAGGATGGAAGCAGATATAATCATGCAGATGGCAACCACAAGAAAACTATACTAACATCAGAAAAAGCAGACTTTACAACAAAAATATTATTAGACATAAAGAGGACTTTTTATGATAAAAGGATATATACATATAACAATTACAAACATAAAACAGAGCACCGAAATACATGAAAAAAAAAAAAACTGATAGGAAGGGAGAAATAATTCAACTTTACTTTTTTTTTTAACTTTTTATGAGGACTTTACTACTCTACTTTCATTAACAATTGAACAATTAGAATAGAACCATTAATGGATTGATAAAATATTTGAACACTATAAACCATTAGACCCAGCATACAACTACAGAACATTCCACCCAAAAACAGAATATACTTTTCTCTGAAGTGCACATGTGAACATTCTCCAGGACAAACTATGTTAATTCCTAATACAAACATCAATAAATAAATCAATAGCAGGGGAAAAAATTGGGTAATTCACAAACACCTGGAATTTAACACACTAACACACTCCTAAATAGCTAATGGGTCAAAGAAGAAATCAAAAGGGACATCAGAAAATACTAGGAGATGGATGAAAATGAAGAAAAACATACCAAAATCTATAGGATGCATCCAAAGGAGTGCTTAGAGGAAAATTTATAGCAGTAAGTGACTATATTAAGGAAGAAGAAAGATCCAAAATCAGTAAGTTAACCTTCCACCTTAAGATACTGGAAAAAGAAGTACAGCTAAACCTAAAGCAAGAAGGACAGAAATAATAAAGAACAGGATAGAAATGAATGAAAAAGGAATAGAAAAACAACAAAGAAAAATCAATGAAACCAAACCCTAGTTCTTTGGAAAGATCAACAAATTGGAGGGAAAAAAGAGAGAGAGAAAGAGAGAAGTCTCCCATTACTAGAATCAGAAATGAAAGAGGAGTTATTACTACTGACTTTATGAAGAAATACTATGAACAACTGTACAGCAAAATTAGATAACTTGGATGAAATGGATAAATTCCTAGAAAGACACAAAATATCAAAACCGCCTCTAGAAGAAATAGACAATCTGGATAGACCTATACTAAGTGAAAAACTGAACTAGTAATTAAAAAACTACCCATAAAGTAAAGCCCAGGCACAGAAGATGGTCTCTGAATTCTACCAAAGTGAAAACTTAATCAACTTGGGGCAAATGCGTGGCTCCATTGGTTAAGTATCCAACTCTTGATTTTGGCTCAGGTATTGATCTCAGGGTTGTGAAATCAAGCCCCGCACTGGACTCCATACTGGGTGTGGAACATGCTTAAGATTCTTTATCTCCCTCACTCCCTGCCCCCCCCCACTCATGTGAACTCACTCTCTCTCCCTTCTTCCCTCTCTCAGAAAAAAGAAGAAAAAAAAAAGAATCAACTTTTCACCAACTCCCAAAAAAACAGCAGCAAGGAACACTTTCCAATTCATTTTGAGACCAGCATTACCCTGATACCAAATCAAAGACATCACAAGAAAAGTAAACTACAAACCAGTATCTCTTATGAATACAGATAGAAAAATCCTCAACAAAATACTAGCAAACTGAATACAGCAGCCTATAAAAAGAATTACACGCCATGACCAAATACAATTAATCCCAAAAATTCAAGATTGGTTTAACACTTGAAAATCTATTTATATAATACATTATATCAAAAAATCATGATTATCTCAATAGATGCAAAAAGAGCATTTGACAAAAATCCAGCACCCTTTCGTGATAAAAATAAAAACAACTAGTAGCTAGACAGGAACTTCCTCAACCTGATAAAGGGCATCTATGAGAAAACTAGTTAACATCAGACTTAATGGTGAAAGAATGATTTCTCTCCAACAGCATGAACAAGACAAGGATATTTGCTCTTACCACTTCCCTTTAACATTGTCCTGGAGGTATTAGCCAGGGCAATTAGGCAGATAAATGAATGAATGATGACTGAATGAATGAATGAGAGATATCTAGATAGGAAATGAAGAAGTAAAAGTACTTCTATTTGCAGGTGTCATGATTGTGCCTTAAGAAAATCCTAAGGAATCCACTAAAAAAACTATTAGAACAATTAAATGAGGTCAGCAAGGTTGCATGATACAAGATCAACATACAAAAATCAATTATATGTCTATACATTTGCAATAAACAATCCAAAAATGAAACTAAGTAAAACAACTCCATTTATAATAGCATCAAAAAGCTAAAATAGGAATAAATTAATAGAAGTACAAAACTTACACTCTGAAAACTACAAAATGTTGAGGAAAAAATAAAGATTTAAAATAAATGGAAAAATAACCATATCCATGAAGCAAATGATGTAATGTCTGCATCTTAACAATGCTAAGAGGACAATACTCCACAATTTCAAGACAATCCTTAGAATCCTGGTGTTTTATAGAAATCAGCAGGCTGATTCTAAAATTCATATGGAATTGCAAAAGACCCAGAATAGCCAAAACAATTTTGAAAAAGAACACAGATGTAGGACTGTCACACTTCCCAATTTCAAAATGTACAGAAAAGCAATGATAGATAATGAAAATGTGTGGTACGGGAACAAAAAACCAGACTGGCACAATAGGAATACAGAGTCATGACTCTATTCCTACATTTACAATCAACTGACAAGGCTGTCAAGATCATTCAATGGGGATAGAATAGTCTTCAACAAAGGGTGATTAAACACCTGAATAAGTTGGCCCCTTACTGACAACATATACAAAACTTCACTGAAAAAGGATCAAAGGCCTAAGAGCTAACACTATAATACTCTTAGAAGAAAACATAGTGATAAATCTTCATGACCTTAGATTTGGCAAGGGATTCTTAAACATGACAACAAAACCAACAGCAACAACAAAACAGATACATTGGCCATTGTCAAAATTAAAAACTTTAGTATTTTAAAAAAAAACCAACTTTAGTACTTCGGGGATACAATCATGAAAATGAAAACAACCCACAGAATGGGAAAAAATATCTACAAATCATGTCTGATGGACTTGTATTTAAAATATATAAAGGACTCTTACAATTCATAATAAAAAGACAACCCAATTTAAAAACGGTGATCCAAATAGACATTTCTTCAAGGAAGATATACAAATGGCTAATAAGCACATGAAAGAACGCTCAATGTCATGAGCCATTAGGGAAAGGCAAATAAAAACCACAAAGAGATACCACTTCATACCCAACAGGATGACTAGAATCAGAAGAAAGTCAGATAATAACAAGGTGTTGGCAAGATCATGGAGAAATCAGAAAACTCATCCACTGCTAGTAGGATTAGAAAGTGGTGCACCTGCTTTGGAAATCTATTTGGCATTTCACTAAAATGTTGGTTATCATATGACCTAGCAATTCCTCTTCTAGATAAACATCCAAGAGAAATGAAGACACATGCCCACATAAAACCACACAAATAATATAGCAGCATTATCTATAATAGTAAAAAAGTGAACACAACCAAATGTCTATTGATTGTCAAAAGGGTAAATAAATAACATACCCATGTAATGGAGTATTATTTACCCATAAAAAGGAATGACATGATACATGGAAGAACATGGATAAATCTAAGACATTATGCTAAGTGAAAGAAGCCTGTCACAGAAGATCATATGTGATTCCATTCATATGAAAATCCAGAATAGGGAAATCTATATAGAAAGTAGATTAGTGGTTGCTTAGGGCTAGGGAGAAAGGAGGGTAGAGAACAGGGAG
Source organism: Enhydra lutris kenyoni (assembly GCF_002288905.1). Lineage (NCBI taxonomy): Eukaryota > Metazoa > Chordata > Mammalia > Carnivora > Mustelidae > Enhydra > Enhydra lutris. Next base: position 5,238,253 of record NW_019154092.1, on the reverse strand, counting down.
ATGGGAAAGTAATAGCTAAAGGGTAAAGGGTTTCTTTTTGAGGTGATGAAATGTTCTAATACTGATTGAAAATGGTTGTATATATCTCTAAATATAATATGAACCACTTAACTGTACACTTTAAAACAGTTAATTATTATATATGTGATGAATCACTAAATTCTATTACTAAAACCAATATTACATTATGTTAACTAACTTGAATCTAAATTAAAACTTGGAAGAAAAGAAATGGTTAATTGAATGGTAGGCAAATTATGTCAATAAAGCTCAATTGGTGATAAAATGTTTGTGTTCAAATCAAATAGATTTTCTAACTTCTGACAATCCTCTTCCAGTTTTATACTACCATTCCTCCTATTCCCTTACTGTACATTGTGTACAAGGAAACGATTTTGTAAAAATTCAGTAACAACTGGCCAGGTATAATCAACTTGTAAATGGACTTCAGAATTAATTCTCTCAAAATACAGACAATATGACTGAAATATTTTCTAGATGCATGTTAATAGGCACTATCCCTCTACCTCGGTTTACTGAATCTCTTTTGAGTATACAAATAGTTGAATTCTATACCACAATGAATCTCAAGCAGCTCATTGTCCCTCAAGGGCCTCAGCTTCTCTAGGCCATCCTCCCTAGAAGGTAATTCTGGCCTCATGTCAGGGACTTGATGTCCCAAATATTACTGTAATTTTTGACAGGTTATGTGATGAGTACCATAAAAGGTGCCTTCCATATCCCTATGTCTTGGGTAGAACAAATAAAATGAAAAATTTCCATACTATATTGGATTGTTACTTGGTCATACCTAATAATGCCATGCCCACAGAGAGAAAAACTCACATTGTGCAGACACAGCAAAAAGAAGTAAAAAGTCAGAATTTGATTCTAGAACAGGTCTGCTATTAGAGATATGTATCTTTAGACAGGGAACTTCATGTCTCTGGATTTTCATTACTATATAAATTACGTGGACCAGAAGACCTAAGACTTTCAAGCCCCAAATCCTATAATTTCAGACCATGACATATTAAAATGCATAAAGACAGTTAAAACTCTAGTTTTAGACAGTTAAAACTCTATTGGCAGTTAAAAGAGACTGCCACTAATAATTACAGAAAAATTACAAAAACAAAACAAAACAAAACCAGTTACCTTCAAAAACACTAGTGAACAACTGTTTTGGAGTATTAGTACAAGTCTAAATTCAGTAGACTCAGAGAAAGAATCTTTCATAAGAATGTATGTGAACTGGGGTGCCTGGGTGGCTCAGTCATTCATTTCAGTTCAGGTCATGAACTCAGAGTCCCAAGATCAAGCCCCACATTAGGCTCTGTGCTCAGAAGACGGTCTGCTTGAGGATTATCTGTCTCCCTTTCCCTTTGCCCCTCCCCACTGCTTGCTCGCTCTCTAAAACAAATAAACCTTTAAAAAATAGAGAATATATGTGAACTAATGACCAGCTAATACACTCTAATTCCCTTCTAATATCCATGTCTACTTCAACACTGGTATCATGTAGTTAACTCACAAACCAAATACAAATCAAATGGAATTACAATGATATGCCAACCACATCTCAGAAGAAAATTTAAACATTTAATACCCACATTTACATGCATTAATGATTATAACTCAACTTGTGCTTTAAATATAGCATATGCTATAAACAATTTAGGTTTTCAAAATGAGATGGCTTCTATTGTATGTTTAGCTATTTTGTTTTTAATATTTTGTATATGCTTTGGCTAATGTTAAATTATTTCTGAACTACCAACAGCTAGAAACCAATGCTGCCTTTTCATTGGTTTAAAAGTTAAGGGCATGTTAAAAATCAGATCATCTAATTCCTGTACTTATCTTCTTAAGTAGAAAGGACAAAACTGTTATCTAAGAGTCAAAACAAAAAAACAAAAAAACAAAAAAAAAAACCACCTGTAAAAATGCCAACTGTAGTCTAACCTAAAATATGTTCTTATTTAGTACAGCATGAAATCAAAAGTATGAATGGGATAGTTTAAGCAATCAATGATTTATAACTAATGCCTTCTGATGGTCAGTTACATGGCACAGAATACTACTTTAACAGCAATAAGTCTTTTTAGATATAAAGCCTACTTTTCATTTGGTTCAAATCATATCTTTGTTAAGAAGTAGAAAAGTGGGTTTCAAATATGTGTACTTTCCAGAATGGCCAAATTATAGATGTATTTTTGCAGATCATATAAAAAAATGTATACCTCAATAATAGAAAAAAATGTAAAGGTATCTGGAGTGTTCACTTAGTTTGAACTAAATTTAATACTTTATTCAATAGGCTCATGCTTGAGTAATAAAATTTCTAGGTTTCTGATATTCTTCTACTAAATAAATATACCTATATATTATACACACACATATATATGTATAGAGGACTGTATTAGTGTACATATTGTCAAAAAGAACACATTAAAGACATTATATAAAAAATTTTACATTTTTAATACGAAAATAACTTTTATGACAAATAGACAAGGTAAATTTAATTTTTAAAAAGAAAAACTACTGGTAGAGAATTCTAGTGATAAATGCACTGAAAGAATCTTTTGGAATAAACCACCTTTATAGGAAATTATTCACGTCAGACTCTATTAAAGTGCATAAAAAGGAAATTTATTTTAGAACTCATACCAAAGACGCATTATGAATACATGTGTAACTCTGGTACAACAAGTCAGGAAGATATTACCCAGCCTCAGTGATAACATAACCTTGATCTTAACATAGTCTGCCTTTTAATATGTGCCCCATAAATAGTTAATTCTAAAAGTTGAACATTACAAGCAATTTTCCCTATTGATAGCTTTATGAATAATTCCGGTAACAGAGGGAAAAAGTCTTAGTTCTTATTTTGCTAATTCTCTTAAGTCAGGTCAGTCTCACAAGAAACATCTGATTACTATCTTCAGTGAAAATTAGGAAGGATATTTTCAGATTTTTTTAAACAAGTTAAATCATAAATATTTATCATATATAAAAATAAGCAAAAGGTAAATTTTAGGGTATCTCTAGGTTTACTTTTTTAAAAAAGCATTAAATCATTTTATTTGCAATGAAGAGATGAAAAGGAGTAACCTGTACAGCCAACTGGTATCCTGGTTTTTTTTTGGTTATTTTTTTTAACTAGGTTCCACGCCCAGCATGGACCCCAGTGTGGGCTGAACTCACAACCCTGAGATCAAGACCTGAGTTGAGATCAAGAGTGGGACACTTAACCAACTGAGTCACCTAGGCACCCACACAGTTGCTTTCTTAAGACCAATGGATGAACCAACTGAATCAAGATCTGTGCAGAGATGCTGAATGGATAGTTAAATCAACTGTCATGCAGCTCCTTAAAAAAAATGCTACAGTTTTTTTAATGGTCACTATTGCTCACTTTTAAAACCAACTTTTAAAACTTGCTCAATTTTAAAGCAAATATCAGCATGGAGTCCCTCACATATGCTCATTTTTCACTGGCCTCACATAATGATTCTCCAATTTAGAGTAGTCACATATACACTGATGGTTTTAGCACAATGGAAAACAAAAAGGAAGAAAGAAAAACAAATGTGGTTTCAAGACAGAAAAACAAATGTGGTTTTATAAGATGATATCCATGAAAAGGATAGTAATGACTACAAAAAATCATCAACAGACTGCCAATAATAATCACGGAAACCAGTTTATCAGTGTCACAACAAAAGGGTATGATGAATTTTTTCTAAAATACTCATTTTTGAGGCACCTGGGTGGCTCAGTCAGTTAAGCGTCTGTCTTCAGCTCAGGTCATGACCCTGGGATCCCAGGGTCTTGGAATAGAGCCCTGCATCAGGCTCCCTGCTCAGCGGGTTGCCTGCTTCCCCCTCTCCCTCTGCCATTCCCCTGCTTATGTGTGCTCTCTCTCTCTTAAATAAATAAAGATTTAAACATTTTAAAAATAAAAAAAATACTCATTTTATAATGGATCAAACTAACATATTTATAAATTATTCATGTACTTTTACATGAGGTTTGTTTTGTTATTAATATTTATGCTTTTCTGCTATTTGTTTTTCCTACTCTTGCATCAAAGTCTTCCCATAAATCCCTGGAAAGTCTCAAATATCCCATGGCCACGGGTAAACCACAGAAGTGATAATTCATCAAAATGTATTTTCACTTATTTAATAAATAAATCTGTTGTGAGGTTAATTTCTAATTATATAAAATAATCCCATTAATCTATGAAAAATAATGATACTGATTTTACTATGGCTCAAACCCTTGGACAAATAAATATCTCTGATTACCTGTTAATGTAAAGAAAATGGAGTAAATTTTATATTCATATTTAAACTACTGAATACCTGTAAACAAAGTAGCATTTATTAAAATATACACTTAATTTATACTAAATTCCACTCAGATTTACACAAGTTTTTTATCCTTATTTTTTAAATACATACATGATTTTTTTCAAACATTATCAGTCAGGTATATACAAAAGTGAAACATGACATCCAAGCCAGAATGTGATTCTTAAAATAACAACCTCTAAACAGCTAGTAATGTACAATATATAAAATTCCAATAAAACACAGATATATTCTTATAGAAATGTTAGTCCTATAATACCGAGCGATATTTACAAGCAAACATGATCCAAACAGCACATGCAGATTCAGGGTAAGTAAACACTCGGACACGAACTGCCAGTCGCACCTGGTCTCCACGGCAACAGATTATCTCTTCACAGAAAGGAGACCTATATATGAAAGAAAGTGAACTTCTAAGTAAGTCAATATTTAAAACATCTTTTAAAAATCCTGTCTCTGCTACCAATAGCCCTTTGATTTGGGTTGACCTATTCAAATTATAGAATATTTCCTCAGTCTACAAATTAAAAATATTATCCTGGACAAGATCAGAAATCCTCAGCTGAGACTGCACCAAAACAAATGGGAAAATTATCCCAACTCCCTAGAGCTACATTTCAGATTTAATGAATCACAATCTGTGGCAAGGAAAATAATAAATCATTACAAAAGTTCACCATGTGATTCTAAAATCATTCCCAAATAACCAGACTAACAGAATGCTAAAATTGCTAGCTTAATAGGGGCACCTGGGTGGCTTAATAGGTTGCACATCTTATTCCTGGTTTCGGCTAAGGTCATGATCTCAGGATCATGAGATCCAGCCCCACATTGGACTCCATGCTCAGCACAGAGTCTGCTTGTCCCCACTATGCCCCCACCTCATGCTCTCTCTCAAATAAATAAATATCTTTAAATTCCCAAGCCAATAATAACATTTATGAACTCATGAATTCTACCTTACCGAAGACATGTGGCAAATGCACGCCTTGCATTTCTATATACAAAATGTATTGGGAACCCTTTAAATGTGTGACCATCAGGGACAGCCCTCCTTATGGCATCTTGAAATTCTTCATTGCCTGCAGATATACTTGTTGTACGCTCAAATTCATAAGAAGCCAAAGCTGGTGATAAGAGATAGGAAAGCTGGTCTTCCCAAACAGTAGTGAGACCAAGATCCTACAGCAATCAAAAGATAAAAAGAAAAGGTAAAATACACTAATATTTTAAAAACCAATTATAAGCATTGACTATTTTAATGTATGCCAAGACATTTGTAAAACATCATAACTTTTTAAACTTTCTATTAATAAATGTAAGGACACATGCAAATAAAGGAACTACAAGTATCTGGTTTTACTTCTTAGAGAAAAAAATAAAAAGCTTTCAATACAATGATGTTACTAAAGGCTCCAAACCTGTACTTCCTTAATATCCACTAGAAAAGATTGTATGGAAGCATCCTACTATGGAAAACACAGCGCCACTGAAATTTGAAATCGTATTTTATTTAACTTTAAAGAGTTTAGTAAGATTCAATCTGCTTAATTTGATTGCTCCAACACAAATTCAACAGTAGTAGAAAAGTCAACAAATGAATTGCATGTATAATTAAACTCAAGTATTTATTTAAAAAAAAAACACTAACTTTCATACTGTAGAGATAAAAAGGTGAAAAAAATATGCTATAGGCCTTCAGGGAGCTTAAAACATGTTTCTATGGAATGTTAAAAGCAATTATGATTTCATCTATAACATCAAATGAACTATAGATATCTAGACACATGATATTTTAAAAACATTAAACAAACATAAAAAACTTGTCAAAATTCGAAATATTTTGATTATCATAATAGATCTCTACCATTTCCTCATTTTGTGTTCAAGGTTTTAACTGGTTCCAAGTAACCCCAAAGGTCTATATCATCTATCTTTTTACTGTGGCACAAAGTAAATCTGACTTGCTGGTTTACAGGCATAATTAACTTAGTGATCAACACTAGTATCTAGCTCAGTTTTCTTCTATATAAGTTCTTATAATGTAATAAAATACTGGTCTTATTTGTAAACAAGATCTAAGTAAATTAAAAGGCAGTGTAAGTGATGGAGGGAAAGGAGCAGTAATGAGGGGCTTTCATTCCCAGCGACATAGTGAACTAGGTCCTTGAACAACCTATTGCTAAGACCAAACTACAAATGCCAGATTAAATATTTTCCAAAATATACTTTTAGATGCTTTGGTGAGTTGGCAAGTGAGTACAGCAGATTTTAGAAGCCAAAACTAATAGTAACTGGGGACCCACAAAACATATTTGATAAATCAGTTTGCCTTTGATGGCCTCAAGGAACACAGAAAACAGGATTCACCGAAGATGGGGAGTCTATCTGGGAATCCAAAAAGGTGAATCAGAAATAAGTCTTTGGGGATTCTAGTCCTTTGACAGTTACATATGTTACAAAGAACTTTTCCCACTCCAACTGTGCTCTTTTCACTCCCTGACTGGCTTCTTTTGATGAAAAAAATTCTTAAAATATACTAATATTTTTATTTTTTTAATATCTTCTTTAATGTACAAAAGAAATCTGAAGGGCTAAGAAATAAGAGGTTTGATTTCATTAGTAATCAGGGAAATGCAAATTAAAGCGAAAATGAGGATATACTTTTACATCCAGCTAAGTAAGTGTGATAGGAAGAAATAAACAAAACCAACCTGGAAAAAAATGAATATGAAAAAATATAACCCAACATTTTCAAAGAGAAAAGTATCAGTGCTTCACAAAAAAAATCCAAATTAGTGGTATTTAGCAAAAGTCTGAACTAGTTCAACATTCTTCATTTCTAGAAGGAAGTAATGAATTCTAAAAATATTAGTGAATTTAGAAATTTTTGAGTCTTAGAACCTAACTCTGATGACTTTCAAAACTACAAGCTTCTTAAGGGCAGGAACTAAATTTGCTTTCTTCAGGGCTAGAACAGTGACGGCACTATCCCACCCTCCCCAAATTGTTAAATATATAAACAAATGAAAAAAATGCACGAAACTACAAATTTCAATGTTAATTACCTTCCTGTGTTCTGACACTAGCAGCCTTAGCTGCATTTCTATTTCATTACTTGTTACTGAAGCATCAATTGTGGACGCACATAGAGGGGGAAAGGGAGGAAGGGATGTTGTAGCTCCCGGAGCACACACAGATTTGATTGCTTCTTCACTCATGGGTTTCCATTTGGATTCATCATTCAAATCAAATACACAGATTTCTACTGAGTCAGAGGGCTGACAATTTCCCAGGAACATCTGATGATTGAAAACACAACCAATTGTTCGATATGGGTGCAATGGTTTGGGCTGTTCAGCAACTGGAGATTCATCAGGATTGGCAGGTTTGTGGATGTACCTAAAAAAAGTAAATCATAACTTTCTATAATAAAAACTTAAAAATTAAAAAGGCAACACCAAATTGAAAAAGATATTTAAGGCTATAACTATTTCCAGTCCAGGGTTAGAGTTCAATACTTGCTTTTTCTTCTTTTATTTCTACAATTTGATTACTCTTTAGTAATTGTATGACACATATTATGATATAAAAATCAACTTTATTCAACATGAAAATATATTCTATGTATAACCATTAAGATAAAAACCGTTTAGGGTGCCTGGGTGGCACAGTCGTTGGGCATCTGCCTTCAGCTCAGGTCATGATCCCAGGGTCCTGGGATCAAGCCCCATATTGGGCTCCGTGCTCAGCGGGATGCCTGCTTCTCCCTCTCTCACTCCCCCTGCTTGTGTTACTGCTCTCGCTGTCTCTCTGTCAAATAAAAAAAAATCTTAAAAAAAAAAAAAAAGATAAAAACTGTTCATCTCAGATAACACAATTAAAATAATTTAGCTATACATTAATAGGTATAACTAATTAAAACGAATAGCAACCAGGGAAAAATTCAGAAAACCGAGAAGATGGCCCAGGGCTGCGCCTTTAGTTAACTCCAACATTTACAGACAAGATGAAGGAGAAATGAGACAAGTCAGATAGGAATAATTAAAATTGAAAGTGCTATCAAGAAGCTAAAGAAAGATGGGCGCCTGGGTGGCTCAGTTGGTTGAGCGACTGCCTTCAGCTCAGGTCATGATCCCGGACTTCCAGGATCGAGTCCCGCATCAGGCTCCCAGCTCCTTGGGGAGTCTGCTTCTCCCTCTGACCTTCTCCTCTCTCATGCTCTCTCTCACTCATTCTCCCTCAAATAAATAAATAAAATCTTAAAACAAACAAACAAACAAACAAAAAAGAAGCTAAAGAAAGAGATGGTCCCAGGAAAGAGGGAGGAGCACTGAACTCTTTCCAAACTGACGGCAGTCAAAAGAACTAAGAAAAGTATACAGTGAATTTACCAATGTGGGGTTAGTGACACCAAATTTTCAAAAGAAATCATGACTTACAACGTGAACTGATTTTTAGGTTTGGGGAAGAACATTAGAAAAAGCATATGCCAATTACACGAAATTAAAAATAAATCATTTATTTTTTACCAATATTATGTTGGAAGAATATTTTAGATGTACAAATTTTCTTCAAATTTAATAGCTATTTTAATTGAAGTAATCCTTTACATAGTTATCAAAAAGGCTCTAATAATGAAAATTATCAGTATGTGCCTTTGAGTACCATCAATATAAACAAATAACCTATAATTTAAAACATTTACATCTTCATTTTTTTTTTAAAGATTTTTTATTTACTTACTTGACGGAGAGAGATCACATGTAGGCAGAGAGGCAGGCAGAGAGAGAGGAGGAAGCAGGTTCCCTGCCAAGCAGAGAGCCCGATGCGGAACTCGATCCCAGGACCCTTAGATCATGACCCAAGCTGAAGGCAGAGGCTTAACCCACTGAGCCACCCAGGCACCCATACATCTTCATTTTAATATCTTTGTAACATAGTTGACAAACCTGTGTCCTGTTAAGCTCTCCCAAAAAGTGATAGTTCCATCAGTTCCACAGGTCATCACCCACGCATGAGGTACTCCTTTTGCCTTAGTCCCAACACAGACAAAGGCTTCTAATCCATATCCAAGAAGAAGGCTGCACAGAAGGTTAGCATGATCTTCACAGTCACCCTAGAAAATGAAGTCAATTAAATATTTATTCCTTCACAGTTTCTTCACTAAATATCCAAATATACAAAATTATAATTAAAAAACAGTATTAATTTTTTCATTTTTTAAAGTTTTTTTTTTTTTTTATTTTTAAGTAATCTCTAAACCCAACATGGGACTCAAACTTACAACCCGGAGACGGAGAGTTACATGCTTCACTGACTGAGCCAGCTAGGCACCCCTAGTTTTTTTCCTTTCTTTCTTTAAAAGATTTTATTTATTTACTTAGAGAGAAAGAGAGAGCAAAGAGGGAGAAGGAGAAGCAGACTCCCTGCCCAGCAGGAAGCCTAACTTGGGGCTTAATCCCGGGACCCTAAGATCATGACCTGAGATAGAGGCAGGTGCTTAACTGACTGAGCCATCCAGGTGCCCCTAATTTTTTCACTTTTAATCATTAGTCTAGTGTTAAGCTGAAACAACAGGGGACAGAGGTAAGAATACGCTAACTTTAGAAGAACCTAATTATTTTATAAACTCAGTGCTCACAAATCTGATAGTCATAACATATATACTTTAAAAGGGGACATTCAGATTCAAAAGTTTATTAAAAAACCTATATATAACATAGAAAGAAAAGTAGCAAGATTTTAAATACGAATAGCTAAAGAGCTAAAGGACATGAACAGACAAGATGACAAATGATATATCAAGAAATGCAAATATCAAGATGACAAATGATGTATCAAGAAATGCAAATACAGGGGCGCCTGGGTGGCTCAGATGGTTAAGCCTCTGCCTTTGGCTCAGGTCATGATCCCAGAGGGGTCCTGGAATGGAGTCCTGCATCCAGCTTCCTACTTTGCAGAGAGCCTGCTTCTCCCTCTCCCTCTGCCTGCTGCTTCCCATGCTTGTGCTTTCTGTCAAATAAATAAATAAAATCTTAAAAAAATAAAAATTAAAAAAAAAAAGAAAAACACAAATACATGGGAAAATACTCAAACTCAAAACAATCAGTTGAAGTATCTGTATGTGATCATTTTTAGGTAATACATACCAGGAAAAATGACTGAAAGAACTATATGTCAACAATGGCTGTAATTATGGGAGGTTACATATCATTTTCCCTTCTATTTTCTAAATTTCCTTTGACAATATTATATTACTTGCACAACTTAAAAATATTATGAAAGCTACAAAAACAGAAAATATCTGATAGTCTTTTTTTTTTTTTAAAGATTTTATTTATTTATTTGACAGACAGAGATCACAAGTAGGCAGAGATGCAGGCAGAGAGAGAGGGGAGAAGCAGGCTCCCTGCAGAGCAGAGAGCCCGATGTGGGGCTCGATCCCAGGACCCTGGGATCATGACCTGAGCCAAAGGCAGAGGCTTTAACCCACTGAGCCACCCAGGCGCCCCAAAATATCTGATAATCTATAAAAAATCAAAATATTTAACTGTAAGGCTACAATTACATGAAGATATATATTTAAGTGAAGGATACAGGTAATATACAAAAGCAAAAGTAACTATTAGGTTCAGTGGTAGCATAAGGGGCAATTTCTTTCCCCCAAATTTTGTATCAGTGGCTCTATACTGCTGTTTTTTTAACTATACTAAAACGACAGCATTTTAAAATGTCAAATTTGACTTTTGAAAAATATAATATCCAACCTTTTAGACCTAGTAATTTCTAGTAATTTCTATACTGAGATTTCAAAAGAAAATTAATAATACTCCCAAAGATATTCAATGAAAAAGTTCACTCACAAAGATATCAACAAATTATAAGCAAGCTACTGTATCCAAAAGAAACAGTTCCTACAATGTCAATAGTTAAGTAGATTTTATATATCAACTAAAGAAAACTTCATATTTACACACCATTAAAAGATGGGGATCATAGGGGTGCCTGGGTGGCTCAGTGGGTTAAGCCTCTGCCTTCGGCTTGGGTCATGATTTCAGGGTCCTGGGATGGAGCCCCATATTGGGCTCTCTGCTCAGCGAGGAGCCTGCTTCCCCCTCTCTCTCTTCCTGCCTCTCTGCCTACTTGTGATATCTCTCCCTCTCTCTCTCTCTGATAAATAAATAAAATCTTTGAAAAAAAAAAAAAAAGATGGAGATCATAAAAATTATAGCAATGCAAGGGAAAACATTCATAGCATAATGTTAAATTACAAAGCAGAACACAAAATATTATTTATATCTCAATTATAATTATGGAAAAATGATAAATACACAGGAAAAAAAACACAAAAATATAAAGAGAGATGAAAAGCTGGCAATAGAATTATGGGTGAAATTTCACCTTTACTGCTGTAATGCTCTTGTTTTGTGCAAGAATAACTTTTTCAATAATTTCACACTTCTGGGGCACCTGGGTGGCTCAGTTGAAGCAGCTATATTTGGCTCAGGTCATGATCCCAGTATCCTAGGATCAAGTCCCACACTGGGCTCCCTGCTCAGTGAGGAGTGTGCTTCTCCCTCTCCCTCTGACCCTCCCCCATGCTCATGCTCTCAGTCGCTCCCTTTCTTCCTGAATAATTTTTTTTTAATTTTTTTAAAAATTAATAATTCAAATTTCTAACTTAAGATGTGCTTTCTCTTTAAACTAACTCAGGTTAAAAAAATAATGAACCAGGGGCACCTGGGTGGCTCAGTGGGTTAAAGCCTCTGCCTTCGGCTCAGGTCATGATCCCAGGGTCCTGGGATCGAGCCCCGCATCGGGCTCTCTGCTCAGTGGAGAGCCTGCTTCCTCCTCTCTCTCTCTCTGCCTGCCTCTCTGCCTACTTCTGTCAAATAAATAAATAAAATCTTTAAAAAAAAAAAAATAATGAACCAAAGGGTGATTATTTGCTTTACGAAAGAATTATTTACATAATAATTTTAAATATGTACCATTCCTGCTATATTTGAAATAAAAAAGCCTAAATCCATACATACAACTTTTGGGAACCACAGCTTGAGAATAAATAAAAATAATTTTTTGATAATGTTTAACTTCATTTTTTTTTAAACAGAGAGTGTGGGGAGGTGGAGAGAAGCAGAATGAGAGGGAAAGAGAAGAGAATCTTAAGCAGACTCCGAGCTGAGTGCGGAGCCTGACTTGCGGCTCAACTCCATGATCCTGAGATCACGACTTGGGCCAAAATCAAGAGTCAGATGTTTAACTGATGAGCTACCCAGATGTCCCTGTTTTCAATTTTTTTAAAAAATATTTTATTTACTTATTTGAGAGAGAACACAAGCAGGAGGAGGGGGAGAGGGAAAAGGACACTCCCCACTGAGCAGGGAGCCAGATGCAGGGCTTGACCCCAAGACCTCAGGATCATGACCTGAGCCAAAGGCAGATACCCAAATGACTAAGCCACCTAGGAGCCCCTTCATTTTTTTTTCTTTAAGGTTATTTATTTATTTGAAAGAGAAAGTGTGTGAGTGAGAGAGAGAGAGAGCATGAGCAGCGTGAGGGGCAGAGGGAGAAACAGATTTCCCACTGAGCAGGGAGCCCAACATGGGCTTGGATCCCAGGTCCCCAGGATCATGACCCGAGCTGAAGGCAGACACTTAAACAACTAAGCCACCCAGGCAACTCTCCTTCAATTGTTTTTAAAATAAAATCTTCCTAACAAATCAATCTCTAAGCTGAATTGGCTCTTCTATATAAGCTTTGCCTTGTGAATGAATACTCATACTACTAATACAACCTCAGACCAAACAAAATTATTTCAAAACAAATTTTAAAAATTATTTTTTTCTATTTCAGCAGAACTGAAATGCTAAAGATAGTCTTGTTTTTATATATATATTTTAAATACTTTATTTTATTTATTTGACAGACAGAATGAGAGAGAGGGAACACAAGTAGGGGGAGTGGGAGAAGGGAAAGCAGGCTTCCTGACGAGCAGGGAGCCCAACACAGGGATCGATCCCAGACCCTGGGATCATGACCTGAGCTGAAGGCAGATGCTTAACAACTGAGCCACCCAGGCACCCCAGTCTTGTTTTTATACTATCAACATTTTTAGAACACAGATGATTGAAAATATCACATAATCTATAAAATTCATTTACTGAAGTGAATTAACATAAAAAATGTACACAAATTCTTAAATATATATACTTGAAACTGAACAAAATACCATGCAATCCAAGATTTTCTTCCATATCCATCTTGTACTGCCATTTTCTCTTTTAAAAAAAAATGTATCATCTAAATAGATTTTAAAACATGAATAGTACTAGAAAGACCATGATTCTGGTATAAGCATCGTCTCCAATTCACTGTTTAATTTACCTCTATATCTTAATTTCTGACACTACAGTACTTAGCTCCACCTCACAAAAATCACATTATGCTAAATAAGAAACTACACAAGAAAATAAAGATGTTTTTTCTTTATGTATTAAAAAAAAAGATTCTGACTAGTTCAGATTGATAATTTACCCACTTTTCTATTTTCAATAGAAAATAGAAATTCCCATTAACTATGATGTACTGCTTTATTACATGTGTAGAATACCTTGTTTCTACAGAGAAAGGCCAGCAGAGTGCACCACTGTTCCTGTTTACCTCCTCCTCCAATAACAGGGGCTCTTTCATAACCAAGGACATTAACAAATCTTGCTGCTTGTCTTGGAGTATCCAAAAGCCTCCCAGCTCGAAGTGGCTTAATATAGGAACAAACTGGTCTATTTACCCCATTTTCATCCTAGGGGAAGAGGGAAAAAACATTAACTGTAAGGATAGATTAATTATTCCCAATTTTAACACTTTTTCTTAGAATATATTAATGTGGGACAAAATAATTCTGGATACCACTTATTGAGTGCTTACCCTGCATCTAACACTAGACAGCTAAGTGCTACGCATACAATTTCTCTTTTAATCCTCTTAACATCTCTTACTGTTTTCATTTCATAAATGAAGAAACTGAAGCTACAGGTATTATGCAACAGAGCCGGGATTCAAAACCCTCAGCTGTCCCCAAAACTTGTGAGAGTAAGAACTTCAACAATCATGATTCGGCAGTTTCACTCCTGGATATATATCTGAAGCAACTGCAATAAGTATCTCAGAGAGACATCTGCACAACCATGTTCCCTACAGCATTACTCACAACAGTCAAGATATGGAAACAAGTAAAATGTCCTTTAATGGATGAATGAGTACATAAAATGTGGTATTATATACACAATAGAATATTATTTAGCTATAAAACAGGAGATCCTGCCATTTGTGACCTCACGGATTAAATCTGAAGGGTATTATGCCAAGTGAAGTAATTTAGACAAAGACAAATCCTGTATGGTGTTACATGTGGAATCTTTAAAAAAAAAAAAAAAGGCTAATTTCATAGAAATAGAGAAAAGAATGGTGGCTGCCAGGTGTCAGGGAGAGGGAGGAATAGGGAAGATGTAGGTCAGAGGGTACAAATTTTCAGTTATAAGAGTAAGTTCTGAGGATCTAATACACAGCATGGTGACTACTTAATACAGTAAACTTGAAAGTTACGGAGAACAGATCTTAAGCATCCTCACCACCTGAGAAAGAGGTAACTATGTGAGGTGATGGATGTGTTCATTATCTTGATCTTGGTAGTCATTCCACAAAATATACGTATATCAAATCATTATGTTGTACACTTGAAATATATACAATTATATTTGTCAATTACTCCTCAATAAAATTAAGGGGGAAAAAAAAGAACTCCTCTAAAAATAGAATAGGCAGGTAGTTGGGGGATGGAGAGGGGATCTAAGCCAAAGTATTCTTTCATATTTTCAAACAGAACTTAATACTATATATCCAAACAGAATAACTTTTCTGATTTACTGATCCAACAAATTATCAGAGCTCATTTTTAGTTTGTTTCCATTACACTTGGAGATCTACAGGAAACAAGGATTTGTTAACCAAGTGAACTGAAAGCAGACTTTTAAAAATCATTTAAGGAAAACATCTTTCATTTTAAATATAAGATATATCCTAGCATTTGAGCTGAATAATTATAGGGCATACAAAAAAAAAGTCTCTGATGACTGTCCACCGCTGCGCTTTTAGAGTTAATATTACCAAAGCCCACATTTCCCTTAACTTCATTATTACTGAGATGACAAAGTCAAAGGACTACTTTATATTCAAAATTCAAAGATAATTTAACAATCTGTCATAGCAAGGCTCCTCAGAAACAAGGCCTAACTCAGTCAAGAGAAAAATAATTGTTTCGATTTTTAGAACCACTGATGTCTTTCTATACCCCCCCCAAAAAAAACCACCTCTCCACTATAATCCCATACCTTAGTAAGAAAAACAAACCAACTCTATTACTTACATTTAATTATAGCGAGAAAGATCATGAATTTTTGATGTAGAGCAAAGTATTATTACAATCTGAATTGTAACTGTGGTTCTCAACTCTAAAAGGCACTGAATTTTTTTCCCTGCTCTCCCAGCCCACTGTTATCTCCCTGGCTCAAACACATCCAAGGTGGTCTCTTACTCTCCATCTCCCCCAGGCTATCTTGGGAGTCAGCAATAGATATAGAACAAAGGGATCAGCTAGGAAAAAGCTCAAACAGAATGAAGAACCAAAGACAATTAAGGAACAGAGATAGGAAGAGAGGAAATTTAAGTAAAGGGTGTTTCAAGGCACTCATTTTGAAAACAGAAAATCATGATTCTGATTTTGGAGGGAAGTAGAAAATTATTTGGATTTCTTTATATTAACTCAGTATTAATTGTTAATCTATTATAATTTGAGAATATTAAATCTTAAAATCAAAATCTGAACATTAAAAGGATAGCCTCAATCCTCAAGTGATTGACAGCATTTTCTTAAAACTTAATAGCCTTAAAGATCAATTTCTGTAACTTATTTTAAAATTTCTTACATTAGAAAATTTAAAAGCTATCATTAAGTGAATTACTATTGTACTATAGGAAAATAAGCAAGGGAGGAAGAAAAAGTACAACAGATTATTAGGTATAACAACTGAGGATTCTATAGATGTTTGGTTAGGATAAAGGTAATTAACTGAGTTCCTGAGTGGGGCATTTAGTCCTATTCTTACCACTCCACTAACAGAGAGGAAAGGAATGAGGAAAGTGGATGTATTTGCGCTAAATCAATCATCAGTAGTAGCATCTTAGAATATAAGATACATTGGATGTTTCATTACAGCAATATTTCTCATATTATCTATAATATATCCCCATAAATGAAATGTCTTGAAAATTTCAGTAATTTCAGTATCTTAGCTTCTAAACCTGCACTGTCCATTAAGGACACCACTAATCCTATGTGGCCTTTTACATTTTAATTAAAATTAAATAAAATTTAAAATTCAGTTCTTTATTGCCACATTTTACATGTTTAATAGCTCAATGGCTATCATACTGGACAGCACAGAGAACATTTCCATCACTGCAGAAAGATAGTGCTACTGTAAACTATTTTCTCTTATGCCTAGAAGCACTGGAAATTCATTTTCAGACCATGTATAATAATTTTTTGGCTTAAAACTACAATTTTTGTGGGACGCCTGGGTGGCCCAGTGGGTTAAGCCTCTGCCTTCAGCTCAAGTCATGATCTCAGGGTCCTGGGATCGATTCCCACATTGGGCTCCCTGTTTCCTCTCTGCCTGCCTGCCTCTCTGCCTACTTGTGATCACTCGCTCTCTTGTCAAATAAATAAATAAAATCTTAAAAAAAAAAAAAAGATACATCTTTAAAAAAAAAACAAACTACAGTTTGTGATTCGGTTGACTGCCTTAAATAAATGTTATTGTTCCTTAACCTTGTATCTAGTCAAATATAGAACGCAGCAGCGAAAGACCCTTCCAGGAAACTGAAATAAGATAAACATTTACTCTCTATATATGTCCAGACGTGGTCCAGTCAAACCTACAACTTAAAGAAGTCTCCACGACTAAGTTGCTGTTCGATATTGGGAAAAATTCTTTTCTCTTTTACACTGTTTATTTTTTATAAAAAGTGGCAATGCCTGGCCAATTGACAATCTCATATGGTTACCATGAGACTAAGTGACCTTATGTGGTTCAAATCTTACAACGAATTTTAAGAGATGGGAACTTCAGTAATTATTTCCTTAAAAAAATCCCCATTCCCTGATTTGTGTGTACTGAATATCTCACCCTTTTCCTCCTCTTTCATTTACCATTTCTCTGATCCACTCCCTCACTCACCCATTCCTCTCTGGTCCCAGATTCCACATGGTAATACATAAAACAGACAGCAGGGAGCCAGTTATATTTTGACTGGTTTCTCTTTTCTCCATTCTAACATTCATTAATACCTTGTCTGCCCAGTCAAATAATGCATAGACAATGCTACTGGAAAGTGAGAAGCTGTTTTCCTCACTTCCACTAGTCAACTAGGCTCTCCCACTTCTAAGCTCCTCATCTAGAAACTCAACTACTCTTAGCCCATCCTACTAAGTAGGGTAAAACTAGATGAATGCACAGGATCTGAGACACATTATTCAAAATACCACCACACTATAACTCTTATAAAAGCATCTATGTAAGGCTGAATAAATATAAAATACAGATCTGATTATATATTTTATTCTGATTTGTTAATGAGAGAAAATAGGCTTAGGATACAGGAAAAATAGAAATAGATACATAGAACTAAAATGCTGCAGTTAAATATTACTATCACCGGCTTAGAGATTTTGGATATACAGAATTATTACATGGAATAATGTCTTTAAGAAAATAGCCTAACACTCGGGTCATGATCCCAGGGTCCTGGGATCAAGCCCCGCATGGGGCTCTCTGCTCGGCGGGGAGCCTACTTCCTCCTCTTTCTCTCTCTGCCTGCCTCTCCGCCAACTTGTGATCTCTCTCTGACAAATAAATAAATACAATCTTAAAAAAAAAAAAAAAAAAAGAAAAGAAAGGAAAATAGCCCAACAATGTGTATATATATATCTAAACATCTATGCCCAGAGACCCTATTCTGCACATGAAAGCTGAATTTACATTATCAACTGCAAAGTATCCTAGTATTTAATCATTTAGTATGAAATATCATACTCCAAGTTAAACAAAATTCATCTATTTTAAATCAAATATATTCAGAAAGGGTTTTAAAAAAATTGAAAATGAAAAGCAAAATAAAACAAAGATATGTAAGTCACTTACTCAGTGAAAGTATTACAAAATCATATTTGATTTTTACAAATAAAGTTTCATTTGTCTGGAAAAAAACCTTTTACAAATTCATGGTAAATGAAATTTACATATACAACAATAAATCTCAAATACAGGTGTGAACCTTCTTTACCTGTGCAAAAATCTTAACCAGCCGTGAGTTGTGCGAGGGTCGAATTTGCAAATATTCTCTCCACCATTGCTTTGCATATACAAGAAATAATCGCTCTTTCTCTGCAGTTTTCTGACGTTCCAAAGCAAGCTTGAAATTTAAAAAAACATTTTCTTCAACTTCTATTTTTTTCTTAAAAATATAACAATTCTACATACTTCTCTCCATCTCTACCACCACCCTAACATAAGCTACCATCTCCACCATCTGTAAGAGCCTCCTGACTGACTTCCCTCTGTCTACACCACCCCATAATCTCATCTCCATATAATGGTTAGTGATCTTTTCTCCCAAGACAAACATTTTCCAATAAATCACACCCTCATTCTCTTGCTTAAAACTAGTAAGTGATAATTTCCTAAAAAGAAAGTACTCTCTATGATCAACAGGTAAATATACTACTATGAAAACAAATGCACAAAGAAGAGAAATTCAGGATTATTTACCTGTGTGTTCACTACTTCTTGAGATAATGTTTGATTGAGTGGTGGGTACATCTCAAGTTTTATATTTAAAATTCCCACAGAAACTTTTGATTCTGTGCCTATGAATATAAATAAATATTTAGAACTTCAGAGGTTTCCAAACTATGTATATTTAGTCAACCAAAGTCTACCTAAAATAGAGTTTTGTGATTTACCACTTACATGAAATATAGATAATATTCGACATCATGTTTACTCTTCATATTAAAAATGAACCAAATCAAATTAGTTTGTATTTTGCATAAAGACCTATATTCTGAGTTTGCTTATCACTCCTTAAGGGGCTATTTGGGTCTACAGGGTTTGGTATTCTTAATTTTTATCTTCATTTAACGTATGCCAACCAGATTTACATTAAAAACAAAGTAAAGCAACTGTTAACATCTCATTCTCAGAAAATATTTATACTTTGTCACATATTGTAATTCCTATGTATCCCTTCCTATATATATTTTTTAAACCCCTTCCCATTTTTCACATCACATGTGAGTACAAACTTTTTTTTTTTTTAAAGATTATTTTTGGCAGAGAGAGAGAGAGAGAGAGAGAGAGACAGCCAGAGAGAGCACAAGCAGGGAGGAATGGCAGGTAGAGGGAGAAGCAAGCTCCCCACTGAGCAGGGAGCCCAATGTGGGACTCAATCCCAGTATCCTGGGATCATGACCTGAGCTGAAGGCAGATGCTTAACTGACTAGCCACCCAGGTGTCCCATGAGTACAAATTTTCAATCCATTCCTGGATTTAAAGAACTAGAAAATAAATACACTTTTTACCAGAACTATTAACTATTTCTCTGGTGAATCAGAATATACTTATTTCTTGGGTCACTAGTATGATTATCATGTTAGGCCTGTATCAGAAGACAAATAATGGGTATCTTTTGAAAATAAGTATCCCACATAAAACTTTATCCTCCTATTTTCTATTTAAGGAAAAACACACTTATCAGAATCTAAAGTACTAAAGCTGTACTGTCCACTGGCCAGGTTAGACTCTGTGACTGAGTTTCAATAGCAAAGTAATTCCTTTACATGTTATGCATAAAATATTGGTAGGCCTTATTTTATTAGCAAATATCTTTTATACATCAGATAGTACGCAAGAGTCCAAGGAGATAATAGTAAGATAGGCACCATCTCAGTCCTCAAAAAGATGGGATTCATAGATCCCATCAATGAGCAAGTTAGTCTCTCTCTGAGTCCCACATTCCCACCTGTTAAAGGCTGGAAGACTATCATCAACCCCATAACCTGTAAGAGCCACTGTTGCAGGGAGACACTGTTGCAGGAAGACAGGCTGGAAGAATATCATCAACCCCATAACCTGTAAGAGCCACTGTTGCAGGAAGACACTGGTACTAATGGGGATGCACTGTACACTAGAGTGTGCTGGAGTAGAGGGCTTTTACATATGCATGTGTGTGAAAAATCTTAATTTTCTTTACAGTCTTATATACAATCAAATAAATTTGAAAAAAGCAAGCAGGCCAGCCCCATAAAGTTTTTCTTCCTTAAGACAAGGTAAGATAGACTGTGAAGTTCTATACTCATAACATGCTTCATGACATTTCCCAAGACTACAATACTAGAATCCAATTGCAATTCTAACGGAATTCTATTTTTTAAAGTATTTTTTAAAAAGATTTTATTTATTAGGGATACGGTGGTTGGGTTATGGACATTGGGGAGGGTATGTGCTATGAAATGTGTTGTGAAATGTGTAAGTGCTGTGAAATGTGTAAGCCTGACGATTCACGGACCTGTACTCCTGGGGCAAATAATACATTATATGTTAATAAAAATAATTTTTAAAAGATTTATTTATTTTAGAGAGAGAGAGGGAGAACACACACAAGCACAGAAGGGAAGGGCAAAGGGAGAGTGAGTTTTAAGCAGACTCCCTGCTGAGCACAGAGCCTGATGCGGGACTTGGATCTCATGACTGTGAGATCAATACCTGAGAGGAAACCAAGAGGTGGGCACTTAACCAACTATGCCACCCAGGGATCCCCTAATGAAATTCTTTTTACATGTTTCCTTCTTGGTTTATAAAGGTATTCAGAAAACATATAACGTATCAAAGAACAAGCTGTGGCTATAAAAAAGGAACAGTGATTAATCATCATACCTACACCCATAAGTTCCACAGTGAGACTGGTTATTCCATTTTCTGAGCCCAAAACTGATCGCCATTCGAGAAAATAGGATGCTACCAAAGTAGTCTCACCAAATATGTCTGTTTTGATTAGCACCATATGAACTGGATCACTTATTGATAACATTGTTGTTGAGTCAGCCATTCTAGTTCCATCACCTGGCAACATAAACCAAAAAAATGCACATTACATATTCTGTTAGGATAACATAGAAGACTACTTTTATTACAAAGGATACTAATAATAAACTTATATTAAACCAAGAAAAATTATTTGGTTATGCCTCAGAAAGCATGCAACAGATTACTTTATAAAAAAATATAATCCTAGGGTGCCTGGGTGGCTCTGCTAGTTAAGCCTCTCCCCTTGGCTCAGGTCATGATCTCAGGGTCCTGGGATCGAGCCCCTCATCAGATTTCCTGCTCAGCGGGGAATCTGCTTCTCCCTCTGCCCGCCCCTCCCAGCTTGTGCTTGCCCATGCTCTAATTAATTAATTAATCAGTTAATTAATTAACTAAAAACCCAGCCTTTTTCACTGGGGGCAAAAAAAATTTTCATAATGTATTAACCATCTTAGCAATCTAAAATTCTGAAGATATAACTCTGTAACTTTGCTAAGTTTAAAATGTAAAGATTTCTATGTTGAAATAACCTACAAAATACATTTATAGAAATAATGTAAAATAATTATAGGAATCAAGTATACATTAAAGTTATATAAATGAGAGTTACAGATTCCCATCCTAACTTTTATTTTTGAAAGTTATAAATCTATCTATCTTTCATATATAAGAGGGATTATGTCTCATTCTCCATTATAGCCTCAGCACTTTCCTAGCACAGGATAATGCACCTAATGCACCTAACAGGCATTTACTGATCCACTGACTTTAGAGACAGAGAGTGTGCACACACAAGTGGCAGGGAGAGAGGGAGAGAGAATATCAAACAGACTCTGTGTTGAATGCAGAGCCCAATGCGGGGCTCGATCCCACAAAGCTTAGATCATGACCTGAGCCAAAACCAAGAGTCGGATACTTAACCAACTGTGCCACCCAGGGCACTCTGCATAGGCATTTAAATGTTTCCTACTAACGAAGCAACCATTAAAACAGTAAGAAAATAATCTTCAGGGAAAATTAATCAGCAGAAAATAAAGAAGGTGGGTGGAAGTAATTCATATAAAAAAGAGCAGTGGAGAAAATAAAAGCAAAGTAGGAAGATCCATTCATTATAAATCTCTCCTTACAGCAAAAGTTGTTATGGTTGTTCTACAATAAAACCTAACAAAGATTTATTCAGTTAAGTGACAATTTATCATCACTCCTTACCTAAGCTTTCTCGGTGTACTTCAAGTAAAAAGCCATCATGAAAATCTGGTTCACAGGCACATGGAACAGGTTTAGAACGAAAACGTTGGTTTCGAAAATGTAAACATAAAGTAAAGGTTGAACAAACTTGTCCTGGTAAAGGCTCAGGTTCTTGTAGATGTTCCAAGAAAGCTTTTCCACCCAAAACCTGAAGGTAAAGATACCTCCGTGTTGGATCAATATTAGCTGTAAAGTGTAGCAATATATATGAGGAAACTGCCAAATAACTTAAGGAATGTGATCAAGACAATAGGAAATAATAACTTAACAGAAATAAAACCAAAGACTAAATAAAGAAAAAAAAACAAATTTACTCTGTACCAGGACCATTACCATTATACCAGGGAAGAAAACATACATAATATGATATCTTTATCTGAGTTTATATATATCCTGCTACTTTTTCCCAGCTAGAAAGGAGTCAGAACCAAGGCTTAAGAAACTTTTACTTTTTAGTTCCTTATCCAACCCTCCTTTACCTCCACAAACGAACTCAGACAAGTATAAACTCAGCAAGTGTGCTTGTTAGGTAACTAGCATTAAAAAAAGCAAGGCTGTATAATGTTTGTAAAATAAATTATTAAAACAGGAGAAACAGATGATGCTGTTTTTGCTTCCATTCTATGATACATTAAATCTTCTGACATACATACTTCACGCAAAATAGAATCTAAGTTTTTTTTTTGTAATTAACCACAAAAATGTTAAGTATAAGAAGTAATGTTTTCTATCCAATACCAAACACTACAGCACATCAATATGTAATACTGTGCAAAACAAAATCAATGTTAAAAAGAAATATACATACTTTTTTTTAACAACGTTGATTGTCTATCAGTAAAACAAACAGGTTGCTTTGGAGAGGAAGGTAGTTCTTGATCAACACTGTCCTAGAAAGGCAGGAAAAAATTGAAAACAAATTAGAAAACAAAAATTATTGCTAAGCAAGGAAATGTCAACAATGGGACTAAGAAGTAAATAAAAGTAGATAGGATAAAGCCCCCTCAAGGAAACTCTTATTTTCTCAGCATAATTAAAATAATGAAAAGCCTGCAAAAAAAAGATGATGTGACTGGTCACACCTAAAACCTAATAAGGAATTTAACTGTCTTCAATGTCCACAGAAAACAAATCCTTAACATCTTAAACAAGGTTAAACTTTTTCTAAGCCTAGTATGACATTTGGCTTATGATTCTACTATGAACTGATTCTAATAAGGGAATGACATTCACACAGCAGAAGCTGTCATTGGGTCAATTTTTAAACAAATGGGTTTACAAACCTCAAAAACCAAAAAAGGAGGCTGTATTAAAATACTTATTCCCCAGTGTATTACATAGTCCATCCAATTTTTACATTATATTACCCAGGCATTATTAGGTCACAGTTTCTCATTATTGCCTCATTTTCAAAAGAAGGCCTACTTACTAATTTGTGCACTGAGGCTATCATCCCACTACTGACCTATTTGTATAAAGAGATTTGAAGGTTCTTACACAATTATTTTCTTAAAGAAATGGGTAATTTGTTAATCAGAGAGAATGGACTTCCAAAAGAATGTGTTTATTTTAAAAATATGCCTAATCTAGAAAAAAAAATTATAGAATACTAGTGAAAAAGAACTAGGTTATGGTGAACTAATTTAACTGAAATATGTACACTTAAAATTATAGACCTAGAGAATAACAACAGAAAATTCTGTCATTTTAGAGAGAAAAATATAATATGTAACTCCGATCTCTTTGAGAAATAATCCTACTTGCTACAGTCAAGGGTAGAGTTAGCTTATCCTTGAAGTAAGGATATTACTAAACAAAAAAGGTCTTGTTTTAAAGTGATTTGACTAAAAAGAAGCCCCAAATATGGACCCTATAAGCAGCATTAAGCATGGGAACAAACTCTCAAAATTTTTCCCTTAAAAGATTACTCACAGTAACAAAATTAAGTTCTTTCATCACATCATCAATGATTCCCCGACGTCTAAGGGCTTTGATCAAATCTTCTGTTGATAACTGTTGTTGATCTGGTGCCAATTCTTCCCTTATTGTCTCAGCGAGGATTTCCCTTATTCTGCCATGGACATCCATCTATGTGGAAAACTCGCATTACAACTTACATTCATGAAGCCATTAAACATTGCCAATTAACTAATTTCTTTCTAAAACACCCAAGGAAAAAAAATAATGGGAAGGTGGATAGACAATATTCAGGAAGGTTTCTCAAGCTAATAGTAAACGTAACATTGTCACTAGAAGTCAATGAGAATAAAGGCAAGACTTTTTAAAAGAAAAAAAATTTTAGGATGAATTTTTTTTTTGGGTACAAATTCTAGAAATAATTTCTGCTGGTTATCTACGTACTACCTTTGTTACCCTTTCCCCACAAATAATACTCAACAAAAAAAGACCTTTTTGAAAGAGGGTAGTATGATCAGGAGAACACAGACTTGGAGCAGGAAATCAGAGTATGAATTTCAGCCTTGAACTTATTAGAGGTGACACTGAGTCAACTTTTTTATCCTTTATGAATCTGGAAAAAGTAGTGCCCTACCCAGATTACTGTGAGGCTTAGGTAAAAGATGCTAAACACTCACCACAAAGCCTTACATACAGATGCACAATGAACGGTAGCTTTTATTACTTCAGCTTACTGCATTCAGCCAAGCACCTGAACAATGTCCTTGAACTCCCCATTATCACAAACACTTTCATTACAAGACCTTTAGTAACCTCCCTTTCGTGACTTCTTTAAGAACTGCTGATTTGTTTGAACTTCAAAGACACAAGTTTCACCCTTAAAGTAATTCTAATTCCTGACTTCTGAATATCCACCTGCTCCAAACACAACTTGTACTGGATCGGATACCGCAGGATGAACGCTTCAGCGGCACAGCTGTGCTCGCTCTCTGCCGCGTTTCGTCACCTCAAACTCTCACCAGCCCCTGTCGGCATTGTTCTCTTTCACCGAGGCTAGAAAGCAGCCCCGGGCTGCGGCCCCGGAGCCCGCCCAGCCCGCGCTCTGTGCCCCAGAGCCTGCGCTCGCGTCCCCCGCAAACATGCGCCGCCGTCCACCGGATCTCGGGACGCCAGGCTGGGCGCTCAGGACCAAAGGCAGCCAGAGAGGCCCCCGGTGGCCTGGCGCCCGCGGCTCTCACCTTGCTCAGCTGCTGGTGGATGAGCTGCTTCAGCTCCGAGGCTTTCTCCGGCGGCAGCGACATCTTTGGGGCCGGCGCCTCACCGCGCTTCTCCCCGCTTCGGGCGCGCCCCGGCCAGCCCCGGAATGCCAGTCGCCGCTGAGGAGAGCCGGCGCGCCTGCTTGGCCTCACGCAGCTCCCGGGGGGGGGGGGGGGGGGCGCCCCCCCGGGGCCCGGGGGGGGGGGGGGGGGGGGGGGGGGGCGCGACGCCGCGTCAGGACCGGGGCTGGGCCGGAGCCGAGGCAGCGGCGGCGCTCAACTGTTGCTTTCAAACGGCGCGGACTACCAGGGCTCGGGCTGTCCCCCTTCCTGCCTGATCGCCTCCGCCTGCCGCTTCCTTCCCTGGGGGTCCGCATCCCGCGAGCTCAGCGCTCCCCACAGTCCTGCCCTGCCAGCGTCTCCGCAGGCACTGCCCGCCCCCATCTTTCCCCCCCGTCGCGGGCCCTTTGCGCCCTGCGGACCGGCAGAGATCTGGACGGACCCATTAGGACCCCACGCCGAGCGCCTCGACGGACCCCGCCCCGCCCCGCCCCCGTCGCTAGGGGCTCTGGGGACTCCCATGCACCTGCGCTGCGCGGCGTTAGCGGTTTTGCCTGTGCCGGACCTTCGTTTCTGCCAGCGCCGAGCTCACCGGGTTCTCCCACATCTGTGCGACCATGTTCGTTCCCTGCGGGGAATCGGTCCCCGACCTCGCGGGCTACACCTTCCTAATGGTGAGTCCCCGCTTTCACGAGCACCGCGTGCCGGGCTTGCTGTGCTTCCTCTCGAGAGGTTTCTGAGGCGGCTCGCCACCGCGAGTCAAGGTGTTTCACCGGCCCTGGGACAGAGGACGATCCTTGCTTCTGTCTCAGGTTTTCAGCGTGCACGGAAGACAGGTGGTCGCTGGATACGGCGCTATCACCAGATGTTTCTGAGACTAGGGCTTGTAGTCTTCGTTGACTGTAAAACGTAATGTGTTTGGTAGTTTCAGGTAACGTGCATAGCTACGGGCCATTTCTTTTCATTATATCCTAGAAAATCTTTCTTCAGCTAGTAGCAGAGCCAGTCGTAAGCTTGTTAACACTTGGTCATTAACTAGGAAACTACAGGTAAGGAAATAAAAGTCATCTTCGTCAGCAGCTACCATAACAGTTTTACTGCTCCTAAAATTGCCCATATTCAGTCACTGTTTCAATAAAGATTGTGTAATGTAAAAATATTAAATAAGACTAGGTCCTTGTCCTCAGGAGGTGTGCAGTCTAGTTGGAAACACACGTAAACCAATAAGGGCAATACATGCTAGGATAGTACTTTGAAAAGGGTACAGAAGAACCCTAGGACTTATTGGGGGGGGGGACACAAGGACCTGTTAAAAGTTTTATTTGTGGGATCCGGGGGCGGGGCAAGAGGGGGAACCTCATAGACACAGAGAACAAATTGATGGTTGCCAGAGGTGGGTGAGGATGAGGGCTGCTTGAAATGAAATAAAGACAGGGAAAAGGTACAAATCCCCAGTTATAAATAAGTCTTGGGTATGTATTGTAGGGCGTGGTGTCTATAATAAACAATACTGTATTGTGTGTATTTGAACCTTGCTAAGAGAGTAGATCTTAAAAGTTCTCATTACAAGAAAAATTTGTAACTGGTTGATTAATGTTAAGTAAAACTATTGTGGTAATCTTTTCATAATAATACATGTATCAAATTTTGTTATATACCTAAGACTGATAAAAATGTTAATGTCAATCATATCTCGGTTTTTTTAAGTGATGGTAATCACTTTTGGGCAATTTTCACCTTAATGGTACATACAAGAAATATGAATGAATGTTAAAATTAGTGTATGATAATGTACTGAAGAGGGAAATTTTATGTAATTTCAAAGTATCTCCCTGAAAAATATTTATTTATCACAAAAGGGAAAGGTATCCTTGCAGGAGATGAAACATGTAAGTACCATATATTCCCATGTTTACTTTGGGGTAGAGACTTGACATCAGAATGAGGCAAAATTGAGTCCCTGATGTCAGGAAGTTATCTTAGGACAAGGAGAAGGGGGTGTGGGTGTGCTCTGAGAACTGGTACAACCTGGATGGGGTCTTAGGCTCGTTCTCTCAGGTAAGGATTTCAGGGTCTTGCTTGTTCATAGGTTGCAACCATATCAGTGGACCTTGAGTCCAGACTTCTGCAAGACTGCTAGTAAGATACCTGGCAAAAGAGAAAGATTCGTAGGGAAAGTAATGTTGAAAGGATTATTGGTGGTAACCTTGACAGCAGTAGAGCGGTGAAGGAAGGGAAGCCATATTGGAGTAGTTTGAATAAGTGGAAGAAGGGATGGAGACTTGTATATGTACGTATTTGTTGATCAATTCAGAAATAAAGTTCCTGGTTGCCTGGGTGTCTCAGTTGGTTAAGCAACTGCCTTCAGCTCAGGTTATGATCCCAGAGTCCTGGGATCGAGTCCCACATCGGGCTCACAGCTCCGCGGGGAGTCTGCTTCTCCCTCTGACCTTCTCCTCTCTCGTGCTCTCGCTCTCTCTTACTCTGTCTCTCTCAGATAAATAAATGAAATCTTAAAAAGAAAGAAAGTTCCTACTTATGTTTTAGTGGGCAGCTGAGGAATTTTGAGTTTGAAGAGACACCAAGAAGTGAGGTGGTAGCTAAGGGAATATGTGGGATCAAGGGAGGGTATTTTAGAAGGAAAGATTACAACATGTGTATATGCTGATGGGAAGAATCCGATAGTGAAGAAAATGTGGATGATGCAGGAGAGTGAGGGTCTAACTAAAGTAGCAAAATCCTTGAGAAGAGGAAAGGGGATTACAAGAGAAAACCAGGAGATTAATAATGAGAACAATGAGAAGTGGGAGTCCACCCTGAGGGACCCAGAAAAATAAGATGAAGGGGAAAAAAGCAATTGCTAGAAGAATGCAAAAGAAGAGCTACATTAAAGAGATACTTTGGAAATAGAATCAATGAAAATCAGATGAGTATTAGATGTGGTTGGTAAGAGAAAAGGAAGAAGTTTCTTGAGTTAGGTAATTAAATGAGTAATTGTTGCTCTTTTCAAAAATACAAAATGTGAGGACAAGTTTAGGCAGAAGTTTAGTTTTGTACATGTTGAATATGCATTGCCTATGAGATAACCATGTGGAGATACCCATTAGGATCTGAAGTTTGGATAAATATTCTGGGCTATCGATAGAGATTTGACAGTTGGACTCTTTGAAGTCATGAGGATAAATATGCATGTGTGTTTAATGTGAATAGAAGCTGACCCCAACCTTTAGGTACTAACAAAGCAGATGGAAAGATGACCCAAGAGGACTTTACATTTGCCTTCCCACTGCTTGAAGTGTTCTTTTCCCTGGTCTTTGTGTGGCTGTCTTCCTTACGTCTTTCAGGTCCATAATTAACTGGTCAGCTAAAGTAATTCTTTTCTTGATCACCCTATTTAAAATTGCAACCAACCACATACATACAGACACTCTCACTTACTTTTTCTCCATAGCAGTTACCACTGTATATAGACATACCTCAGAAATATCAGGGGTTTGGTTTCAAACCACAGCAGTACAGTGGAATACCGCAATAAAGCAAGTCTAATGAATTTTTTGGTTTCCCAGTACATGTGAAAATTATCTTTATACTGTAGTCTTAAGTTTGCAATAGCATTCTGTCTAAAAAGACAATGTGCATACCTTAATTTTAAGATACTTTATTGCTGGGGCACCTGGGTGGCTCAGTGGGTTAAGCCTCTGCCTTTGGCTCAGGTCATGATCTCAGGGTCCTGGGATCGAGCCCCGCATTGGGCTCTCTGCTCAGCGGGGAGCCTGCTTCCCTTTCTCTCTCTGCCTGCCTCTCTGCCTACTTGTGATCTCTGTCTGTCAAATAAATTAAAAAAAAAAAAAAAAAGATACTTTATTGCTACAGAATGCTGACCATTATCTGAGCTTTCAGTGAGTCACAGTCAATGATTGCAGATCAAATAATAACAAATATAATAGTGAAAAAGTTTGAAGTGTTGAGAGATTTACTAAAATGTAACACACAAAGTGAGCAAATGCTGTTGGGAAAATGGTGCTAATAGACTTCCTTGAACGAGGGGTGCCACAAACCTCCAATTTGTAAAAAACACATTATCTATGATGTTCAATAAAGTGAAGCCTGCCTCTGTTTCACTATTTTATTACATTAAACCACTCCGTCACTTGAATGGAAGCTCTACGAAGGCAGGAACTTTTGTCAGTTTGTCTTACTGCGTTCCTAGTGCCTAGAGCAATGATAGACATGTGGTAAGTGTTCCACAAATGTTAGATCAGTAGTCTCAAAAGTAGAGGAAGCCCCGCTGACACCTCAGTGGCAGCTAATGAGTCTCTACACAGCTACAACGTACCTGAGCATAACCATCCAAAGGCAGTCCTGTGATTAGTGTCTTCTGTCTAAACTTTTAAAAATGCTGGTAATTCGATGACTTAACGGACATTTTTGTGTTTTTATTATTTCAGCCAGCAGTGTCTGTTGGAAATGTTGGCCAGCTTGCAATGGATTTGATTATTTCTACACTAAATATGTGTAAGATCGGTTACTTCTATACCGATTGTCTTGTGCCGATGGTTGGAAACAATCCATATGCAACTGCAGAAGAAAATTCAACAGAACTCAGTATAAATGCTGAAAGTATGTAAGACTTAAGCCTGTTTTACTCTGTTCTAAGGGAGAGTGGTTTTAAATTAGAGATGGATTCTACAGATACTGTTTTATAGCAAACGTGTACTCAGTGCCAGCTTTGTGTAGGATTTATGACCTGGTCACATCCTCTTCTCTCACATCTGGTTCTTAGCCTTTTTGAAATAGCAACTCCTATGATGACCGTACGTCTTTAACTAGAATTTGAGGTTGTTGGGGTTTTTTTTTTTTTTTAGCATTTTTTTTCCTCCTTTTATCCTCAGTTTTAATTTCTGTCTTTCTGGCAAGTATAAGCAACACTAATACCAAGGAAAGGGGAAAAGAATTCCACCAGATTCAGTTTATATGTTTAACATGCATTACCTTACTTTAGCCTCGTAGTCATCCTTTCATATTTTTATAGAATCCATAATAATGTAATATCAATAAGGCTCAGAGAGATTGAGTTGCCTAATACTACTAGTAGGTGTAGGCTTTTCCTATGCCATAAATCATACAGTTCCTCATTGGACTATCAAGCTTGATTAATTGGAGAACACAGTTGACATTGCACTGACCACTGTAAT
Organism: Enhydra lutris kenyoni; assembly: GCF_002288905.1. Taxonomy (NCBI): domain Eukaryota; kingdom Metazoa; phylum Chordata; class Mammalia; order Carnivora; family Mustelidae; genus Enhydra; species Enhydra lutris. The sequence goes on along the minus strand of NW_019154092.1, from coordinate 5,206,988 downwards.
GTGGTACTACTCTTAGCTAGGAGGGGAAAGCCATTCATCATGAAGCACAGGAGTATCCACTTGCTTTGACGGCAGGCTGCTCTGTTGGCTGCTCAGTTTTCTGTTTTTACAATTTTAAGGTGAAAGCTACAGGTGCTAGAGTAGTATGAAAGACCATTGATGAGCTAAAAGACAAATGAAGAACCTTCTTTTTTTTTTTGGTCCATCTTATTAATGGTGCCATTAGCTTGCAGTAAGGAAATAAACTTACAAAAAATAACCTTAAGGGGCACCTGGGTGGCTCAGTCAGTTAAGTGGCTGCCTTCAGCCCGGGTCATGATCTCAGGGTCCTGGAATTGAGTCCCATGTTGGGCTCCCTGCTCAGCAGGGAGCCTACTTCTCCCTCTGCCTGCTGCTCTCCCTGCTTGTGTCCTCTCTCTCTCTCTCACACAAATAAATAAATATTTTTAAAAAAGAAGTCCTTAATATTAAAATTCCTGCAGGAAAGTGGCTCTGTTAACACAAGACTGAATTTCAGTTACTGCCTTAAAGGATAAAGGAGTGTAAATGGTAGAACTAGAATTTATATACTTCCACTAATGATAACAACTGTCATTTTATTGAGTATTTCCTATGAGCTGAACACTGTGTGTTTAAATATATTAATTCATTTAATCCTCACAGCTACTCTTTGGGTAGTTTTATTGATGAGGAAACCATTGCACAGAGAAGTTAAGGTCACATGACTAATAATTGGTGTAACTGAGCTTCTAAGCAAGGCTCTGGCCCCCTTAAGCACCACACCACTCTGCTAATACACTTTCACTCTAGTAGAACACCCACTGGGTTTTCTCTGACATAAACTTGCAGCAAGTCAGTTGGGTAAAGTCCTTTAATCCACTTTATTGATTATTAAGATGAGGTATTTTAAAATAAATTATAAATATCATGACATTCTATTTTCAGGTATGCAGGTATGCGTCTTTTAAGAACATTTTCTTGTATAGCTAAAATGCCATCACTTTTAACAAAATTAGCAATTTCTTAGTGTCTTCATATACCCTGTCATATTCCCATTGTTCCAGTGTACCCCAAAATGTCCTTTTTTAAAAATATTTTATTTACTTATTTGACAGAGAGAGAGATCACAAGTAGGCAGAGAGGCAGGCAGGAAGCAGGCTCCCTGCTCAGCAGAGAGCCTGATGTGGGGCTCGATCCCAGGACCCTGAGATCATGACCTGAGCTGAAGGCAGAGGCTTTAACCCACTGATCCACCCAGGTGCCCCCCAAAAGGTCCTTTAAAGTTAGTTTGTCTAAGCAAAGACCCATAGTAGTCATCTGATTATTGTGCCTCTGAAATTTCTTTTACTCTAGAGCAGTCTCTTCTTTTCTTTTCCCCTTCTTCATGAAACTGACTTATTGAGGAAAAAACTGGACCCATTGTCTTATAGGACGTCTCACTTGCTACATTTGATTATTTGTCATTTGACTTGTCATTTGACTTGTACCTGCATATCTGTTCCTCTAGTCTCTGTATTTTCTGTAACAGTACTTAGGTCTAAAGGCTTCATTAGATAAAAGCTAAATATTTTGCACCAGAATACATGAAAGGTGATGTTGGTTTCATATTTTATCACTTCAGCAAAGTAATGGGAAGCAGGATCTTAAAAAAGATATGCATGATGCACTGATGGAGAACATGAGTGTTGCTATTATAGGAGGTGATGCATCTTAACATTTTGCCCATTCCCTACAGATACATCTCTTCCTACTAGGTCTGTTGAATTGCAGTGGATGTGTATGTCAGAGATAGATTACAGGCCTGAATGGCCCACATCTTAGTCCCTTTTCCCTAAGTTTATGCGCTTTTCCCTAGTTCCAAACTTTCTTGTCTTGCCTCCTTTGTCCTGAACATAACTGCGAGTCACTAGACTTGCTGATGCACCATAGCCCCTAGTCACACCATACAGGTCCAACAAGATACTCCCCAGAAGACCTATAACTGGAAGGACATGAACTACCAAAGGATTTGCAGAAGTCTGGGTTATTTACTGTAACTAAGAGCTTACTCTTCAGCACAGGGCCTAATCATGCCTCCAAGAGACTCCATATTTCGTCCTTGGTTCATCTCAGAGCTTCTTGTTCTTGGGCAGGGATATGTTAAACATCAGCAAAGTAGGCCCTTTCTAGAATGTGATGAAGGTTATGGATCCTTTTCCCAGAAGAAGAGCACACACATTGACTCACAGAAAATTTTACATTTATTTTGCATGTTCTCTTTCAGAAACTCCTAAAGAACACAAATATGCCTATTTCAGAGATTTTATCATATGGCTAACATTCTCCTGCATTTTATTCTTCTCTTAATCCCAGTGAGTTTTGCTGTTCTCTAACAGAAGAAGGGAGAATATCAGAAACTAAAAACATTCTTAAGAATTATTTTATTTGTCATAATGCCAGAAGTTTCCAGAGGAATACTTCTGTGGTTTTGCAGTCAGAGAAGAAGAATAATTTTTGATATTTTCTTACAGTTATCTTGTCAGGCACGCCTGTGTGGCTCAGTCCATTAAACGTCCGACTCTTGATTTCAGCTCAGATCATGATCTCAGGGTTGTGAGATCAAGCCCCACACTGGGTTCTGTACTGGACATGGAGCTTGCTCAAGATTTGTTCTCTCTCTTTGGCCCCAACCTCTAAAAAAATAAAAGTAAAATACATAAGCCATTAACTCGACAGAAATGAATCTGTTCTGTAGAATAAAGGTCACAGATGCATTTTAAGGTACTATTAAAATGTTTTATTTTAACTGAATGATATAGTTCATATGTTTTATATTTAATTATTGAAAATGTTAGGTATAAAAGTTCTTACAATTCAATTTTAGTTTTTATGTTAGTAATTTTATTTGAATGACTCCATCATTTTAAGTATCTTATTTCATTTTTTTGTCTTTGTAGTATATGCATTGCCTTCGAAGAAGCTGGTGGCTCTTCAGTTAAGATCCATTTTTATTAAGGTTAGTATATTTGTTGTTTTAAGGTGATCAAAGTAAATATGAGAAAATACTAAATATTATTGAGAATGAAAATTCAAAACTTAGTTCAGCTCTTTTTACTGTATGTACAATTAAGAAAAGTGTGGTTCTATAGAGAATCTTACAAAATTTCAGAGGTGTTACCATTGTTTTATGATTATATTGAAAGGACTTGGGACATATAGGGTAGGTCTTAGGTATTCTCTTCAGGTAGCATTGGTGAAAACATTTAAGCATAGGAATATTTTCAGTTTACTCCATTTGTGTTGCATTTCAACCAGTGGCCTATACATTTAAATTATGTATGTGTCAGAATAAATTCTGAATCTTCTTTCTTCTTCCACTGCTACCACTATTGTTCAAACCACTGCCTTCTCCCACACTCCTGATTTTGTTCTTGTCTACCCATTCCCACAAATACCTAATATTCTATTTGTAAATAGCACCACCAATGATCCTTTAACCTAAATCAAACACATCACTTCTCTCTTCAAACCCTCTGGTGGCTTCCTGTTTGACTCCCAGTGAACTCACAGCCCTTACCTTGGCTTATCCTGGTTCTACCTCTGTCCTGGTGCGGTACCCACTAGCCACATGTAGCTATTTAAATTTTGATTCATAAGCTAAAAGTAAATAAAATTAAAAATTAGTTTCTCCTTTACATTAGTCACATTTGAAGTTTCCATAGTAACATGTGGCAAGCAGCTGCCATAAAGAGCTCTTCTGTTATTACAGAGCGTTCTCCTGGACAGCTGCTCAGCCTGGTCTAACTTAGAGCTCATTCCCTCTTTCACTCACCCTGCTTCAGCCATACTAGCCTCTCTGTTGTTCAGACAGATTAAGCTCACTCCTGTCCCAGAGTCTTTACATTGTTTTCCCTGCCTGGAATACTTTTCCCCTAGATACCTAAATGGCTCACTTCCTTCAGTCCTTGCTTAAATGTTACCTCATCAGAAATGCCTTCCCTGACCACCCTTTCTGTTGTCTTATCCTGGGGTGGTTTTCTTCACAGCTCCTCACTACTTGGCATATCATATATTTATCACTTACAACTAGTATAAAGTGAGTTTTCTGAGAGAAGTGACAATGTGTCATTCACTCTTATATCCCCACCTTCTAGAATAGTGCCTAGCATGTAGAGAAGCACTTGGTCAATATTGGTTAAGTGGATTAAATACCATCTTTTGGGAGGTCAGAAATATGTCAGCATTCCATAGGCTCTCCCGCATGCCCCATCCATTTAAATGGAATATTTTGGTATGTACTTTATGTCTAGCTTCCTTTACTCAACATTCTATTCGTGAGGTCTATCCATGTTTTTCCAAGGAGAGGTAGTTCATTCTCATTTCTGTGGGATTCTGTTGTATAAATAAACCATGATTTATCCATTGTACTATTAATGGAACATTAGATTTTTTCCAGTTGAGATGACTGTGAATAATGCTATGATTATTTTAATATTTACATTAGAATCACTCTTTACTTTTTTTAGTTAATAACATACTCAAAATTTTGCAGTGAGAGTTGGTATTATTTCTACATTATGCCTTGTGTGTGGCTTTTTCTGTTCTCAATACTTGGGTAAGTTCAAGAATTAAGATGGGGAAAAAAAGGAATTAGGATAGACAAACAATTAAGATAGACAAAAATTTCTAAGTGAAATTTTTGGTAGGTGGAAATAGTGATTTCAAAATACCAAATATTTATTGAACATGGATTTTTTTGCACCAATATGGCTATAAGTAATATATATACATACACATATGAACATAAATATATACATATATAAATATACATGTATATATATGCATGTGTGTATATATATATACATACATATATATGCCATACACACACACACACACACACACACACATACACACGATGAAGGTAGGTACTAACATCCTCATTTTACGAAGGAGGAAAACTGAAACATGGGAAGTTTAAGCATTTTCCCTGAGACACATGGTCTGTGTAGGAGGTAAAGCCAGTATTCTAGACCAGGCAGCTCAACTCCAGAGCCTGCTTCTCTTAATCATACTGTACCACCTTCCTATTTTAAAAGCTAGCTATTTCTTATCTGCATTTTAAATTCTGTTGATATTTTATTAACAGTCTCTGAAGAGTTTCCATAAAGTGAGTTTTTCTCCCTAAAATTTCATAACCCACTTTCCAGATTAACCAGCTGTTAACATCTTGCCACACCTGCTTTTTCTACTCTCTTTCCATGTGCATGCACACAATTTCCTTCTGCCAAAGGATCCAAAAGTAGGCTACTGATGTCATCGTATTTTACCCAAAAATACTTCAGCATGCATCTTTCAAGAATAAGGACATTCTCGAGTGCCTGGTTGTCTCATTGTGTTAAGCCTCTGCCTTTAGCTCAGGTCGTGGTCTCAGGGTCCTGGGATTGAGCCCCACATTGGGCTCTCTGCTCAGCAGGGAGCCTGCTTCCCTCCTCTCTCTGCCTGCCTCTTTGCTTACTTGAGATCTCTCTCTGTCAAATAAATAAAATCTTAAAAAAAAAAAAAAAGAATAAAGACATTCTCTTTCACAATCACAGCAGCATTCTCTAAGAAAATCAGCATTTAATGAATTATTCAGTAGTATCATAAGACATAGTCAAATTTCCCAAGTTGTCCCTAAAATATTCTTCAATTCTGGATCCAGTCAAGTTTCACATGTTACATTCGGCTGTAATATCTTTTTAGTTGGTAGCCGTTGATGTAGAAGTGGCCTCCTTTTCCTGTTCTTCATAATATTGACTCCTTTGAGGATCAGTGCCAGATATTCGGCATCCTAGGTTCACCTGATTATTTTCTAGTTATGTTCTGTTAAGAAATTTCTAGCAAGAACATCTCATAGATGTCTGTGTGATAGTTTTTAAGTAATTATTACTCAAGTAGAGAACTGAGAAATTTTCCTTTACAGTCAGAATAGGATTTTTTTGAAATCTAGATTCCTCACAATTTATTTAATTGTAAAGATACAATAAAAAATTCATTGCTGTGCATCCCTCATCTTTACTTTAAAGACAGTAAGTGAATCTAAAAATAATTACAATTTTATATATATGAATTATTTATCATCACATAAGGTTGATAAAATATTTTAAAGGATACTCTTATTATATGCTAAGATCTAACTTTTAGACTTTCTTTTTATTCTTTCAATGGTATATGAAGTATAAATCAAAACCATTCTGTGAAAAACTGCTTTCCTGGGTGAAAAGTAGTAACTGTGCCAAAGTCATTGTTCTTTCAAGCAGTCATTCATATCACCGGAATGATCTACAGCTTCGCAGGTATGTTTTTGCCTTTGAAAAATTTTGTTATGTTTTACACTGTATTATTATGGTGTCTCTATTGAAAAGCTAAAATAAGTTTTAAAAGCCATGTATATCTTTACCTCCCCTCTCTGGAATTTAGATAGAAGAAAGTCAAGAGACAGGAGAGAGTATGGTTAGGTAGTCCTATGGTTGGGACCCAAGGAAGGCTTTGGTGTAAAGATAGAGATGTTTCTGGAACTGTGCTTCGATTGTTTGGTATTGTGTGTGGCAACATCACAGAGCTCAGCTGATGAAGAAAAAAAGAGAAAGGGTACCTAAGATTTACTGGATGATAATTTTTTGGAAGACTGGATTCACATTTCTATTTATTTCGCCATCACAGAAATCCAGTTGCCTTTAACTTCCAGGCACGTCAGACTGAACTCCTAAATAGAAGGCAAAACATCCAAGAAATAGATTTATTTCATTTTCACTTATGCACCAAAAAATCTTGATGAAGGAAACACTAGCCAAGACTAACCTTTCAAAATTGGAGCTAATTTTTAGTAATCTCATGATAGATATAACACGTCTAGGAATCTCACAAAAAGCTTCATGGCCAGAAGGGAGCAGAGCTGTGGGAAATAGGTTATCTTCATGATCTCCTTGCGTTAGTTAAAATTGGCCTGTGTCTTTATACTCTCTCCTAAGTATGTAAATAGCAAGCCAGAGCAGTATTTTTACATGTTATTCTTCTGTAGACTGCTGAAACTTGTGCTTTGCTTTAGCAACAGACTAGAGAGAGAACAAACATTTGCTTAAAAAACTTGCCTTAATGTTCATATTTTTTTGTGGGTTTTTAGAAAGTTAATTATATGATTGCTTCTAGTACTCCCTTCAGGTACCTACTCACACCTTGTGTGCAAAAAAGTATTCAAACTAAAATAATGAGCCTTAACTGGGAAGAAATGGAAAAAAGCCCATGCATTCCTGAAATAGATGATTCTGAGTTTTGTATTCGTATTCCTGGAGGAGGTATCACAAAAACACTCTATGATGAAGGGTGAGTTTGTTTGTTTGTTCATTTGTTCCCCACCTTATCTAAAAAATAAAAGTAAGAGGAGTACCTGGCTGGCTCAGTCAGAAGGGCTTGTGACTCTTGATCTCAGGGTAGTGAGTTTATTAAATACCCACATTGGCATGGAGCCTACTTTAAAAAAAAAAAAAAAAAAAATGAAAGTATGATAAGTGGGAGAGTGTGTTGGATTCTATTGGAACTTTGGAAAATGTCTTTATAAAATAGGTACTCTTACATTCAGGGGAAAGATTGAAATTTCGTCTTAGGAAAATTGGTTCCTAAAATACCAAATTTAATGTTTTATAATGTGCAGCATGTTAAGGATCCTGAAACTTACTCTCTGCAACCTCTACAATCAAATATTTTTTTAAATTATGGTAAAATATATGAAACATTAAAACATTAATGTAACTGTTTTTAAGTGTACAGCTAGTTGCCATTAATGAATTCACAGTGTTGTATACCAATTACAACTATCTGCTTTCAGATCTTTGTCATTGCACTAAACAGAGCATCTACATTTATCTAATAACAACTCCTCTTTCGTTCAAAATCCATACTAAGGTCCTCACCTTCATTTCTGATTTTAGTAATTTGAGTCTTTTTTTCTTCTCAATTTTCTTGATCTTTTCAAATAACCAACTTTCGGTTTTATTGATTTTTCTCTTATTTTTCTGTTCTCTATTTATCTCCACTCTAATCTTCATTATTTCCTTCCTTCTGCTAACTCCAGATTTAGTTTGCTTTTATTTTTGTAGATCCTAAGTGTAAACTTAGGTTATTAATCTGTGAAATTTCTTCTTTTTTAAAATGTGCATTTGCAGCTCTTACTTTCCCTCTTAAACTGCTTTAGCTGCATCTCCTAAGTTCAGCATGTTGTTTTCATTTTCATTCACCCCTAAATTTTCTAATTTACCTTGTGATTTCTTCTTTGACCAGTTAGTTGTTTGAAATTGTGTTGTTTAATTTCCACATATTTGTGAATTTTCCAGTTTTTCTTCTGTTATTGATTCTAGGATCATCCTGTTGTGATCAAAAAAGACATTTTGTGTGATTTTAATCTTTTTCATTTATCAGGTGTTCTTTTGTGCCCTACCCAAAGGTCTGTCCTGAAGAACTTTTGCACTTGAGAAAAATGTGTATTCTGCTTTTGTTGAGTAGCGTATTCTGTATGTATCTGTTAGGTTTTACACAGTGTTGTGTACGTCTTCTCTTTCCTTCTCAGTCTGCATGTAGGCTGTTGAAGTCTCCAGTCATTACTGTAGCACTGTATGTGGTTCTCCCTTCAGTTCTCTCAGTGTTTGCTTCATAATTTGGGGGCTCCTATTTTGTGAATATGTCTTTATATCTGTTATGTCTTCTTGATGAATTGGCTCTTTTATCAATATATAATGGCCTTCTTGGTCTTTCATAACCGTTCTTGACTTGAAGTCTATTTTTTCTAATATTTGTATAGCCATGCTGCTCTCTTGGTTACTATTTATATGGAATATCTTTTTCCATCTCTTCACTTTCAAACTGTGTGTGTCCTTATATTCAGAGTAAATCTCTTGTAGACAGTACATAGTTGGATCATGTTTTTTAATCCATTCTGCCAATCTGTCTTTTGATTAGAGAATTTAATCCCATTTGCATTAAAGGTAATTAGTGATGAAAGACTTGTCATTTTGCTGTTTGTTTTCTATGTATCTTATAGCTTTTTTTGTTCTTCATTTGCTGCTTTACAGCCTTCTTTTGTGCTTAGTTGATTTTTTATAGTGACCTCTTTTGAGTCTCTTCACATTTTCTTTTGTGTATATTCTATAGATACTTGCTTTGTGGTTTCCATGGTGATTGCATATAACATTCTAAAGTTGTAACAGTCTAATTTGAGTTGATACCAATTTAACTTCAACTGCACACAAAAACTACTCCCATACACACTGCCTCCCCCAACCCATTGTGATACTGTTGTCACAAATCACATCTTTATATATTATGTGCCTAATAACAGATTTATGGTTATTTTTGTGCATTATTCTTTTAAATACTCTGCAGTCACTCTTGATTAGTCTTTGGGAATCATGAACTTCTAGAAGGCAAGTGAAAGTAAAGGTGGAAATTAGAAAGAGATCTTTTTTTTCTTTTAGCCCCTTTCCATAAATTGATTTATATGACTTACATGATGGCCCAGCCGGCCATCAGATTTGTAGACACTTACACTGTCCCCATTTTTGCCTGCCCTTAGCTTTCTGTCTCATACAACCTGAGGCTAAGTTTGGGGCTAACCAGAAGGCCATGCTGTATGCTTCAACTTCCTTTGACTCTTCCTTGCCGGGAGTTGATGTGCCTGGTGGGTTTGTGGATGACAGAGCCAACGGTTATGAAGAGGGGGAGGACAGCATTTAGTGGTCTCTGCTGCTTCTCAAGCTCATATAGTCTACTCCCTGCTGTCCTCATGGGCATCTTTTTGTGCTGTCAGTGGTGGCTTTAGAGAAGCTTTAGAGGTGGCTTTAGAGAGCTAACCTAGAAGAAATGTAAATATATCTGTGCCATCATTGCTCAAAGTAAACCAATAAATCTGCCTCCTTACTTAACATAATACATATCAGGAGTGTAAGCCTAGCCTTGCCAAATAGAACGACTGATTTGCTTGCCCTAAAATCTACATCGTAAAAGTCATGATAGTAACACAAGTAGTAGTCATGGTAATAACTAATTAAGGGCCTGGCACTGTTCTGTGCACTTTATGTGTATTAATTATTTAATTCTCCTAATAAGCTTATAGGTATGTATTGCTGTTAACCACATGTTATGAATAAGAAAACTAAAGAGCAACAAGATGAAATAAGTGCTAAAAGCCATAAGGGTAATCTGTGGCAGAGCCAGGATTCAAACGTAGACATCTGGCCTCAGATCCTGCACTTCTAACCACTTCATTCTAGAGCTAGCATTCATGGTTCACGATCACATGAGCTTTATTCTTTGTCTAAAAGGTGAACTTGTTCCTTGTTACTTGTAATTACTTTTGCCACTGCTCCTTTCCAAAATATTCAAGACTTCTCAGAAAGGATACAGGCATTTCAGCTTGTTTTCCTGGTACAGCTTGTTTTGTCTGTCTCTGGCCATACTTGTGTACCATTTCAGCTTTCTCTTTTTCCCTGAAAACCTACTCTATTCCTATTAAAACCATCATTCCTTCCCATTTTTTCTTTTTTTTTTCCCTAGTCTGTCATTTCTGTTTTTACTTCTTTTCCTATCTAGCAGATTCCGTGTAATATAAAATATCACTTCAAGTATTCTTTTGGTGGAAGCCCTGGCTACCTAGCCATCCTCTGCACCTGCCCTGCAGACCACCAGCTAGCTTTCAGTCCTTCTCTTGCTTCATTCAGGCCACATCACATAGTAGCCTAGACTGCTGTTAGTCTGATTGGACTGCCATAACAAAATACCGTCAGTGGGGTTGGTTAAACAACAGAAGTTTATTTGCTCACAGTTCTGGAGGCTAGGAGCCCGAGTCCAGGGAGCCAGCATGGTTGGATTCTGGTGAGGGCCCTCTTCATGGCTTGCAGAGGGCTACCTTCTGGCCATATCGTCACATGGCAGAGAGAGACCTCTCATTTCTTCCCTCCTTATGAGGCCACAGTACTGTCAGATTAGGGCCTTCACCTTATGACTTGTTTAATCCTAATTACCTGCACAGATCTTTTCTCCAGATATAGTCGCATTGGGGGTTAGGGCTTCAGTTTTGGAGGGACATGGGTTTGGTCTGTAGCAGCTGCTATCAAGATCTTTTGAGCAATTCCCCCTGCTTCCTCCTCGCTCACTCTGTTCCATCTCGAGTGTTGTTAAAATTAAAATTCAAGACTGATCACAACATCCCCTGAGTAAAGCACATCAGCAGCTTTACTTGCTGTGTGCAGAATCCCGTTCATACTCCCCATACAAGGCCCTGCAGGACTTCCTTGCCTGGCTCATTCCTTGGTGCCCTGGACTTCAGCTAAATGACTAGCAGCCAGTTTCCTAAAAGCTGTCTCGTTCTTCCTTCCCTTGTCTGGTGTACTTTTCTCTCTTATCTACCTTGCAAAAACTAACCCCATTTCCAAGAGTCACCTCACGAGCACTCCTTGTGCCCTCCCTTGCTTCTCCCTTCTGCACAAGGAATTTACTACTCTCTTTGTATTCCCACAGCTCTCTGCTCCTTCACACTGACTTGTTAGTTCTTTACAAATCAGTCTACTTTTGCTTTGCAAAAGTAATGATATCAGATTTGCCATCTTGCCATCAACAACTAGAAATTGGACAAAATTAATGAAACAACTTTTTCAGACATTGGATAGCAAACAGCACACAGTTGTGATCCCTGAGAGAAGGCAAATAAGTCCTACAGTCGCCCCTGCTTTCTCCTTGCAGATACTTTGTGGACTACAACACAAAGAAGGGGAGGGAACCTGAGCAGAGTGGTCTTGCTGAGTTGAGAAGGCAGATATCATGATTGAGGAATGCTGGGACACCTATAATGAAAGAGGCAGAGAACCAGAGAAGGGCTATTCAAGAAGAGCCTTAGGGGTCTCCCTGAGTCTTTGTCAGAATTCTGAGCCACGTGTGTAGGGTAAAACTCCATGAGACCAAAGAATAACTTCTGGGTAGGTGTAAACTTGCTCACAAAGTTAGTGATGATAGCAAAATATTATAAAAGTTAGACGTACTCATTATAGAACATTTGGAAAATGTAGAGTAGTCCAAAGAAATAATATTTATAATACACAGCTCTATCACCCAGAAGTAACTACCACTACTAATTTTTCACTTGTTCTCTTCCCAACTCCTTTAAAATATACTTGAATTGAATGTGTGTACCTGCAAGATAAGTCTGACTTAAACTTCAGAGTTCATCCTATTTAAAAATGTTTCTCACAAAATCAGTTTTAATTTTCTAATGCAAATCTTTCATTTATAATCAAACCCATGTTTAATGTTCAGTGCAATTATACATTCACTGCAATAAAGAATTTTTGAAATTGAGAAAACTATTTTTGCTAAATTATTTGTAACATCTATATTTGCCTTCCCATTATGAGAACAAATATATATTCTGATCTCTGGAAAAGATAATATTAGTTACCCTAATGATAGGTGGTAGCAGTGGTGTGGCTGACCTGAAATCTCTCATATTTAATTGGAATCAAAGTACATTTATAATTTAATAATGGATGTATTTCATGTGCTAGGTTTTAATGTCACAGAGAGTAATAAAATTAGCCACTCTCCACTTTCCATTTTTACAGAGAGCACCAGAGGATGTTATTAAAACTATCATGCTGCTCTTCATGTTACAAACTAGTAGTGGAAGCATTGTAAATTCAAGACATACCCCTGCATTTTTTAACCTAGAGGCTTGAAAATGAAGGCACAGCCAGGGAAGCTAGCCTCTCTCTAAGCAGGAGCCATTTTTAAGGCTACCAGAGCATGAATGTTTAGGAACTAGAATCTTCTGAGTCATCATGGCTCACAGTGCTACCATACAAAGCTCGAGAGCCCCAAAGATATTTGAGGATTACAAAGTGAGATGATGTAACTAGTGCTAACAACTTCCGATTTCCTATATTTATTTATTTTAGGGAGGGAGGGAGCATGCAAGCGGGGGAGAGGGGCAGAGGAAAGGGGAGAGAGAGAATCCCAAGCAGACTCCACCCTCAGTGTGGAGTCCAATGTGAAGCGTAATCTCACGACCCTGAGATCCTGACCTGGACTGAAATCAAGAGTTGGACACTTAACCGAGTGAGCCACCAAAGCACCCTGGCCAATTTCTGATATTTAGAGATTGAGATGCTGTACATCTCCTGGTACATCTGAGACTTCTGAACCTACCTCTCAGAGTCTTCTCCACATCTGAAATCCCTTGCTTAGAAACCCAACTCACCTTTATTTCTGTAGCTGTCTGTCAGTGAGAGCGCATTTTCCTCATACTCCTTGGTTTTAAAGTATTAGAAATAATTTTTGCTTTTGTTGGCAAACAGGAAGCTTTTTGCATTTATTTATCCCCATCTCATCACTAGCTTAAGGCATTTATAGCTACAGTTAAGAGACCAAAAGACCTTCCGAAAGACCTGGGTTCAAGTCCCACCTCTGCCACTGCATAGATACAAACTTTGAGTATGTTAACTACATTTCAAACCCTTTAAACTTCAGTTACTTCATTATAATAGCTAGCACATACATGATACTGACTATGTATTGGGCATTGTTTTAACCACTTTGCCTCTACTGCCTCCTTTATACCTCACAACAACCTGTGAGGGAAGTTCTGTTGTGTTCCCTCTTTTACAAATGATACACACTGAAGCTCTGATTAAGTAACTTATCCAACATGTCTGGTAAGTGACAGAGCTAGAATTTGAATCCAGGCATTCTGTCCATGTTCTCATTATCCCAAACTGATTCAGTTATAAAATGGAGATAATTATAACTGCCTCAAGAATTGTTGTAGGGATAGAACTATAAAATATGCAGATAGTGCTTAGCACATAATAATCACTCAGTAGGTGGAATCTGTAAGAAGTAATGGTAAAGGGGCACCTGGGTGGCTCTGTTGGTTAAGTGTCTGCCTTCAGCTCAGGTCTTGATCCTGGGGTCCTTAGGCTCCCTGATCAGTGGGGGGCCTCCTCCCTCTCCCTGCACCGCCCCTCATATTCCCTCTTGCTATCTCTTTCTCTCTCTCAAATAAATAAGTATCCTTTAAAAAAAAAAAAAAAGTAATAGTAAATTTTTTCCCTTTATTCAGTTCCACAGTTTTCTCTCACTGCTTTAAGTTATTAGTAACAAGGGTGTTATTTTCTTTCAATCTCCCTGCAGTGGTGCTTCTGAAAATCACTCTCTTCTACAGCAGATTTAGGAAGTAGAACATATTTCGGTGGGGATGATTTTTCATGCAGCCTTATATGAGACACAAGATGCCCAATGTGGGCATTAAATGGCTTCTAGTCCTGTCCCACAAATAGCATATATCTGGAGCAAAGGGGAATAAATAAGTGATCTTATTAGAAGTCTCCCAGAAATCTTCTCCTTGCCTAAAACCTGGCAGATTGTCTTAGCTATAAAAATAGACGCAGATAGAATCAGCATCTTGTATCCATAGAAGAATACTTAATTATCCTCTGTATTTGTTGCAGCTGTTCTAAAGAAATTGCAGTGGTCGTTCTGCTGAAATTTGTTTCAGAAGGAGACAATATCCCAGATGCATTAGGTCTTGTTGAGTATCTTAACGAATGGCTTCAGATACTCAAACCATGTGTAAGTTTTACTACACCTTAAGCCTCTGATTTCTCTATATATTTATAAGCATTTTTATTCTATATAAGTAGACCAAATAATTGAGAATTTGTTAAGTATAGATACATCTTTATATAAAATTTAGTTTAGTTGAACTTTTGAAAAGAGAAGAGCACATTTAACCAACCAGTTGTCTACAGTTGTTTCATTAACACTGATTTTCCAGAAAGGAAAACCTTAAGTACTTTATTGTATTAATTGTTCATGTTGCATTAATTATACTAGGCACATTCTTAGAAGAATAAACAAATGTCTTTAGAATTCAGGACTTTTTTTTTTTTTTAAGGAAAGTGAAACCTATTTATGTGAGCAATACTATAACTATTGAATATTCATATAATTAAAATACTGTTCTATATTACAACGTAAAAGCATTACACCCAGGGAAATCAGTTAGCTCTTAGGCATAATTGAAGTACCATAATGATATGATAGATACTTTTTTATTCGTGGTTTTGCTAGGAACAAATTGATATAAATCACAGAGCACTGATTTTTATTATTATTATTATTATTATTATTATTCAACCCCTATTCCTTTCAAATATGATTTTACTTGATGGACTCCATAGCCTTTCTGGCATATCTTTATGATTTGGAACTTAAAGAAATTTATCTTCAGTTAACATAAAAAAAAAACCCAGAAATGTATTGCTTTGTTTTTCCTTACAGTAAAACTCAGCTAAAAATGCCAGAACCAAAAAGAACAAAAACTAAAAAAAATTCGAGAAAGGAGAGTTTTATGCTACTTAACTGCTAAAAGGGAATTTGGTGGTAAAATTGAAGGATTAAAGTATTTTGTTCTTCATTTACAGTGTGATGACCCCACAGCATCTGCCTTGCGGTGGAAAATGCCAAGTTCGTGGAGATTACTCTTTGGCAGTGGTCTTCCCCCTGCACTTTTTTGACCTTTTTTTTCAGTTTTATACCTCATGTCCCAAGATACTTATTACCAACACAACTATTAACTATATAGAAAGTTACATTATGTAAGAATGTATTAGAAAATAAATCTTTACTTTTCACAAAAAAATCTCAAAGAAAATGGATTAACAAAAAGTTGTTTTGCCATGCTTTTCTCTATATACAACAAATGTAAATTTTGTACAATAAAATATTTCCTAAGTAATTTGTCTGAAATACATTTTTTTCTTAAACGCAGACTTTTATATTAGTTTCTTGTTTCTGCTCTAATAAATTACCACAAACTTAGTGATTTAGAACAACACAGTTTATTATCCTGCAGTTCTGGAAGTCAGAAGTCCAAAAATAGAAGAATACTTAATAATTCTCTGTATCTGTTGTAGCTGTTCTAAAGAAATCCCAGTGGTGGTTCTACTGAAATTTGTTTCAGATGAGACAATATCCCAAATGCATTAGGTCTTGTTGAGGACTTTTTTTTTTTTTTAAAGATTTACTTTTTTAAAATTTTTAGAGAGAGAGAGAGTGCGAGTGAGGGGAGGGACAGAGGGTGAGGGAAAGAGAGAATCCCCAAGCAGACTGCCTTCTCAGTGTGGAGCCTGATGCAGGGCTTAATCCCAGTATCATGAGATCGTGACCTGAGCCAAAATCAAGAGCTGGCAGTTTAACCAACTGAGCCACCCAAGTGCCCCTGGTCTTGAGTATCTTGATGAATGGCTTCACATAATCCACTGGGCTAAAATAAAATCTCTAGAAACCAATACCAAGGAAATGGAGATCTATTGATTATATGACAATTGAAAATTTCTTAAAGAAGCACAATGATCAAGACAAAAGTGAATGAACAAAATGAGAGAATATCAATGAAGAGACACTAAAAACAGAACCATATAGAATTCTGAGAATTTTACTAGAGGGGTTCAACAGCAGATTTGATTGAGCAGAAGAAAGAATCAGCGATTCTGATCATTGAAATTGTCAAAGGAATTAAAAAAAATAATGAAGGAACATGGAGCAAGCCTAAGGGACCTATAAAATAGCACAAAGTGGACCAATATATGCATTATGAGAGTCCCAGAAAGAGAAAAGAGTGAGAATGAGACAAAACATATTTGAAGAAGGGCTGAGAATTTCCCTAATCTGAGGAAGGAAATGGACATCCAAATTTTGAGAAGCTCAAAGGATTCCAAATAGAATGAACCCAAACAGCCCCATACCCAAGACTATAGTAAACAAACAAAACAAAAAAAAACCCTCAAAAATAGAGGACAGAGAATCTTGAAAAGCAACCGGAAAAATGACTCATCATATTCAAGTGAGCCCCCACAAGATAATGAGTGGATATCTCAGAAAGCTTAGAGCCCAGAAGGGAGTAGAAAATTATATTCAAAATGCTGAAACAAGAAACTGGCCAATCAAGAATACTATCCAGCAAAAATATTCTTCACAAATGAAGAGAGACATTTCCAGATTAACAAATCTGAAGGAGTTCATTGTCACTGGATGTGCCTTATAAGAAATGCTAGAGGGAGTCCTACCCATTGAAAAAAGACATTAGCAATATGAAAGCACACAAAAGTCTAAAACTGTGGTAAAAGTAAATAGGCAAATGCAAGGTCCTTTATCAGTGTAATGGTGGTATGTTAAGTACTTTTAGTTCTGCTACAGACATTAGAAGACAAGCATTAAAAATTACTATAAAACTATATTAATAGATAATATATAAAGGCATAACTTGTGAATCAAAAAGTGGTAGTGGGTGGGGAGATTGTAAAAGAATAAGGTTTTTGTGGGGTACCTGGGTTGCTTGTTTAAGTACCTGACCCCTGGTTTTTACTCCGGTCAGGATGTCATGGTCATGACATTGACCCTATGTCCGGCTCCATGCTTAGCAGTCTGCTTGATTCTTTCCCCCTTCCTTCTCCTTCCCCCTCTATCCCTCCCCTCATTCGTGCTCTCTCTCAAATAAATAAAATCTTCCCCCAAAAAAGGAATAGAATTTTTGTATATGACTGAGATTAGGTTGTAATCAGCATTAAAATAAGTTTTTCTATCGATAAGATGTCTTATGTAACTCCTGCAGTAACAGCAAAGAAAATGTTACTAAACCCAATTTCAGCTGCCCGTTGCCTGAAAGATCATTACTCATGAGACAAGTTTTGATAGGAAAGGAATTTGAGCTTTATTCAGGAGGCCAGCAACCTGGGAAGATGGCAGACTCTTATCCAAAAGCCAAGCCAGGTTTCTGCCTGGCATGGGAGTTTTAAATGGGTTTAGGGTAGTTAATCAGTAAAGAGAATGCAGCAGCCTGCAACATTTCTTGATTATGTGTAAACCTGATGTTTCCACCTATAAACATCTCAATGCTCTGGAGTTGTGCGAGGGGGTTGTCGTTCTTTGTTTTGTGTTGTGTAGGAATGTTCTTCCTAAAAAGGAGGGCAAGGTCAGTAAAAAAGGAGGTCAGTAAAATCATCTGTGTAACCTAAAAGAAAAAAAACATTTTGCTAAAAAAAAAAAAATTGCTGGGCTAATCAGAAAGCTGAGGTGGCTTCAAACAGACTTACTGGCCTCTGTGGCCTGGGAAAGTTCTGGTTCTTCACTCCTCAAGGCCAATGGTCTGCAAATCTCAAAGTAAATTAGTTCTGTTACAGAACAAGGGTATTGTGTCAGCAAGTAAGGAGTGTGTTAACTTGAAGCAAGTTAACCCTTAAGACTAACTGGAATGCTGTTACAAAAACACCCATAGAAGATACACAAAAGAAAATTGGGGAGGGGGGACGGGTGGGAATCAAAGCATGTCAACACAAAAACATCAATGGAACACAAAGTCAACAAAAGGAAAAGGGGCAAGAAAAGAAAAAACAAAATGGCAATAGTAAGTGCTACGGATGTTCTGAATGTTTATGTACCCCAAAATTTGTATGTTGAAATTCTAACCCCCAAAACCCTTAGACAAAAAAGAAGACTCAACTAAAATCAAAGATGAAAGAGCAATTACAACTGATGACGTAGAAATACAATAGATTATAGGAGACTTAGGAAAAATTGTATGCCAACGAATTGGATGACCTAAAAGAAATGGATAAATTCCTAGAAACACACAATCTAGTAAGATTCAATAATGAGGAAATAGAAAATCCAAACAGACCTATAACTAGTAAGGAGGTTGAATTAATGATCAATTACTAATCAATAGTCACTTACTAATTCAAAAAGTTCCCAACAAAGAAAAGTACCAGTACCAGATGGCTTCATTGGAGTATTTTACCAAATATTTAAGGAAATAACCCCAATCCTTCTCAAAGTCTTCCCCCAAAATTGGGGCACCTGGGTGGCTCTGTTGGTTAGGTGGCTTACTCTTGATTTCAGCTAGAGTTGTGATTTCAGGGTCATGGGATCAGGCCCGCATTGGTCTCCACGCTTGGTGTGGACTCTGCTTGTCCCTCTCTCTGATCCTCCTCCTCTTTCTCTCTCTCTTAAATAAATAAGTAATATCCTTAAAAAAAAAAAAAAAAAAAAAAAAACCCTCTTCCCAAAAGTTGAAGAGGAGGGAATACATCCTAACACATTTTATGAGTCCAGCATTACTCTGATACCAAAACACAAAATACAGATCGATATCCCTGGTTAATGTCAGTGCAAAAGTCTTCAACGAAATACTAGTAATACAAATCAATAACACTTTAAAAGGATTATACACCATGAACAAGTAAGATTTATCCCTGGAATTCAGGGACGATTCAACAAAAGAAAATAATGTAGCATTAACAGAAAGGACCAAAATTACATGATCATCTTAACTGATAAAGAAAAAGCTCTTGACAAAATTTAACATTCTTTCATAAAAAAAACACTCAGGAAACTAGGAATAAAATGAAAGTACCTAAACATAATAAAGATCATATGTGAAAAGCCCACAGGTAATATCATACTCAATGGTGGAAAACTGAAATCTTTTCCTCTAAGATCAGAAACAAGGCAAGGATACCCACTCTTGACACTTACATTCAACTTCGTCCTGGAAGTCTTAGCCAGAGCAATTGGGAGATGAAGGAAGGGAGAGACGAAGGGAGGGAGGAAAAGGTATCTGTTAGCAGATGACATGTTCTTACATGTAGGAAACCCAAGAGATTCCACACAAAAAGTGCTAGAACTGTTAAATGAATTCAGCAAAGTTGCAGGTTACAAAACCAACACTCAAAAATCAGCTGGATTTCTACATACTAACAGCAATCTGAAAAGGAAATTAAGAAAACAATCCCATTTATATCCCAATAATATCAAAAAGAATAAAATACTAATAAACTTAACCAAAGAGGCAAAAGACAGAAGTGAAGACTATAAAACATTGAAACCTATAAGACATTGCTGATAGAAATTGAAAAAGACATATATAAATGGAAAGGCATCCTGTGTTCACGGGTTGAAATATTTAATATTATTCAATGTCCATATTATCCAAACCAATCTTCAGATTCAATGCAATCCCTATCAAAATCCCAATGGATTTTTGGGGACAAAAATCCCAGAATTCATATTGAATCTCAGAGGACATCAAATAGCCAAAACAATCTTGAGAAAGAAGAACAAAGTGGCAATCTCACACTTCATGATTTCAAAGTATTGTATTATTTGTATTACAAACCTACAACAATCAAAAGAGAATGGAACTGTCCTAAAGACAGACATATAGACCAATAGAACACAACATAGAGCCTGGAAATAAGCACATATGTTTATGACCCAATGATCTTCAATGAGGGTGCAAGGAGTACACAGTGGAGAAGGAACAGTTGCATACACAATTGGTGTTGGGCAACTGGATATCCACATGCGAAAGAATAAGGAGGGACCCTTACTTAGTACCATATACAAAAATTAACCCAAAATGGATTAAAGAACTAAACCCAACACCTGAAAGTACAAAATTCTTGGGAAAAATGTTGGAGAAAATGTCCGTGACATTGTAATGGGAAAGAGTTTCTTGGATATGACACAAAAGTCACAGGCAACAAAGGCAAAAATAGACAAATGTGACTACATCAAGCTTAAAACTACTGTGCAACAAAAGAGAATAAAAAGGCAATCTATAAGACAGGTGGAAAATATTTGCAAACTATATCAGATAAGAGATTAACATCCAGAATGTATAAAGAACTCCTATAAATCCATATCCAGAAAGCCTAAATAATTCAAAAATGAGCAAAGAACTTGAATACACGTCTCCAAAGAAGATATACAAATAGCTAACAAGCTTATGAAAAGAAACTCAATGTCTCTAAAAATCAGGAAAATACATTAAAAACTACAATGAGATATCACCTCACATCCATTAGGATGGCCACATTAAACACGCACATATCAGAAAATAACAAGTTTTGGTGAGGATGTAAAGAAATTAGAATCCTTTTGCACTGTTGATGGAATTCTAAAATAGTGCAGCCACTATGGGAAATATTATGGAAGTTCCTAAAAATATGAAAAATAGGACCACCATGTGATTCAGCAATCTCACTTCTGGGTACATATCTAAAAAAATTGAAAACAGGATCTCAAAGAGATATTTCACACCCAGGTTCACTGGAGCATTATTCGCAATGGCCAAGATGTGGAAGCAACCTAAATAGTCCTAAATGGATAGAGGGATTGATAAAGCAAATGTAGACTATATATACAATGGAATATTATTCAAACTTAAAAAAGAAGGGACTCGGGGCACCTGGGTGTCTCAGTGGGTTAAAGCCTCTGCCTTCGGCTCAGGTCATGATGTTGGGGTCCTGGGATTGAGCCCCACGTCGGGCTCTCTGCTCGGCAGGGAGCCTGCTTCCTCCTCTCTCTCTCTGCCTGCCTCTCCACCTACTTGTGATCTCTGTCAAATAAATAAATAAAATATTAAAAAAAAAAAAAAGAAGGGATTCCTGTCATGTGGTAGAACATGGATGAACCTTGAACGCATTATGCTAAGTGAAATAGGCCAGTCACAAAAAGACAAATACTGCACGATTCCACTTATATGAAGGCATCTAAAGTAATCAAACTCAAGCAAGCAGAAAGTAGAACAGAATACAAACAGAAATACAAACAGAAAGTAGTGCCACCGGTTGGGGAAAGGAACAATCAAGGAGTTTTTGTTCATTAGAGATAGAGTTTCAGTCCCACCAGATGAAAAAGTTCTAGAAATCTGTTTACAACAATATGTGTATTAGGTAAGAAGATTGTACTACTCAGATATTAACAAGGTAAATGTGTATTATGTCTTTTGCCACAATAAAATAAAGTTTATAGGGGGAATAAAGTTTTTAGGGAAAATTAAAAGTAATATTTACCAGGCGCCTGGGTGGCTCAGTGGGTTAAGCCTCTACCTTCGGCTCAGGTCATGGTCTCAGGGTCCTGGGGTCGAGCCCCGCATCAGGCTCTCTGCTCAGCGGGGAGCCTGCTTCCCCACCCCTCTCTCTCTGCCTGCCTCTCTACCTACTTGTAATCTCTCTGTCAAATAAATAAATAAAATCTTAAAAAAAAGTAATAATCATCAAAAAAGGTATAGAGTATAACATGTATATATAGACACCCAACTTTTTAAAATAAAATCTTAAGAATACCAAAAAAAAAAAAAAAGGTGGAGAACCACAGAAGTTTTGCAACTCTGATTAAAATTCTTCTTTTGGGGGCACTAGGTACTAGGTGGTTCAGTTGGTTAAGTGTCTGCCTTTGGCTCAGGTTGTGATCCTGGGATCCTGGGATGGAGTCCCACATCCGGCTCCCTGCTCCGTGGGGAGCCTGCTTCTCCCTCTCCCACTACCCCTCCCCTTGTTTGTGCTCTCTCAATTGCTCTCTCTCTCAAATAAATAAATAAAATTCTTTTTCAAAAAATGCTTCTTTCTGAGGGTGCCTAGGTAGCTCAGTTGGTTAAGTGCCTCTTAACTTAAGACTCTTGATTTTGGCTCAGATCATGATCTCAGGGTAATGAGATTGAGCCCCAAGTCAGGCTTTGCACCAGACCTGCAGCTGCTTAAGATTCTCTCTCTCCCTCTGCCCCTCCCCACCCCCATGCTCACTTACCCTCTCTCTTTCTCTCTCTCTCTCAAAAAAACCTGCTTTTTGTTTTTTTAACCTAAGGATTTCCCTTTCTAGTGTATTGATTTTCCTACCGCCAGAGATGTCATCTAAATATCTCTCTGACTCAGGTCAGAAGGAAGATGAGTTTTGATGAGATCTCCCTAAAGACATCCAGGGGCAAAGGAAAGTTCAGACCTGGCAGATGTGCTGCCAGGCTTCATGGGGACTGCAAGCTGAGATCTGCATGGTCTTAGTCCCAGTGACACCTGAACCACACGTAACATTCAGCCTGCAGGACAGCTCAGCCTGCTTTTGCTTCTTTCTGCTCCACCAGCGGGCTGCCTGCCTCGCTCTGGGCTCTGTTCCTGCTTCACATTCCTCTCCGCTTCTGGCGACCCACATGCCGACTCCCCAAAAGAAGTAGCTCTGGCCAGGTCCCCTCTGTCCACTCTGGCCCAGGGACGGAAGCCTCTCCCAAGCCTCTGTCCCCCATGCCACCCCACAGGCCATTGGCCCTACAATGATGAGTGTACAAATGGTGACCCGGGGAGGCAGGTTAACTGGCAGGCTGTGGGGCCTTCATAGCCAGTCCAGGTCTCCTCTAATGATCAGTGTTATGCCAAAATTCATCTGTGTTCCTTTTTAGAAGGTAAATTAGAAAAATCAAATCCTTGAGGCTCAAAGCCTATACCAAAAATAGTGTGGTCTACTCTGAGCTTCCCCCACCCCCCTTTTGGGAGTTCTTTTCAGTTCCCCGTGGCAGATGTAAAGATAAAAATATGCATGTATTATAGGAACAGGGAGGAGATGACCCATAAATAGCTTGGTTGGGATGGTCGGAGGAAGTGATGTCCGAGTTGAGTGGAAATTAATCATACAGCTAGAGGGAGGGGGAGCGGCACATCCGGCAGCGAGAAGGATGCACAAAGGCAATGAGCCAGGGAAGAGACATCGGGGTAGTGTTAGTGGCCTGAGTCTCTCACCACCTACTCTCCACCATGCACTGGATCTTTGCATGCCAGCACCTGATACCTAGTATCTGCTCAGAAATGTTTGTGGAGTGAATAAACAATTGTATATGCAGGATTTTTTTTTTTTTTTAATATGCGAGAGCCCAGTGAAAATTCACAATGAGCAAAATATACTGGGTGTACTGGGGACTCATTATCATCACACGTGTGTGCTCTTTTAATACTGTGGTATTAGGGTTAGAAATCAAAGCAGCTAAATTGCTCTATGTGTTAGAGGAGAAACGAGAAGCTGGTTGCTAAGGAGGAGGGGAGGAACCTGGGAGCGACAGATGGGAAGCTTTGTGGCTAGTGCTGCAGGGGAGAACAAGCTGAGACAGCAGGTAAGACAGAATTATCAAATTGAACCTTTTTTTCCAGGTTTATACCTTGTAGACATGTACCTCCATTAATTCCCTTCTCCCCTGTCTGCCCGTGTGGCTCTGCTAACGAACCTGGGTAGTCTTTTGTCTTCCAGTTCCAAACTGCGCTGCACTTGACGCATGCAGACCTCTCACTCTCAAATAATCCAAATATTCCTAAAAAGTCTAGATTTGGTACTGATGCTACCACATTTCCCAGACCTGGTAATTTTCATAGGATTTTGGAAGCAAAGAATGAATGCACAGCGATGATGCTTTTAGAAATGAATTGGGGCCCCAGCAGGGCTGCCCAGGCCACTTCTACTCTGGGGTCATGGCTGGTCGCGTAGCGACAGCCACAGGACAGGCACTCAGCTGCTGGAGCGATTTGCCCAGCTTGTCCGGAAAGCACCGCACTCCACCTGCGCCAGCCACCCCACCTCCCCGTCCCACGTGATACGCGGGGAAGGAAACATTCACTCGGAGCCTCTCTGTGTTGGAGGGAAGTCTTCTGCGCACACTAGAACAGACGTGACAGAAGTAAAATAAGGAGAACTAAATGTAAGCCATCCTCCGTGGTCCAGGTTGTTAAAAATACATTCATTTCCGTTGTGTCCTGTGTGTATATATTAGAGAATAAAACACCTGGCTGTCCAATGGGTAGACACGAGGATGAGCTTAAAGAGGACATGAGCTGTTTCATAGAGGTCACTGTCACATCAAACCTCCGGGGGAGGGGCGAAAGGGGAGGGGGCAGAGGGAGAGGGAGAGGGAGAAGCAGGCTCCCCGCCAAGCAGGGAGCACAACGTGGGGCTCGGTCCTAGCATCCCGGGACCATGACCAGAGCAGAAGGCAGACGCCCAACCGACTGAGCCACCCAGGCTCCCCCAAAACCTCCGTTTTCTAAACCTCTTGGATTCAAATAACCAGAATAGAATATCTACACTTCACTTTTAGGAGAAAGACAGAACACACAGCTACCAGAGATTTAGCTAACCAAAAATGCCCAGGATCTGCCTTGGAGTTTGTATGGAAATGGCTCAGGGTCCAGACCTTCCACATTTGCTTCGTTTCTGGGAAGAGAACCCAAGATTGAACAGATGGCCCCCTCGTGGGAGTGCACCGCATTCTTTTTTTTTTTTTCTTTTAAGATTTTATTTATTTGACAGAGATCACAAGTAGGCAGAAAGGCAGGCGGGGCCGGGGGGAGGGTGATGCAGGCTCCCTGCTGAGCAGAAAGCCCGATGTGGGGCTCCATCCTAGGGCCCTGAGATCATGACCTGAGCAGAAGGCAGAGGTTTAACCCACTGAGCCACTCAGGCGCCCTGAAGAGCACTGCATTCTTAAAAACAGAATTGCATTACATTTGGTATGTTCTATTTAATTACGCAGGAATGCTTTTAGAAAATTCTTAAAAACCAGAGCAATCTCAGAAATAAGATTATTATTAGGCTTAGGCTACAAACATTAACCAAAATAGCTCACTCATCAAATAGATCATCCATTGGGCCTTTTATTATATGGACCCAACACCATTAATTTCCTCCTACTCCTCGCAAAAGAGAAAAGGGATGATGATCAGGAGTTATAAATTATCCAGTCTGTCTAATTTTGTAATTTATGCATCATAAAATTTACCATTTAAAACATATAGTTCGGTGTTGTCCAGTATAGTCATAAAGCTGGACATAAACTTCAGAACCTTTTTTACCCCCCAAAGGAACCCCTTACTCATGCTTAATGAATTTTACAAGCAGTTAAAAAACATTGCTCCGCTTCCCCAACACCTGACGACAACTGCTCTACTTTCTGTTTCTATGGATTTGCCTCTTCTGAACACATCATATAAATGGAGTCATAGAATATTTGGCCTTTTGTTTCTGGTTTCTTTCACTTTGCGTAATGTTTTCAAGGTTCACCCATGTTTTACGATGTATTAGTACTTCATTCTTTTTCATTGTCAAATAATAATTCCATTTATTGATTGTACCACGATTTCTTTATCCATTCATTAGTTGATGGACATTTGAGTTCTATTTTTTTGCCATTATGAATAATGCTGTTATGAACATCTGTGTACAAAATCTTATATGAATGTACGATTTTATGTGTTTTACATACTATATTATTAGTCTGAGTTCTCTAGAAAAACAATTTATCAGATATATATAAGTCTGTGTGTGTGTATATATATGTATATATATATATATATAATTGATTTACTGTAAGGCATTGTCTCATGTAATTATGGAGGCTCTGAGAAGCCTAAGATCTGCAGTCTGTAGCTGGAGTCTCAGGAAGGCCAAGGGTATAAGTTCCTGCTCAAGTCTAGTCTGAAGGCAAGAGAAGACTGATGTCCCAGGTCAAAGACAGTCAGGCAGAGATCGTGAATTGAGTCTTCCTGTTCCCTTCAGACCTTCAGCTGATTGGATGAGGCCCATCCCCATTGGGGAGGACAATTTGTTTGACTCAGACTATCAATTTATATGCTAATCTCATCCATATACACCTTCACAGACACACCCTGAATGATGTTAAACCTAATATCTGGGCATCTCAGGGCCCAATCAAATTGACACATAAAATAAATCATCGCAGATAAACACCTAGGAATTGGACTGTTGCATCATATGGTAACTCTTTTAACTTTTTTGAAAAACTGCCAAACTGTTTTCCACAGGGTCTGTACCATTTTAGATGGTCTCCAGTGAAGGGTGAGGGTTTCAGTTTCTCCACATCTTTGCTGTAGCCATCCTAGTGGGTGGAAATTGGTACCTCACTGTGGTCTGGATTTGCATTTCCCAAATGACTGATAATGTTGAGCATCTTTACATATGTCAATTCAGATCCTGTGCCCATTTTTAATTTGGGTATTTATCTTTTTATTGGTAAATTTTAAAATTCTGGGGATGCCTGGGTTGCTCAGTCAGTTTAAGTGTCTACCTTCGGCTCAGGTCATGACCCCAGGGTCCTGGATCAAGTTCCACATTGGGCTCCCTGCCCAGTTGGAGGCCTGCTTCTCCTTCTGCCTACTGCTCCCCCTGCTTGTGCTGTCTCTGTCGCTCTTTCTCTGACACATAAATAAATAAAACCTTAAAAATTGGTTTTTAATTCTGCGTAATAGACCCTCTTGAGATATTTGATTTGCAAGTATTTTCTCCCATTCTATGAGTTGTCTCTTACTTTCTTGACAGAGTCCTTTGATGCACTTGAGTTTTTCATCTAAAATGAATCTTTAGGGGCATCTGGGTGGCTCAGTCAGTTAAGTGTCTGCCTTTGGCTCAGGTCATGATCCCAGGGTTCTGGGATCGAGCCCTGTGTTGGGATCCCTGCTTAGCGGGGACTCTACTTCTTCCTCTCCATCTGCCTCTCTTCCACTCGTGCTCTCTCTCTCAAATACATAAAAGCTTTAAAAACATAAATAAAATGAACCTTTAAATTGAGTGATGTAATTTCCCTCTTCTCCTCCCCTACAGAATATTTTTTTAAGGATATTATTTTAGAGAGAGAAAAAAAGCGAGAGAGTGAGAGTGAGAGAGCCTGTGATGGGAGAGAGGCATACAAGGAGAGGGAGAGAGAATCCTTAAGCCAACACCCCGTTTAGAGGGGAGCCTGATCCGGGGCTCGATCCCAGGACCCTGAGATCATGACCTGAGCTAAAACCAAGAGTCTGCCATTTAACTAACTGAGCCACTCAGGTGTCCCTCCCCTAACAGAATCTTGAGTCATACCCACATTGCAATAATACGAGTGCACTGTTTTGATCTTTACACCATAAGAAAATAGGTCCCTATGAATTCACAGAAATCTAGAAGCTTGTGTTTCCTTACAGCTCAGTACTGGGTTTTTGTTTTTGTTTTTTAAAAGATTTTATTTATTTATTTGACAGACAGAGGTCACAAATAGGCAGAGAGGCAGACAGAGAGAGAGGAAGAAGCAGGATCCCCACTGAGCAGAGAGCCCGATGCGATGCGGGGCTCAATCCCAGGACCCTGGGATCATGACCTGAGCCGAAGGCAGAGGCTTTAACCCACTGAGCCACCCAGGCGCCCCACTACTGGGGTTTGAGGAACTTTAAATCAGCTTACAGGCCAAGGGTCCCCGCTCTCATTTGGGTTGTACCACTATTAAGGACATCTTATTTACTATTCTTCATTGCACATGTTGTTTACTACTTTTATTATTTTATAAACAATATAGGTTAGCAATACTTTGGGTAAGGTAGACTTGTGTGGGCCAACTTGAGAAGTACATTTAGAGCACTATTCCTGTGGTGAAGTGTTTGGAGTTTTAAACAAGCACATGATAAAAACGCACAATCCATAAACAATTTGGGAACTACCTGCATATGATTCCATGACTTATCTCAGTCATACAACTTGGTAGATTTTGAGCATTAAATTTCCATATCTTGCAATACGTATTTATTCTTAAGAAATAAAGTCTTAAATAATTGCCAAAGGCAGAGATGGAGTAACTTGACAACAAGAGTTGAAACAACATCTTTTCCATTGAGAGAAAACATTTTTATATACCTAATATTTACTAGGGTTTTAAAATTTTTCATTGATAAATGGAATAGTTTCCTAATTATAAAATCAGTGCCTGCTTATTATAAAACATTTAGAAAATACAAAAGAGCAGAAAGAAGAAAATAATCCTTACAGCCAAAATTAAAAACCATTGACCCCTGGTGTAATTCTGCCCAAATATTTATTTAAAAAAATATATGTGTGTGTGTGTATGTGTATATATATATACATATACATAGGTGCACATATATACATATATATACATTTTAAAAACAAAATTGACATTGTTTTGTATATAGAATTTTATGTTTTTTAAAAAATTCTCTAATTATATAAGTGATGAATATACTGTCACCAAAAAAATTTAAAGGATACAGATGTAAAATGCTTCCTCAGCTTGTCCTTCCCCCCATGCCACTTCCTCCCCAGAGAGCCCACCATGCAAGTTTGTCCAGTACCCTCTCAGACTTTCCTGTGCATTACCATTATGCAGAAATTTACTATGTCTAGCTTTCTATTAAAATATCCAGTAGAGGGAACTGTTAGACTGTTTCTTCTTTAATATGTAAATTATACCTCTTTTTGATTTACAAAAATCTAAGCATCTTAGATATCATTTACACAATGCAGAATGGTATATCAATTTAGAAATGTATTATTTCTGCTGACTAGTTTCTAACCTAAATAAAAATCTTAAATCTTATTTTCTCCCTTCAACTTTCTTGTTGGTTGGCTGGCTGGTTTTTGTTTCCTTTGACCTTGAAATTATGTGATTTTTAAAAAAGATTTTATTTATTTATTTGACAGCGAGAGCAGGAACACAAGCTGGGGGAGTGAGAGAGGGAGAAGCAGGCTTCCCGCCAAGCAGGGAGCCCAATGTGGGGCTCAATCCCAGGACCCTGGGATCATGACCTGAGCCAAAAGCAGACGCTTAACAACTGAGCCACCCAGGCAACCCAAATTTATATGATTTTTAAAGGATACTTCTACTGGGTATATTTATGGGGGGAAAATCCTTTCTGTTGGCAGAAATATGATTGTTTTCTTTGCCTTTGAGAAGATAAATCAGATACAATACAAAAAGAGGTGCAGATGAAACTTTTGTTTAACGTGGCAGTAATTCCATTTAAGATCCTAAGTAGATTAGAATAATTGAATAGTGGCTGTATACATTTAGATACTCTGACAATGTTTTTTTTCCAAGATGAAAAATTCTCTGTGTTTCAGTAATACTTTATGTAAATGATATTTATTTTTTTTCAATTTCACAGTAGATCTCAAGAGAACCTGACAAAACTTTCAAGCATATTCCAACTATTGTGCTGATGCTCTGTGGGGGGGGGGGGAGGGGTTGTTTTCACAGCTGTGGTTGATTTGCATATTAATTAAAATACCCCGAAAACGGTGGTTAGGCGATGAGGTGTCCTAGTTACGAGAACTTTCCAGATAACCTACTCTCCTTCAAATGCCAACACTTTTCATTTTTAAGCATAGGAAGGGAACGTTCACTCAGCTTTCTAAATAGAGGGTTTGGAACCCAAGTTTTGTTACTTTGACTACATTGTATTTTTAATCCCTAGGTAGTCATCTCTGCGAACCTTGATTCATTTTTCAATCCTAGCCAGCTAGGCATATCTTCATAGTGCTAGTACGTATCTTGTGCTTCATGAATATTTGACAAGAAAAAGAACGATCTGAGTGTCCTCCTCCTGTCATTTTGCATGTAACTAACAATTCCTGTCTCTGGTCTCAGCCGTTCATCCTGTGTCCCCTTGCCCCCGCCACCACTCCCATGATTCTCTCACCCCTACCTGCCCCTTCAACGTCATCTAATCTGTTTGTACAAAAACAAAATAGGCAAGCCTAATTCTTAAAATTGTAGTAAATAACAGTGACTTAACAGCCAGTGGAGCTCAGAATGAAAGCCTAAGGAACTTGACTTTGGAGCTTTCTTTCAGCCACTGCCTTCTTTAAAACACAGATTCATCCTTCTGAAATAATCGGCCTAAGACTGGAGCATTTTGTGAAATCCATGTGTAACGTACCTACAGTAGTACAAGGCTTATTTATAACAATGAAAACTTGAAAACAAATGAAATTGGAGATTGGTTAAATGTAGGGGCACCTGGGTGGCTCAGTCGTTAAGCGTCTGCCTTCAGCTCAGGTCATGATCCCAAGGGCCCTGGGATCGAGCCCCACATGGGGCTCCCTGCTCGGCGGCTAGCCTCCTTCTCCCTCTGCCCCTGCTTCTGTTCCCTCTCTCACTGTGTCTCTGTAAAATAAATAAATAAAATCTTTAAAAAAAAAATGTAAAGTTGGGTGGGGCACCTGGGTAGCTCAGTGGGTTAAGCTTCTGCCTTCGGCTCAGGTCATGATCTCAGGATCCTGGGATCGAGCCACGCATCGGGCCCCGCATCGGGCTCTCTGCTCAGCAGGGAGTCTGCTCCCCCACTCCGCACCTGCCTGCCTCTCTGCCTACTTGTGATCTCTCTGTCAAATAAATAAATTAAATTAAATTAAAAATCTTTAAAAAAATGTAAAGTTGGGGACATTTATAAGATAAATATCATGTACCCTTTAAAAATGGTCTTAGACAATAGTTCACAGTGACCTGATATGAAGAACAAAGGCAAAAGAAATTTAGGGAAAAAAATTAAATCTCCTTACAACTTACAGCCCATTGGCAAGTCCTTGAGACAGGCAGAGTGACCTTCCCCTAGGAATTCAACTGTCTTGACGTTAATAATTTAACTTAACATAAGCCTGATATCCAGGATCATTTCAGTCTCCTTTAACATATAAAAATTCCTTTGGAAACTTCCCTTATTTCTACCCCACCAAGATATATGTTAGCACTGATCTTCCAAGCATGTGGCCCACTGATATAAATCCAAAGGGACTCATGACTAAGGTTTTAGTAAAACAATAGTAAATAACCTTTTCCTAACAACAGCTGGCCCTCAGGGTCCAGGAAACCTTGTTTCCGAATTCCTTAGAGACTTCACTATCCCTAACTGACTTCCAACCTAAAAGGATATAATCAGTTACCTGTCACAACCCCAGCACAGCTCTTTCTGCCTGCAGGTCCTGTCCCTCTGCTTTAATAAAACCTCCCCGTTTGCACTGAAAACATCTTAAGAATTCTTTCCCGACCATTCGCTCCAAACTGCAACATTTTCACATCCTCCTACATGGAGAAACCCATGGGAATCTGTTGGAAATGATGTATCTATAAAATGAATGTCTATTTTATCATTTATCTTGAATTTTGATGAACCTATATACATTTCTTTAACCACAAAAAAAGTTATGGAAGAATATTTAATGACTTAAAAACATGTTCACTTAACCATATGATTAAATAAAATGGGTTACAAGACACACTGACATATAATCTCAATTTAGGGGGAGGAAAGATGTGTACATGCATAGCAAAAAGATGGGATTGCTATTTACCAAAATGTTAGGAGCAGTTATTTATGGGTGATTTTTTAAATATTCTTCTATTTGTTTACCCACAGAGCCTAATAGG
Organism: Enhydra lutris kenyoni; assembly: GCF_002288905.1. NCBI lineage: Eukaryota > Metazoa > Chordata > Mammalia > Carnivora > Mustelidae > Enhydra > Enhydra lutris. The sequence goes on along the minus strand of NW_019154092.1, from coordinate 5,174,911 downwards.
GTTAACCTATTGTTCTTTTGAAATAAAGGGGAGAAAGGTTAATTCAGACTACTTTGACCTAGAGCACTTTAGTGTCTGAGCCAGTAGGGGGCGCCGTCAACACTAGGCACACAAGTTCAACCACTAGAAATCAACTTGATGTCATTGTTTCAATATTTTTCACTAAATAGCAGGAGTTACTTGTGCTTTCCATATTTCTTTTTTGAGTCGGGCTGTGGTATCCTCTTCATATTCAAAAGAAGGCAAAATTTTCCAAATTTAGTCTAGGAGAATTGATATTTCAAGGGAATAAAGCAGGCCAGTTTCAATTAAAGGGATAATAATTTAGGGGGAAAATTTGAAGTTAATGAGGTTGCCCAGGAAGCAGGTTGTAATGTAATCATAAATTAATTAACCTTTGGTAAAATGTCTCCAAGAAGAGAGTATGAGCCTGGAAGCACAGCAAATAGAACATGCTTTGTGTGTTTCTACTTATGAATAAATCATTTTGGATCATTTGCATTGCAAATAGGGTTTAGAGCAGTTGATACTTATCAATATGTAATTGAAATGGTAGAGATTTTTTAAAAGTTCAATATTTAGTATCTTCAGTCTCAAGGCTTAAAATTCCATCTACATGTTGTTGGTTCTCAAATTTATATTTCCAACTCAGTTTCTCCCCTGAGCTCTAAATGTAAACATCTGATTGCCTACTCAGCATGGCAGATTCATGACATGTAGGAGATACCTTGTCTTCACTCTATCCAAAACCAAATTGCTACCGTCCTGGTCAAGCCTGTTCCATACCATTCTTCCTTACCTCTGTTAACATCACTGGCTTCCTCCAGTTGCTCAGGCAAAAAACCTGAGCACCCTTCCTGTCTCTTGCCTTTCACAAATGCATGTCCTGTCATGAATCCCCCCATAGGCTCCCCTTTCACCTTATGTAGAATTGACCATGGCTCACCACCTTCACCATCCCCTGCTGTAAGTCCCCATCAACTTTTATCGGAGGAATTATCTCTGTCCCAACTCGCTTGTCTGTCCTCCATTCTCCTGCTGGGGATCCCCAAAGGCTAAACTCCAGTCTGAGTGGCCCCCTGGGAGGGAGACAGGGCAGAGAATGGTGGACAGTGGGCCTGCAGGCTCTAACAGGCACAGTGGGGCTGGTCACTTCATACTTCACACTTGGGTAACTTGACCCATTGAGTGGGACTTTCAACTTACAAAGTATTGTAGGAGAGGAAAAACAATTTTCCCTCTACCCTTCTAGGTTCCTGGCTGAGGAACACTCCTCCCAATAACAAAAGATTAACAAGACAAAAATAAACAAATTAAATTGCGTATGAACATATGGGCATACAAGAGCACCACCTCGTATACCTTTTAGACAAAAAAAAAAAAAATACAATAAATTTGTGAAGAACTGACAAGATAAAGAGGGTTGTGCTAAGGCAAAACCCTTGTCTCACTGAAAGCAGAAGATAAATCTTCCACGTGAAAGAGAATCTTCCTATACCAAGAGGATAGAAAGCATACTTATCATCAGAGACAGGGACGATCAGAGTGTCCCTTTTGCACCAGCTGTTTCTCATCTCAAGTATGTTTAAATCAAAATAATCAATATGCCAAAGTGACATATTCCATATGCCAATATTTCGGAAATGACATATCCTGAACCCCAACAGATTCTTATTGCATTAGTTGTTTATAAAACGTAAATAGTACTATTCATTTGAGGGATACAACATCATTTCCCACTTAAAATGATGCTGAGTATATAGTAACATTACTGGACACATATGAGGTATTTAAATGTACTGTGGCACTGGGGAGAAGGGAAGAAGTTGGTAGAGAAAAGTGGGCTCGGTACCCAGTGATGACGAGGGAATTAATGGAGTCAGCTCTTTTACAAATTCATACCAGGATGGTACAGGGACCTGCCAAGGAAGGAATCATGGTTGACATTCATGACATCCATTGCCAGAGCTAGAAAAATAAGTGCATGTCCCATTGGTGGCAATGAGCAGGCAGCATCTGTCTGTGGGCAGAATATTTTTATTTAAAATAAGTGATGTGTGGGGGCACCTGGGTGGCTCAGTGGGTTAAGCCTCTGCCTTTGGCTCAGGTCACGATCTCAGGGTCCTGGGATGGAGCCCCGCATCAGGCTCTCCGCTCCGTGGGGAGCCTCCTTCCCCCTCTCTCTCTGCCTGCCTCTCTGCCTACTTGTGATCTCTCTCTGTCAAATAAATAAAAATAAATAAAATCTTTAAAAAAAAATAAGTGACGTGTGCTTTCGTGTGAGCATGTGTGTGCATATACTCTCTTAGAGTTAAAATGTAAGATGATACACTTAACTGTTAGTATTTAGGCATTATTTTTCTTTTTCAAATTAAGTTTTTAATTTTAATTCCAGTTAACATACAGTGTTATATTAGTTTCAGGTGTACAATTTAGTGATTCAGCACTTCCATACAATACCCTGTGCCATCATGACAAGTGCCCTCCTTAGTTCCCATCACCTATTTTCACCCATTCCCTCCACCTACCTCCCCTCTAATTGACCATCAGTTTGTTCTCTATAATTAAGAGTATGTTTCTTGATTTGTCTCTTTCTCTTTTCTTTCCCTTTGCTCATTTGTTTTCTTTCTGAAATTCTACATATGAGTGAAATCATCTGGTATTTGTCATTCTCTGACTGATTGACTGATTTATTTCACTTAGCATAATAGCATAATAGCATAATACTTAGCATAATACTTTGTAGCTCCATCCATGTCATTGCAAATAACAAGATTTTATTCTTTGTCATGGCTGAGTAACATTCCATATATACTATGGAATGTATACTATATACTATATATAGTATATTATACCACATCTTCTTTATCCATTCATCTACAGATGGACACTTGGGCTGAATTTATTTTTTATTAATTTATTTTATTGAATTTATTTTTGTGTATGGTGAAAACAAGTGGTCCAGTTTCATGCTTTTGCATATAGCTGACCAATTTTCCCGACACTATTTGTCAAAAAGACTGTCTTTTTCCATTGTATATGTTCTTTCCTCTTTTGTCAAAGATTAATTGACCATATAATCGTGGGTTTATTTCCAGGTTTTCTATTCTGTTCCATTGATTTCTGTGTCTATTTTTATGCCAATACCACACTATTTTGATTACTACAGTTTCTAGTACAACTTGAAGTCCGAAATCGTGATAATTCCAGTTTCTCTTTTCAAGATTGCCTTGGTTATTTGGGATCTTTTGTGGTTCCATACGTATTTTAGGAGTTTTGTTCCAGTTCTGTGAAAAATGCTGTTGGTATTTTGATAGGGTTGCATTAAATCTGTAGATGGCTTTGGGTAGTATAGGCATTTTAACAATATTTGTTCTTCTAGTCCATGAGCATGGAGTGTTTTTCCATTTCTTTGTGTTTTCTTCAGTTTTTTTTTTCATCAGTGTTTTATTGTTTTCAGAATACAGGTCTTTTGCCTCTTTGGTTAGGTTTATTTTTAGGTATTTTATTATCTTTGGTATAAACGTAAATGAGATTTTTTTTCTTAATTTCTTTCTGATGCTTCATTATTAATGTAGAGAAATGCAAGAGATTTCTTTATGTTGATTTTGTATCTTGCCACTTTACTGAATTCATTCATCAGTTCTAGCAGGGTTTTTTTGGTGGAATCTTTAGGGTTTTCTCTACATAGTGTCTTGTCATCTGCAAATAGTGGAAGTTTTGCTTCTTTACCAATTTGGATGCCTTTTTTCTTTTTGTTGTCTGATTGCTGTGGACTTCCAGTACTATGTCAAATAAAAGTGGTGGGAGTGGACATCCTTGTCTTGTTTCTGACCTCAGGGGAGGAGCTCTCAGTTTTTCTGCATTGATGTGATGTTTGCTGTGGGTTTTTCCTATAAGGCCTTCACTATGTTAAGGTATGTTCCCTCTAAACCTACTTTGTTGAAGATTTTTATCATGACTGGTGTTGTACTTTGTCAGATACTTTTTCTGTATCTACTAAAATGATCCTATGGTTTTTTTTATCCTTTTTCTTGTTGATGTGATGCATCATGTTGATTGATTTGTGAATCTAGAACCACACTTGCATCCCAGGAATAAATACCACTTGATAGTGGTGAATGATTTTTTTAATCTATCATTGGATTCATTATCATCGTTTACTGGTATTTTGTTGGGGATTTTTGCATCTATGTTCTTCAGAGATATTGGCCTGTAGTTCTCGTTTTTGGTGGTGTCCTTATCTGGTTTTGTTACCAGAATAAGGGTAGTCTCATAGAATGAATTTGAAAGTTTTCCTTCCTCTTCTATTTTTTGGAATAGTTTGAGAAAAATGGGTATTAATTGGCTTTTAAATGTTTGAAAGAATTTTCCTGTGAAGCCTTCTGGTTGCAGACTTTTGTTTGTTGGGAGTTTTTTGATTACTGACTCAATTTCATTGCTGGCAACCGGTCTGCTCAAATTTTCTATTTCTCCCTGTTTCTGTTTTGATAGGTTACATGTTTCTAGGAACTTAGCATTTAAACATGTTTTAAGGTATTTTATACAGTTCTGAATGACCAGTGTTCCCAACTAAATTCTATCTGCTAAGTGACAGTTCTTCATTGAATATTTATTTGGGGGAAGTTAATTAGTGGTTCCTAGACTGAAGCCAAAACAGTGATCTCTTCCAACTCCTACTTCTTTCCACCCACAGCATGGTTTCCCACTTCCCTTCCAGTGTAAAATGATTCCTCCCAACATTGCTGTGACCAGCGTTTTCCCAACCAAACCACTGTTTTCTCTGTCGTGGCCTTTTTAAAAAACAAGTCAGGCAGATGAGTTTCATAGAGAGAAATTCACTCTTAACGTTTCAATATCTCACTTTTCAGTATTTGACATTTTGAACATTTTTGGTCTTGAGACAAATTTGAAAATAGTAATTACTCAGTAAATATTTAAGGAGCACCCACTATGTGCCAGACACTGTTCTAAACACTGCAATCCCTTGCCCTCTTGGGAAACTGACATTCTAAATCGGCAATAAGTAAGAAGCATAGTAAAAATGTACTCTGCCTAACATGCTGAAAGGTGATAAGTACTATGAAAAAAGTAGATTAGTCTGGGAGATAGTCACCACTGCCAGATGATTTTTTTTTTTTAATGTTACTATCTTGCTCAGAAACATCTAATGCTTCCCTCAGTGTGTCACCCAAGCCTTTCTGTCTGCTCCCAGTCTACCCTCCTACCTTATTTGGTACCTGGGCAACTACAAAAACTCAGGCTTGGGCTCTCACTTTATTCCACCACCCTCCCAGCTCCAAGCCATTGCTTAGATTGTCTCTTGACTCTTGTAATGTGTGTGGATGTGGCCTATAAAAAATGGTGGTCCACTCCCCAAAGTCTTTGGGACCTCTGCAGCACACACCCTGAGCCTACTGATCTCTGAACTTCCTGATATTTGTTCTCTGTCCCTGACATTCAGAGCCTTAATCAAGTCCCTCCTTGAATTGCTACTTAATGATTACTGAACGTCTGTAGGGATTATCTCCCTGTGCAGATTATTGACTCCTGGGGTGGGGAGGCAGGCATCATCCTCGGGATTCATCTCCACTGCTTTATATGTACATGATAAGTCCTTAGAAAAATTCCTGTTGAATGAATGAAGGGTACACTACTAAATAGAGACATTTGTATACAACTTCGGAGTTGATGGACCAGAACTCTTTCCCTGCTCTTGGAGGATGTAAACAAGGAAATATGAGTGCCGATTTTTTCATTCTATCTCTCAAACACCAGTTTTCAATCTTTGCACAATTGTTTATAAAACTAATTTGACATAAAACGTAGCATTTTCAAGCCGCTTATAATTTCTATGATTACTCTCTGGAAGCATCTGTAAAGGATTTTTTGGTTGCTTCCTTCTAAAATTGTAACTAATGTATGGCCTCCTTGGTTGTTAAGCAATTAGAATCTCATTCCGTCAAGTCCCTGTCGTGGCTGTCCGACAAGTCTCACCGAATTCAGTTTATCTTGCACAACCATACCCAGGGCCGTAACAAGAAACTCTGAATGCTGTTACAACTCAGATCTTGAGAAGCTCTTTCTCAAGAGGCAGTAAATGTCAACATCTTTGAGGACATTTCTTCCAGGAATTGCTTTTCAGTGACTATGCACGCCAAGGATGGAGAGGAGAGACCACAAAAGGCAGTAGGTGTCTTGGCAAATTCGGTAGCCTGCTCTGCAGGAATCTAGGGTTTTGCACGAGGGAAACTTAGCCGCAGCCACAGGTTTTAGTGACAGCATCCTCTTGAAACTGCTTTGAACCTGAACACACAAACCAAAAATAATTAAAGAACCAATTGATGAGCTTTTTAAAAAAAGGTTAAAAATATCATTTGGAAGCCTCTTGGACAAAGAGTATACTACAGGGAAATACAGTGGTCTGCTCAATATTCTAAGTACAGGTAAACTTAGGGCTTTTGCAAATGATGTATGGAATCTTTGAGCCTTTGGATAACCTACAAACAAGGCCATGGACAGGGAAATCATGAAGAGATAGAGCTGTCCTTGGTGGCTTCTATTTCCATGTCTGATCTGTCAGCCTCCTTTTTTTCCTGGAAACTCCTATCTTCTTCTTCTTCTAGGTCTCAGGAAAACCCAGGATATTAGCCATGCTTTTACATGGAGTTGTTGTTTTTTGCAGGAGAATTCGGAGACAGGACTTTGGGACAAAACACGAAGCCTTGAACTTGGGCCTTCAGGGAAAGTCCTCATGCTAATGGCACGAGTGCTTCCCTGGTCAGGCTTTGGGTCTTTCTTCCCCTTTGCTCTGGGAGCACTGGCTTTGGACCTCCAGCCATAAGAGATGGTTCTCACTTCCTGAACTCTTTCAAATGCTTCCTCCCAGTGGGGAGTTTCCAGTCACAGTGGAGTTTGATGGAACAGAGAATGAGAATCCATACTCATGTATGGTGTTGGGAGAACAAAAGAGTCTAATGGAATTGATCATCAATTGCTGATTAAGATAGATCTTCAAAAACGATTAGCCACCATGTAACTTTACACTTCAAAAAAGTGAAGCCCCATACTTCTGCCCTTGCACTCACTAAAAAAATGTGTTTGGCCCACTGCTAGGGACATGTGGTATTCCCAGGCTAAAACAAGCCCAAGATGGAACTCTGCAAGAGGAACAGCTTACCCAGTTTTGCCCACCCACCTTGTGCTCCAGAACCACAGGAGAATAGAGACCATATGCCAAATCCACATGGATGGATTCCTTAACTTGGGAGTGAACACATACAACAAGTAGATTTGTTAAGAATGATTGACTCCAAATTCAAGAATGACATTGCATGTAGCTTCCTGTATTTTAACTTTGGAATGTGTGTGTGTGTGTGTGTGTGTGTAGTGTAGTATGATATAGTATAATATAGTGTAGTATAAATATGACTCTTTCCTTGTGAATGACAGAGCCTCAAAAGGGCTTAAACAGAATAAAAGCAATAATTTTTTGATTCGATAATAGTAGAGAGAAGCAGTTTTGCTTCAGGCATACTAATGCTGTCACCTGGGCTTGGTCTCTGTCCATTTGTTAACCGTGTTTTCTGCTATGTTGGACTTGCTCTTGATCAGATCCTCTCTGGGGGGCATCCTAGCAACTCCAGGCTTACACCCAAGATTCATGTCCAGTGTACGTACATCCCTTCTCCAAGGGGCCTACTCAACCTCTGGCCCCAAATTGAGGCCATATCCTGCACCAATGTCCATGTCTGGGATTGGCCAGGTAGTACCCTTGAGTCATGGGAAGTGGTAGCAATCAACCCCACCAAAATGCCTGCATGGAGGATGAAGAGTCATTCCAGGGATGACTGGCTGGCTCAGTCAGTAGAGTATTCAACTCTTGATCTTGGGGCTGTGAGTTTGAACCCCACGTTGGGTGTAGGGATTACATTAAAAGACTAAAATCTTAAAAAAAAAAAAAAAAAGAGAGTCATACCAGAAAGAAGTGGTAAGCTGCTAAAGTGGCAAAGATAGGGGGGTCACCATATAATATAGCTCTAAGTGCCACTAAGAGGAGCTCTTCCTGGGATTTCCCCCTCTCCTGGATGAGGACACATGCAGCACTGGCCACCAGGTAACCTCAGAGGCTTTGACCTCGGGGTGAGTCAAGGCTGTGGACAGGCACACAGAACCAATCTAGAGCCCCATGTGTTAAGACAAAGCTATAATTAACTCGGATCCTGCCCTACAACCCTTCTGTAAGATAATATATTTCTCTTATTATTTAAGAAAGTTTGTGTCAAGTTTGTTGCTCACAATAAAAAACATCCTAATTCATAGATCTATAATCAAAAAGGTAAAAGACAAAGGCACATTAATTTTTTAAAAGTTATATCTTTGATTTATCCCAAGTTTTCTGAACCTAACTATTGAGCCATGTCTCCTACATGGCAGGCTATTCTGGGATACTTTGCAAATTCTCCTGCTTTCCCTCAGCTCACCAATGGAAACATTTAGAGCAATCTTGGACTCTGAAAACAACTTGTGGATATCTGAAATTATTCGATCAAAAGCTAAAAGCATGTAAATATTTTTGCAGTGGGGAGATCAGCTCACACCTCCTTAAATGAGCGACTTAGCATCAAGTGTGGAACTACCAGGTATGGTGTGCAGTAACTAGGACACATACGAAGTATAGAGCATCACTCACAAGGGCTTCTCAGAGTATTTCACCTGAATTTAAGTAACCCTTTAGATCTAAATCCTGATGTATGGGAAACATAGGGGATAGAGAAATAAGTTAAACATCTCCATGAGGAAACAGATGAAGCCAAAAGGCAGAACATTTTATAGGAGAAAGTTGTATTAGTCAGCTCAGGTGAGGTGAGATAGTACAGCCTGGAGGGCTAAAACAACAGACATTTATTTTCTCCCAGTTTTGGAGGCTGGAGGTCCAAGGTCAAAGTGCCAGCAGGGTAGATTCCTGGTGAGGCCTCTCCTCCTAATTCAAAGATAATCACCTTCTTGCTGTGTCCTCACATGGCCTTTCCTGGATGGATGGGGGGAAGGGGAGGGGTTTCATGTCTCTTCCTCTTATAAGAACACCAGTCCTACCCAATCAGGGCCCCACCCTTATGAACTCATTTCACCTTAATAACCCCCCTAAAGGCTCTGCCTCCAGATATAACTAGGGATTAGGGCATCAACACATGAGTTTTGGGGAGGCCCAATTCAGTCCACTAAACATTCATTGTTCAGTCTCTCCAACAAGTCAACAGCGTTAACAAACAAAAAAGGTGAGGGGTACCTACAGACATAATAGCCAAATGCAATGTGGTCCTTGATCAGATCGTAGTTTAAACAAACTAGTTATAAAAGATATTTTGGGGACAAAATTGAAATTTGAGTATGGATTGGGTGTTAGATGTCATTAAGGAATTTTTAATCTTGTTTGATATTATAATGGTGTCGTGACTATGTAGGACATTTCTGCATTTTTTCAGAATTATGTAATGAAGCATTTAGGAGTACATGCATGATAGATGTGATTTATTCCACAGTGCTTTACAAACAGACATGGAAAATATGGAGGGAAATTCTCCTTTTCTAAGTTTATCTATTTTTTTAGTATTCTCTTCACCAAACATGGGGTTGAACCCAAGATCAAGAGTCATATGCTCTTCTGGCTGAGCCAGCCAGGTGCCCCAGGGGAAAAATAATTCTTAAATCTAGCTGATGGGTATATATTTATACATTTCTCTATACTCGACATTTCTATAACTTAAAAAAATACACACAATTCTTTTCAGAAATAATTTTCTTATAAAATGTTACCATATCATTTCTATATGAAATTCTGCTGAAATTATAAGATATCTTATATAGATTTAGTATTACTTTTACAATCGAACAACAGACATTATACATTTGTTTTCTAAAGCGGCTGAATCAAATTGCCACAAACTGGATGGCTAAAAACAACACAAATGTATCCCCTCACAGCTCTGGGGGTGGAAGTCCAAAAGGTGTGAGTGGGGTCATGTTCTCTCAGAAGGTTCTGGAGGAGGATCTTCCCCTGCTCTTCTAGCTTACGGTGGTGGCTTTCAGTCCTTGGTATTCCTCAGTGTACAACCTCATCACTCCAGTCTGTCTCTGTCATCACATGGCCCCTCACCATGAGTGGGCCTCACCTCACCCTGTGTGTCTGTGTCTTTTCTTTTTGTAAGGACACCAGTCATACTGGACTAGGGGCCCAGCCACCAGTGTGACTGTACGACTTCACTTTCACTTCACCAATAACACGGCAGGGACCCTACTTCTAATTAAGTTTCTGGCAAGAATATGATTTTTTAAGAATATGATTTTTAGTGGACATTACTCAACCCAGTACATCTTACCTCATGGGCTCTTGTATCTTACATCTTACATCTTACCTCATTGGTTCCTGGACCTATTTGGCCAGGTTGTTCCAGCAGGTCATTCCTGGTTATATTTAGAATTCCTGAAGGGCAAGTCTATCCCCAGAAACATTGAAACTAGATGTAAACTGATGGCTTAATGCAGGACCAGAGAGGCAACTTCTAGGTTTGTGTCAGGGGTACCATGAGGATAATCTCTGAGTACGCTTCTTTACCTCTTCATATCAGACCGTGTTTTATTTTTTAATTTTTTTTTTTTAATATTTGAGAGAGAGGGACAGCACGAGAAGGGGGTGGGTCAGAGGGAGAAGCAGACTCCCCGCCGAGCAGGGAGCTGGATGTGGGACTTGATCCCTGGACTCCAGGATCATGACCTGAGCCTAAGGCAGTTCCTTAACCAACTGAGCCACCCAGCCACCCCAGACCGTGTTTTAAAACAAGGAAGTTTAGAGATTTCTATAACTTTGAAAAATGAAGTATTTTGGTTTTAGAATGTATTTGCTTAGCTGCTTGGAGAGGAATTAATATCATGTCATCCCTGGAACCAGGTAAGGTGGAGCAGATTACACATCACACAAATATTTGGTTTTAGGATCAGGAAAAATGTGTCCAATTGTGAAACTGAATAGGAAATGGTTTGTCCTCAAGTACACGAATGTCCTCTGTGAAATAAGATTGTGTGAGTCTATTCTTAGGCCATGATAATTAGAAAATTCTTTCCCTGGACTTGGCATTTTTCACTGACTTTCTCAGTTATTTATTTTATATCACATTTATATGGTCCTGGAATTTTATTTAATGCAAAGGATTATCTCTGGTTCCGTGTTAAGTCAAAGCTGAAGGATAACATGAACACACTGTCAGAAGTGTATATAGCTATGAGCAAACGTTCCTACCTCTTCCCATCTCATCCTCCCCAATGAGTTCCTCTCAATAGAGGAAACCACTGCTAACATTTTGTAGTCTCCCCTTTAAGACATTTAACAGGGATATATAAAAATGACTTATCTGTTTCTGTGTATGAGTGTATAGTTGTTTACTTCCATAAAAGCTGAATTACATCATATATATTTTGGGACAACTTGGTATTTTTCTCCACCAAGCAATATATCATGAACAATGTTCCATCTCAGTATATAGTAAACCATCACGCATATATTACAGTTTATTTAACCCAGGCCTCTTGATGAACATTTTAAGTTGACTCCAATTTTGAAAAGCCTTATTTGAGCAGAGAATTCTCAGCTGACAATACCTTTTCATTAGTAGTAGGTTTAATCCAAGCTCATTAAAGGAATCTGGAAAAATAAGATTGGAATGTAGCAATCAAGGACTTACCTAAAGGAACATTTAAAACTTTTAGTAGTTTTTTTTTCTTCAGTTTTATTATTGACACTAAAACTAACAAAATATTAAAGAGGAATAAAGAAAAGGGGACTTATAATTTCAGGTCCAGTGTGTAAGGAGCTTTAAGGTTGTCACTGTGTCCCAGCAAGTGAAAAGCTGAACTGAAAAATTAATAACCCTTCCTAGATCCATCAGAGAAGTGGGGGTCATGGTGCAAACTGTTGCCCTCAAAATTAGGAGTTAAAGAGAATCACAAGTTACCAGAGCAGAGTCCCATGTATAGAAACCCTTGGGAAAACCAGTGCCAGGGTAAGAAAACATAAATTATAACTGAAAAACTGCTGGAGGCTCATGGCAGACAAGTCTGAAAGTTAAACATTTCAGGAGACCCCACACGTAGGGAGGGGGAGTCACACTTTTGTGTGAGTTTTACCTCCAGGAGTTCTACCAGTTGCTCACAGTGAGTACTGGAGAAAAATATCCTCCTGTTTCTGACAGAGGAAGGGGAAAAGTAATCATTTTAAAATTACTAGAGCATTCCGTTCTTCTTAACAAGTTCTGTTCTCAGAAGAAACTATTTGCCAGAGCCAAATCTGCTGGGGTTAACAAGGTCTGTTCTCAGGAGAAACTATTTGCCAGAGCCAAATCTGCTGGGATTTCATCAGAAACTAAACCACCTGGGAGAGGGGAAATATCCAATTCCAGCCCACTCTAGCCACCCTATTCTAGGAAAGGAGGTGGAGGCGGGTGTGGGGAATGAGAAGTACTTGGAAAGTTCACTAAAAGACTGAAGCACAATAGGGAATGCTTTCTCTCCTCCCACACCTTACCACCACATTATTAAAGACCTATTGGTAGCAGTTCCTTTACTCAGTACACCATATATGGCTATAAAGAAAAAATAAGAAGACATACCAAAGGCAAAAAACAATTTGAAGAGACAAAGCAAGCATTAGAAGCAGACTCATGGTAACATGACTTATCAGACTAGGAATTTAAAACAACTAGAATTAATATGATAAGGTCCCTAATGGAAAAGTAGACTGCATCCAAGAACAGATGGGCAATGTAAGTAGAGAGTTGGAAATTCTAAGAAGGAAACAAAAATTGTAAAGATCAGCAACACCATAAGAGAAATGAAGAATGCTTTTGACAGGCTCATTAGTAGACTAGAGACAGCTGAGGAAAGAATCTCTGAAGTCGAGGATACGTCAATAGCAGAAAAAAATGACTAAAAAACCCACAAACAAACGAACCAACAAACAGAACAGAATATCTAATAACTGTGGGATAACTACAAAAGGTGCAACATAGGCATAATGGAAATACCAGAAGGAAAAAAAATACTGAAGGAAACAGAAAAAGATTTAAGCAATTATAAATGAGAATTTCTGCAAATTAATATTAGATACCAAACTATAGATCCAGGAATCTCAGAAAACACCAAGTATGTTAATTACCAAAACAAACAAACAAACAAACAAACAAAATAACAAAACTCTCTACTACACCTACGCATACCATTTTCAAGCCACAGAAAATCAAAGATAAAGAGCCCAGAGGAGGAAACACCTCATTTATAAAGACGCAAATAGAAAATTTACATGTGATGTCTCCTTAGGAAACACACAAGCAAGAAGAGGGTGAAATGAAACATTTAAAGTGTTGAGAGAGAGAAAAAAAATCTACCAATTAGAATTCTGTAACCTGTTAAATTATCCTTCAAAAGTGAAGGGGAGGGCGCCTGGGTGGCTCAGTGGTTAAAGCCTCTGCCTTCGGCTCAGGTCATGATCTCAGGGTCCTGGGATCGAGTCCCACATCGGGCTCCTCTGCTCAGCAGGGAGCCTGCCTCCTCCTGTCTCTCTCTGCCTGCCTCTCTGCCTACTTGTGATCTGTCAAAAAAAAAAAAAAAAAAGTGAAGGGGAAAAGAGTTCTGGGAAGATGGTGAAGGAGGAAGCACCAGGAATCTGTCTCACTATGTAGACAACAGTTACACTGGTAAAATCTGTCTGGTTTAACTATTTGGGGACTTTAGACTGTACTCTTTTTTAAAGATTTTATTTATTTACTTGAGAGAGACAGAGAGAGAGAAAACACAAGCAGGGGGAGGGGGCAGAGGGAAAAGCAGACTCCCAGCTGAATAGACAGCCTGATGCATGCTTCACCCAGGAGCCAAGGAGCATGACCTAAGCTAGGCAGACGTTTAAGAGACTGAGCCAACCAGGTGCCCCTGGAACTCTAGACTGTACTGAAGCCTTGAAACCTAACCCCTGTAAGACTTGAATGGTAAGTTGTGTTTAATTTCTGTCAATTTTGGCTCTTAGCACAGCAGCTAACTCAGTGGTGCCTGGGTGGCTCAGTCAGTTAAGTGTCTGCCTTTGGCTAAGGTCATGACCCTGGGGCCTGGGATAGAGTTCTGCAACCAGATCCCTGCTCAGCAGGGAGTCTGCTTCTCCCTCTTCCTCTCCCTCTGCTCGTATGCTCACACACACACTCTCTCTCTCAAATAAATAAAATCTTAAAACATAATAATAATAGCTACTCATGTCCCAGCATGTAGCAGATAACTACATACATGTTCCAGGAGGAGCTTGCACACAGTCTGTGGGATCCAGGGTAATAAAACAAAACAAAACAAAACAAAATCCATCTCCTCCAAATATCAGTGATCTGTGCTATGATTTATGATTGCTTTTTCTGATCACAGAGATACACTCAAAGAAGTGGCCCAAACTATTGTTGCAAATGAAATCCACAGGATTTAATAGGCCAGTGGATTTTCCCCCTTTAATTTTATTCTTTTATCCCTTTTGGGAGCCAGGCATTAAAGACTAGGACAATCAGAAGCAACTGCATATATGAGGGGACCTGGAAAATTACTGTGAATGCCAAGAGAAAGGTGCAGGCTCAGAAAAGACCTGAAAAGACACTAATTAACATTTCAGGCTGCTCTTTGGTACAGAAACAGCTGATAGTAATAGAAGAGGAAGAAGAAGGAGAAAGAGATGGAGATGGAGATGGAGGAGGAGGAGAGAAAGAGGAGAAAGAGAAGGAGAGAGCAGAGGAAGGAGAAAGAGAGAGAAAGAAAGAGGAGGAAGAGGAAAGGAAAAGAAAATAAAGAAAAAAGAAGAAAATGAAAATCCTGGAAAAAGAGGAAGACTCTAATATCCAGAATTATCATTATTAGATTCAGATGTCTAATGTTCAACAGGAAAATAAGGCATACAGAAAAACAGAAAGTATGGACCATTCAAATAAACAAACCAATAGAACTGTCCTTAAGAAAGACCTGATGGCAGATCTACTACATAAAGACTTTAAAACAATTATCTGAAAGAAGCTGATGAACTAAAGGAAGTTGTTGAGAGAGTCAAGAAAATGACATATGGACAAAATGGAAATAATCAATGAAGAAATAGAAAGCCTAAAATAGAAAGAAATAAAACAAATTCTGGAGCTGAAAAGTACAATCATCAAAATGAAGAATGCACTTGAGGGATTCACAGGCAAAGAAAAAAATCAGTGAACTTGAAGTTAGGACTATTAAAATTATTGGGTCTTAATAACAGAAAGAGAAAAAGATTGAAGAAAAGTAAATAGAGCTGAAGGACCTGTGGGATGCCATCAAGTGGACCAATTTACACGTTATGGGAGTCTTGGAAGAAGGAAAATAAGGGCAGAGAATATTTGGAGAAATAATTGTCAAAATTTCCCCAAATTTGATGAAAGACATGAATATAAACATCCATGAAGCTCAACAAACTCCAAGTAAGATGACCTTAAAGAGACACACAAGATATATTATAATAAAATTGTTGAGAGACAAAAAATCAATTTGAACGTGGCAAGAGAATTGTCGTGTACAAGGGGTTCTTAACAAGATTTTCAGCAATTTTTTTTTTTATGAGAAATGCTGGATACCAGAAGGCAGTGAACTGAAATATATAAGGTTCTTAAAGCGGGGTGGGGGGAGTACCTGAGAGCAAAGAATCCTGTATCTGGCAAAACTATCCTTCATAAGTGAGGGAGAATTTAAGACATTCCCATATAAACCAAAGTCAAGGAAGTTCATTACCACTAGATCTTCCTTGCAAGAAATGCTAACCACACAGAAAAAGGCTACAGAATAAACACACACACACACACACACATGCATACACACACATACACACACGAGAGAGAGAGAGAGAGAGAAAGAAGGAAATTAGAACATTTTACTACCAAAAAAATCAATAAACATGAAAATAGACAGTAATGCAGAAAATGAAGAACAAAAACCTATATGACATAGAAAACAAATGACACAATGATAGTAGTACCTTCTTAATAAGAATTATTTTAAATATAAATGGGTTAAATACTTCAATCAAAAGACACAGATTGGCAGAATGGATAAACAAACATGATCCAAGCATATGATGTCTATGAGAGGCACTTTAGATCCAAAAATACAAATCAGTTGAAAGTGAAAGACTGGAAAAGGATATGCCAAACAAATAATAATCAAAAGACAGTGGGAGTTACTGTGCTAGTATCAGACAATATAGGCTTTAAATTTTAGAAGCTTATAAGAAACAAAGAAGGACATTATATATTGATAAGTTTCAATACAGCAAGAGGATAGAACAGTTATAAACAATTGCACACCTAATGACAGGCCATCAAAATATGTGAAACAAAAATTAACATTTGAAGGGAAAAACACACCATCCTAAAATAATTGGTATAGACTCAATATTCCGTTCTCAATGGATAGAACAACCAGACATAAAATAAGTAAATAATAAGATAGAGAACTTAACAGAATAAACCAACCAAGTACAACAGACATATGCAGAACATCCCATCCAACAAGAACACATTCTTCTCAAGAGCACAGGGGACATTTTCCAGGATACTCCATTTGTTCTGTCACAAACTAAGTCTCAATGGATTTAAAAAATACAGATAATATCTTGTCTGATCACAATGGGAGAAAGTTAGAAATCAGTTACAGAAAGAAACTGGGAAGTTCACAGTTGTGGAAATTAAATAACACACTTTCAACAACCAATAGATCAAAGAATAAATCACAAAAGAATTTAGAAAATAAATAGAAATAAATGAAAACAAAAGATACCACAACTAGTGTGACACAGTAAAAGAAGTGTTAAGGTGGAGATTTATAGCTCTGAATGCTTATATTAAAAAACAAGAGGGGCACCTGGGTGGCTCAGTGGGTTAAAGTCTCTGCCTTCAGCTCAGGTCATGATCTCAGGGACCTGGGATCATGCTTCAGCAGGAAGCCCGCTTTTCCCTTTTCTTGCAGCTCATGCTCTCTCTCAAATAAATAAATAAATAAAATTTTTAAGAAAGAAAGAAAGAAAGAAAAACAGGGGTACCTGAGTGGCTCAGTGGGTTAAGCCTCTGCCTTCACCTCAGGTCATGATCTCAGGGTCCTGGGATCAAGCCCCACATCAGGCTCTCTGCTCAGCAGGGAGCCTGCTGCCCCCCCACCCCCCCTCTGCCTGCTTCTCTGTTTACTTGTGATCTCTGTCCGTCAAATAAATAAATAAAATCTTAAAAAAAAAAAACACAACAAGAAGGATTTCAAATGAGCAAATGTATCCAGATAACAGAAAAAGAACAAAACCCAAAGCTACCAGAAGAAAGAGGAAATAATAAAGATTACAGCAGAGACAAACAAAGTTGAGAATAACAAAACAACAGAGAAAATCAGTGAAATTCAAATTTGGTTCTTCAAAAAGATCAACAAAATTGACAAACGTTTAGCTAGGTGGAATAAGAAAAGGAGACTTAAACCACTAAAATCAGAAATGAAAGTGGAGACATTAATACCAATTCTCAAGAAATAAAAGGAATTTTAAGAGAGTACTATGAACGACTGTATGCCATCAAATTGTATATCCCAGGTGAAATGGAAAAATTCCTAGAAACACAAAACCTATCAGACTAAATCTGAAGAGATAGAAAATCTGAATAAAACAACCTATAAGTAGTAAGGAGATAGAATCAGAATCTCTCAATGGAGAAAAATCCCTGGACACAATGGCTTCACAGATGAATTCTACCAAACATTAAAGAAGAACTAACTTCATTTTTTTCTCTCATTTTTCCCAAAAATTAAAGAAGGAGGGAAAAACTTCATAATTCATACTCTGAAGGCAGCATTATTCTGTACCAAAGCCAGAAAAAACATTACAAAAAAGCTGCAGACCAATATCCCTTATGAACATTGATACAAAAACCCTCAACAAAATACAAAATAGCAAATAGAATTCAGCAGCATATTTATAGAATCATACACAATGATTGAATGGGATTTTGTTTTTCTGGAATGTAAGGATGGTTCAACATGAGAAGATCAATCAGTGTAATATACCATATTAACAGAATAAAAAACAATAGCCACACGATCATCTCAATTGATGCAGTAAAAGCATCTGACAAAATTCAACATCCTTTCTGATAAAAATATTCAACAAACTAGGAATAGAAGGAAACTACCTCAGTATAATAAAAGTCATATATGAAAAACCCACAGCCATCATACTCTATAGTAAAAGACAGAAAACTTTTTCTCTAAGACAATGAATAAGGCAAGAACACCAGCTTTCACCACTTCTATTCAACACATTAGTGGAAGTTCTAGCCAGAGCGATTAGGCAAGAAAAAGAAATGAAAGGCACCCAAATTAAAAAGGAAGAAATAAAATTATGTCTGTCGGCAGATGATATTTTATGTGTACAAAAACCCTAAAGACTGCACAAAAATTATTAGAACTAATAGGCAAATTCAGCAAAGTAGCAGGGTTCGAAGTCAACACAAAAAAGTCAGTTGTATTTGTATGCACTGATAAAGAACAATTCTGAAAGGAAATTAAGTTGGTTGGTTAAGCATCTCAGTTGGCTAAACTCAGTTGGTTAAGCATCTAAGTTTGACTCAGGTCATGATACCAGGGTATTGGGATTGAGTTCCACATCGGGCTCCCATCTCAATGGGGAGTTTGCTTCTCTCTCTACTTCCTCCGCCTGCTCGTGATCTCTCTCTCTCTCAAATAAGTATATAAAATCTTAAAACAAACAAAGAAGACAATTCCCTTACATTAGCATCAAATAGAATAAAATACTTGGCATAAAGTTAATCAGGAAGGTGAAAAACTTGCACACTGAACACTATAAAACATTGCTGAAAAATTAAAGAAGAGATAAATAACTGGGAAGACATCCATGTTCATGGATTGGAAGACTCAATATTATTAGAAAGTCAATACTATCCAAAGCAATCTACAGAGTCAGTTCAATCCCTACCAAAATTCCCAGGATGATTTTTGCAAATAAACAAAAACTTATCTTAAAATTCATGTGGAATCACAAGGGACCTTAAATAGCCCCCCCAAAAATATCTTGAAAAAGAAGGGGAGCCGGGGAGCCTGAGTGGCTCACTGGACTAAGTGGTTTCCTTCAGCTCTGGTCATGATTCCAGGGTCCTGCGATCAAGCCCTGCGTCGGGCTCTCTGCTCACCAGAGAGCCCGTTTCTCCCTCTTCCTCTGCCTGCCATTTTGCCTACTTGTGCTCTCTAGCTCTCTGTGAAATAAATAAATAAAATCTTTTTTTTTTTAAGATTTTTTTTTTTTTAATTTGACAGAGAGAGATCACAAGCAGGCAGAGAGGCAGTCAGAGAGAGAGGAAGGGAAGCAGGCTCCCCGCCGAGCAGAGAGCCCGACGCGGGGCTCGATCCCAGGACCCCGGGACCATGACCCGAGCCGAAGGCAGAGGCCTAATCCACTGAGCCACCCAGGCGCCCCAATAAATAAAATCTTAAAAAAATATATCGAAAAAGAAGAACAAAGCTGGAGGTCTTACACTTCATGGTTTCCCAACTTACTACAAAGCTATAGTAATTAAATCAGTGTGATACTGGCACTGGGGTGATGATAAACCAGTGGAATAGAATAGAGATCCCTGAAGTAAAAGTTTGCGTGCATGGACATATGACCTTTGACAAGGGGGCCAAGACCAAGCAATGGGGAAAGGACAGTCCTTTCAACAAGAACTGAAGATGGAATATCCACCTGTGAAGAAATGAAGTTGGACCCTTACCTAACACCATAAATAAAAAGTAATTCAAAGTGGATCAAAGACCTAAACTTAGACGTGGAACTATAAAGGTCCTACACAAAAACATCAGACAAACAATTATATGCTCCTAATTTGACAATGATGTTTGAAGTCCAGAGAACTGATACACAGTTATATTCATAGAAGGTTTTGGATTGTCCTCTTTGCATCAAGGAAAACCTTTTCTTCCATGCTTTGAAGTTCTGCAAAACTGTCCCTCAACTTTATCTAAGCTGAAAGATAGTTTACGATTCTTCTTTCTTTTTTGGTATGCCCATTTCATCCTCAAATTTAGATGGGGCTAGAGATGTTAGTACTGGCCTTTTTAACAAGCTACAAAATTGTATTACATGACAAAAGAACAGAAGATACCAGATCAGCTGTTCATTCTTCTTTCTGTGAGCACTGCACTCAAGAATGTGTGTTGGTAAGACAAGAAACAAAAGGTGTTGGAGAGGATGTGGAGAAAAGGGAAACCCCTTACACTGTTGGTGGGAATGCAAGTTGGTGCAGCCACTTTGGAAAACAGTGTGGAGATTCCTTAAGACATAAAATATAGAGCTACTCTATGACCCTGCAATTGCACTACTGGATATTTATCCCAAAGTTACAGATGTAGAGAAAAGAAGGGTCATATGTACCCCAATGTTCATAGTATCAATTTCCACATCGCCAAACTGTGGAAAGAACCAAGATGCCCTTCAACAGACGAATAGATAAAGAAGATATGGTCCATATATACAATGGAGTATTATGCCTCCGTCAGAAAGGATGAACACCCAACTTTTGTATCAACATAGACGGGACTGAAAGAGATTGTGCTGAGTGAAATAAGTCAAGTGGAGAGAGTTAATTATCATATGGTTTCACTTACTTGTGGAGCATAAGGAATAACATGGAGGACATTAGGAAAAGGAAAGGAAAAGTGAGTTGGGGGAGAGGAGGAGGAGGGGGAGAGGAACCATGAGAGACTGTGGACTGTGAGAAACAAACTGAGGGTTTTGCGGGGGTTGTTGGGCAAGTCTGGTGGTGGGTATTATGGAGGGCACATATTGCATGGAGCACTGGGTGTGGTGCGTTAAACAATGAATCTTGGAACACTGAAAAGAAAAAAAAAAAAGAATGTATGCTGGTAAAACGAATCGTACATGTCCTTTTGTGTCCCCCAGCACCATCCCTGTGCAGACAGCTGGTTAGAGCTTGTGGCTGTCCTTCTTTGTCATCCATGCTGTCTTTGAGGATGGGAAGAAATGTCACCTTGGCTGCAGCCCGAAAACCTCTAGCCCAATGTCACATCACCGAAATAATAAAAGATGACAGAAACCTGTTAGTGCAGTATATTAAGACGTGGTCTCCAATGCACAACTATAGATTGATAGTAATGAGAAAGAATAATGAAAAAAATATAAGTGATAGGAAATGTTAAGAAATAGCCTCAGTGTCAATAATTCTGAGCCAAGACATCAGAATAGATAATATCTTTTCTTTTAAAAACTTGCTTTATAGCCTATGAAGATTGCAAAAGTTTTCCTTTGAAATGCCTGTGTGTCCCCACGGCCTAAATGTGGTATAAAAATTTTTCTCTGAACTGATAGTTTTTCTGTGAAATGATATTCTAACTTTCTCAGAGTTACCCATTCTCCCTTTGCCTCATTGTCTTTAAACCCTAACCAATCTCATTAAATAATCTGCTGTAAAAAAGTCTCCAGTTGCAAAGTTCTTAAAAATGGGGCAGGGAGGAAAGGACCCCACAAGCTTTCTTAAGGAAATGTGAATTGAAGTTCACGGTTTTGCTCCACTCGCGACCTCAGGGAACACAAGGTATGTTCTCTGTTGGTGACTGTTTAGGCTTTTTTGGTATTACTTCCCATGCGTTACTTCACAGCTGAAATTTCTCGTAAAGGGTCTGAATCAGCCACAGAACTGTAACTTAAAATTCTTAATGTAATCTACAAATTTAATAGGAAAAGGTCAAACCCAGAATTACTCCCACTGGCAAAATATTTTTGTTAGGAAGAATTTTTAATTATAAAAGTAACACATGGTAGTTGCATAAATTCCAAACAGAAAAGATGTGTAGAAACAAAAGGAAGAAAGCCCCGGTTCTACGTCAGTCCCCGGGCTAACATTTTGGAGTGATTCTTTCCAGCTGTGTGTGAGCGAGCCATGAGATGCTCTTACTACATCCACTGTTATTTTTCTCTTTTGAATTCACAATATGTCGTGATTCTTCCATGTCATTTTTTTTTAAGATTTTATTTATTTATTTGACAGACAGAGATCACAGGTAGGCAGAGAGGCAGGCAGAGAGGGAGGGGGAAGCAGGCTCGCTGCGGAGCAGTGAGCCCGATGTGGGGCTCGATCCCAGGACCCTGAGATCATGACCCAAGCTGAAGGCAGAGGTCCAACCCACTGAGCCACCCAGGTGCCCTTCCATGTCATTTTTAGCAGACATTTTGAAGTATCATTTAATGGTGCAGATGCTACTTTTTATGTAATCCATGCTCCTGGTTAAAAAATAATAATAATAAAGTAAACGTATAAAAAGCTGTATGTTACCCCTACATTCCCAGGCTGCTAGTTCCCCGGCCCAGAAGCAGCCACGCTATCTGAGTTTTTCTTCTTGGTGGATCCAACCAAGGTCCTTAAGTTCCCCCCCAGGCCCTCTGCAAGTTACATGGTGACTGTCTTCCCCCTTCAGCCAGACATATCCAATGCTTCAGTTTCAGGAAGGATTGTCCTGAGAGGAATGCAACAAGAGAGAGCCCATGCTTTGTGGTGGAATAAATCTAATTCAAATTTAGGTTTCTGAAACCCATGGCGTTGTCATGAAAGCAAAGTTTTTGCTAATAATGGTTGGGCTTCTTAAAAAAAAAATCGAGTAATAGCATACAGATAGTGAGGCACACAAATCTTAAATTTACAGCTTGATTAATTTTTAAATTAACTCCCATGTAACCCCTTCCATAGTTAAGAAACATTCCCAGACTTCCAGAAAGGAGTTGGGCTTTTGAGAAAGAAATAGAGGTTTTGAGTACCAAAAGGCTAAGAACTCAAAAAGATTAAAGCATAGAGTTTATACATGTCCTCAAAAATGAAATCAGAGAGGGAGATGAACCATAAGAGACTCTTAATCATAGGAAACAAACTGAAAGTTACTGGAGGGGAGAGGGGTAAAGGGACAGGGTAACTGGGTGATGGGCATTAAGGAGGGCATGGGATGTAACGAGTACTGGGTGTTATATGAGACTGTTGAATGACTGAATTGTACCTCTGAAACTAATAATACCTTATATGTTAATTAACTGAATTTAAATTTTTTTAAAGATTTTATTTATTTGACAGACAGAGATCACAAGTAGGCAGAGAGGCAGGCAGAGAGAGAGAGGAAGGGAAGCAGGCTCCCTGCTGAGCAGATCGAGCGGGGGCTCGATCCCAGGACCCTGAGACCATGACCTGAGCCAAAGGCAGAGGCTTAACCCACTGAGCCACCCAGGCGCCCCTGAATTTAAATTTTTTAAAAAGGAAAAAAAAATGTCTTCAAAAAGAGATGACATGTTCTAGGAGAAAAATATTTGTCTCTCAGAAGACACCCTGTATCCTGCTTCCCATTAAAGCCAAGAATGTGGTGTTATGGACTGACTTGTGTCCCCCACCCCAAATTCACATGTTGAAGCCCTAACCTCCACTGTTTTGAAGACAGGGCCTTTAAGGAGGTAGTTAAGGTTAGATGAGGTCATTAGAATGGGGCCCTAATCCAACAGGACTGGTGCCTTTACAAGAAGAGGGAGAGAGTGAGGCAAGGGTGGTGGGGCGGGGGGTGGGGGAAGGGGTGACTGGGGGGATGGACACTGGGGAGGGTATGTGCTATGGTGAGCGCTGTGAGTTGTGTAAGACTGACGAATCACAGACCTGTACCCTGAAACAAAATACTTTTTATGTTAATAAAAAGTAAATATAAAAAATTTTAATTAAAAAAAAAAGAGGAGGGAGAGACTTCAAAGCTTGCCCTTTCTCTGCAGTCACCAAAGCAAGGCCATGTGACGGCACAGAGAGAAGGCGGCGGACATCTGCAAGCCGGGAGGAGAGCTCTAGCCAGAAAGCGAATTCCCGGGCACACTTGATCCTGGTGCCCCCAGAATGGCGAGAAAATATCTGTTCTTCGAGCCACTGTCTGGTGTTTCGTAATACTGTGGGCAAGGAACAACAGAAACCCCAGAGAGATGCTGGGGAGTATGAGAGAGGAAGAGGCCTGGGCCCTCTTTTCGGGGTGCGGCCTGGGGAGTCTGCCAGCCTCCCAGATGTTCTGGTACCACCTGACATTGCGGCCGCACAGAGGGAGCAGGTGAGGGTACGTGACAGCCCTCTGAGCCTCCCAGCCCGTGCTCAGGCTTCCTGAGCGGCTGAGAGAGGGTGTAGGGTCTCCGCGCTGGGGCTGCAGCCAGTGCACCCCAGTCTGCACAAACCAGAGCCTGGGCAGGACCACTGAGTCCTGCAGAATATGCTCCTGGACCACGACCCTAGCCTGCCCTACCCTCTGTGTGAAGCGGCGAGTGAGGACTCAGGTGCCCCTGCGGACGGAAAGAGGGCAGAGCATTGGTTTTCCATCTTTACCTGCCTCGACTGACCACATTTACCTGGGGAAGATTACCTTGATTTTCTGCTTATTAAGCAGATTGATTCCTCAAGGCAAAAATTAAGTTCAACTACAGCAAAATATTGAGTTTTCTATTCCCAAGCTGTGATCTGTGAAATGTGTGCTAACGACAAAACCACTTGTGTGGATGTGGTGTGTACACGCACTTGCTCACATGCGTGTGTGTGTGTGTGTGTGTGTGTGTGTGTGTGTACACCTATACATACCCCCACCTACCTATCTTCAGTTTCCCTAGTTTACAAGTCATTTAGATCTGGGTTCTGGGAGGCCTAGGATAGTGGGTTAGTTAACCGATAGGGGTTGGTTAACAAACCATCAAAAGCCGAAGCACTTCTTTCCCTGCAGATTGGACGACCATTTGGGGCAGGACTATTTAACCAGAGAGTCACTAAGACAAAGTGCTCTGCCCGGCAGAATACTGTTCCTTCCTCTCCGGAATCAGATTAGTGTTAATTGAAGACAGCATGACTTGCAGATTCATAACACCAGTGCTCGCAGTTTGGGGAAGAGCTTGACCAGTTACAGATACAATTGCTTACCGTAAGTACCGTTGCAAGGGAGGATTCAGAGTAAGTTCTTTCCATTCTCTCCAGAGAGTGGTCTATTTCAGCAGTTTCGTTGATCTGCTTCCGGAAATCCTCTGCGATATCTAATCCTAGTGTACAAATATTAGCAATGCAGTGGCTTTGGAATAGGGCCAGATCTGCTAGGCTCAACTACATTTCCCAGAACTCACACCCTTGTACATTTCCTGTTCAGGTGGCCACAAGAGACCCACCACGTACAGGAGATCTGGAGGGCGGGCAGGAAACGGTAGGCATTCTATGGCTTGTACACATTGTCACCTACCAGTGGGCTCACCTGCAGGTGTAGAAAAGCAGTGGGCTGCCCTGTTCCACCTTCCCTGAGCCAAGCCCTGGGTCACGTACGGATGTCAGCTTTGTGACAGATGGCGCCAGGTTTTCCTGCAGGATACTGTACCTTTAGAGGCTGTCAGAGCTGTCACAGATTTCAGTCCAGCCTCATGGGTCCAGCTCATGCCTGTGGGTCCCAATTTGTCCTTGCTTTCCCATTTTATATCCCGTTATAACCACTGTCGAGCCCGACCATTTCAGGTTCTAGCTGCAGATGCTAAGACAATAGCCGTATGGAGCCTCCTTAACCGGCTCCCACCGTTGTATGAGGCCAAATCCCTTAACGAATAGTTTCATTTATACCTGCCTAGACCTATACCTCCAAGTGGTTCTGCTTCTCTGACCCCTGACTGATAGCAGGATTTGGTACAGGAAATGGAGTGGTTCTAGGAATCGGAATCTCGAAGCTGAATTCTCTCAGTTGATTCTGGGCTTTCTGAGATTGGTTGTCTGTTCTGAGTAAAGATATGAACGACTCTATTTCCAGTGGTCACCGGGACACTGTGGTCTGTGGCAGACTCTGGCAAAACCGTTTACTGCGATTATCCTCTGTAGATAACCTGCAATCAGATACCTAGGGAAGGCCAGGATCTCGATGAGCAAGTACTTGGGGCCACAGACCACTTTGGTAAAAATAAAGAGTCTAATGGAGCTGGTTGCTTGTTTCTAAGGGTCCTGGAGAACTTGGAAGAAAGAGAATGACCATCTCAAGGCTGTAAATTCCCCAGCTCGAGGTCCACATGAGGAATCTGAACACTTCAATGGGTGCCCGAAACACAAAACCCCCCAATCTCCTGTATACACAGTGAGGGCTGAGATTTCTGAAAAGCACACCCCAGTCGAACCTGAGTGGGGCTGAATGACAAAGCAGCTTGAATCGCCTCCCAGGGTCTGTTGTGTCAACATCAGGGCCTGAATAGAGAGGAATGGGATGCAGACAACTGGAGTAGTGCCATATGGGCAGGTTCTAACGAAACACGCCAAGAACATTTCCTAGAATCTTCTTCCCAGTGTTGCTCCTGTTTTCTAGGTTGCCAAGGAGAGGAATAGCCACAGGGATTTGAGTGTGGATGTGAATATCCCAAACAAGCAAATTAAGAATGATTTGGATACTTTTGTAATGTTAAAAAAAAAAAAATTCAGTGGGCGTAATTTCTTTTGATTCACGTAACTTACAAACGATGATGTCTACAAGAATCAGTTCATAAAAGACACTGGTATGTCTTGATAATAATAGGCATCCGCTGCATTATTACGTTTACCATACATCTGTTTACGACCCTCCACCAAAATCCTGGCTAGCGTAGCTATGGCCTTTAGGTTCTTATTACAGAAAGTACAGGTCGTAGAAAACTCGATGCAAAAATCTGAATCCTTACCAGAGGAAATGGTGTTACGTTCGTTCTTCCAGTGCCGCATTCTGGAATTACTGCTTGAGCATCGAAGAAGTGAAATATGAGGACGCTTTCTACATGGACGCAGAAATGCACGGAGTGATTTTCCCCCAAACCAAACACATTTACCAGGCATTCAGCTTCCCACTTGGGTGTCAGCCCTTTTCTAGGGTAATGGATTTATTTATCTTAGAGCATGCACACGCTGGAGAGGCGGGAATGTGATCATGAGGTCACACCCTGAGCCAAAAGAAACCGAGACTCGGATGCTTAACCACCTGGGCCACCCAGGCGCTCTGGCTACGGATTTGTTTTTAATACCTGTACTAGGTGGCTAAACTCTGTTTACACAGAGCAGCACATATGCCCAGCTGAAATACTTAGGTGGCTGGCAACTAAGAGCATGCATGTGGCTAAATTCTGGCAAATGAGATGAGAGTGGACGGGGCATGCCAACTTCAGAGAAACCTGCTTAGTGTGAGCAGACTGATCCAGGAGGGCGACTGCTCTCCTGGAATGTAGCTGTGGTAGCTGGAGCTCCAGCAGCTACCTTAGACCTTTAGGTAATATTGAAAATAGGACCCAGGTATGGTAGAGTAGAAAAGTAGATAGTACATGGATCCCAGAGCTGCCCAACCCATCGTGAACTACGTATATCTGAATTCTTATCCTGTGTAGGCCATTCTTTTTTCCAATCTGTTAGTCGTAGCCACAATATTTCTGAACTGATATACTTTGTGACCCTGAGGTATTTTCCTGTTCCATGTGAACGAAGGGTACTGGGGCTGTTTTATATAATGAGATAGTCCAAACCCATTCTACGGTCACCTCCACAAAGGGCCGCTGATTTCCTGGGATGAGAAGGTTCTGAGAACTTGGTCTCCTCTCAGGGAGCAGCGGACATCTCCATCTGGAGGCTCATTATTCTGAGCAGCAGAACATCTAAAACTGACTCCCTTTCTCTTCACTTGGCCATGGGGGAGTGTGACTCCCCCCACATCTCATTTTACTTCCTGCTGTCATGACTCTTTCAGCCCACTGCGTCGTGCCTAGACAGGCACTGTAAGCTGCTTCCATGGAGAGAAATGGCAGACTGGCTTGGCCGGGAGCTCCAGGATGATGGTCTCCCAAGGCTCATGGAGCCTCTCCGGTCAAGAGGCCTCTCCTTACACCTGCTCCTCTCTCCCAAGCTCTCAGAGGTGGCTGGCCCCTCTATTTCCGCTTCTTCCGGTGCTTCGGTTTGGTCTCTCCAAAAGGTACTCGTTTTTCTTGATTACACTAACTTTACACATTCTTTCTAACGAACACCAGTAACTTTTTCTTCTCCAGGATCATTGATTTCATCTTAGTTCCACAATGTCCATAATACCGTTCCAGAGCTGTAATAGTCTTCTAGTGTGTGTCCACACTTAATGTATCTTTAAAAATTTCTATCTCCCTGTAGAAGGAAGTCCATCCCTGCATTTTAAAGCTAGGGGACAGTTTAACTGTAGAGTTCACTTAATTTGAATAGATCAACAGATTTTTGGTAGAAAGTAGTAGAACTTTCTGACCGCATTGCAACAATCTTATGAGTGAGGTAGCCTCTCTTCCTCAGATTAAAAGCCCTGGACTCAAGCAAAGTTTCCATAAAAATGAAAACTATGCATCTCTCCTTCCACCCCCCAACACTTCTAGAGTATTACCATCCTTCTGTAGCTCAGCTGCCTATGTTATGGATAAGCAATCCCAAAACACCAGTGGCTTAACAGTACCATTCCATTTCTCACTCTCATTACACGTCCCCTGAAGGCTGGGGACTTAGGCCCCAGCCTAAGATCGAACTCCATTCAATCTTACCACTCTTAGGGACTTAGGCCACCAGACTCTGCCACCTTTTAACTAAACCATCAGAACACTTGGCCTCAGTTGCCTGGGCAGGGAAGTGCCGGGAGAATTGTGCGTGGGTTTTCCCCACCTCACTGCTTTTCACGTCCAACTGTCAGAACTCATCACATGTCCCATGCAGCTGCTGGGGTGCGGCCGGGAAATGGGAAAAACAGAAGAGTAAACAGAATATTTAGAAGGAGTAAAGTTTCCTGTCCTAAGTTCTACACAGAACTGGACTGAAATCAGATTCAACACTTAAATTGAATCATCTTACAGTCATTTGAATTAAGAATTTTTAGTTTTCTAATTAGACACCATTATTCTCCAAGCATATTAGTTTTTATTCCTTGCTTTAATATCAATTTCTTCTATTAAATCATTTTTTTGTTTGTTTTTGTTTTTTTGCCTCACTCATTTGCTGTGCACAATTTACAAAGCTCTAGCAGATGTCTTCCCTATCTTCCTGTCAGGACAGCAAGGCTAATTCACACAGGCCAATGTAATTACTACTTAGAGGTAATTCTGCTTTCTTCCCCCTCCTTGCAATTTGCTTCTGTACCCCTTGGCACATTCTACCCCAAAGACATGAAAAGTTACAGCATTTCTCAGTTCCATTCTCCCCTCCACACCTAAAATGGTAGTTTGTTGTTGCTTTTAAAGGATTATTTGACAGAGAGAGAGAGAGAGAGAGAGAGAGAGAGAACGAACTCGGGAGCGGGCCAAGCATGGGGGAGAGGCAGAGGAAGAGGGAGAAACAGGCTTCCCGCTGAGCAAGGAGCCCAATGCATGACCTGAGCTGAAGGCAGCTGCTTAACCAACTGAGCCACCTATACACCCCCTAAAATGGTAGTTATCTAACTTCTGCTTGGAATGCCACTGCTGGGAGCCAGAGAGGTGGTCCCTGGGACCTCTCTTATCCCACTGGTCAACTTTTGGCGGGGGCCTTGATAGGAGAAGCTGGGAATTGTGCATTGGGCTACCTTGCTGTTATGACTTCCTCAAACTGTTCACCGCACCTGGCAATCTGAACCACGGGAACAGCAGGCGAATTTTGCTGTTTGGTTTGCTCCTAGGGTCCTTCAACCACCCAGATGTCTCATGCCACCTGCCATCTGGTCTCCACCTGGGAAGAGTCAACTCATTCCTTGGGTTTCCCAGTACTCCGTCCAAAGTACAATCGAGGTGGTGTGGCTTCCATATCAATTCCATTTTGATAGTAGCTGCAGCATTTCAGGTGGGGTAAGAACTGCTGGGAAGATCCATCCAAAGACCCACCAGATTACATTAATCCCTGATCCAATCAAGACAAACTTTTATCAAAAGTAAGGTGATCACACAGGGCAGTGGTAGATACAGCTTACTTACTTTAGAGGAGCTTCCCTTACACCCCAGAAACCTCAGGAGTTATGTGCCGGTGAGGTGAAGGTCTCACCGGGTCTGAAAGCTTTGATTCTGGCCTTGCTACTGCCCTTTCCAAACTGGAGGCTTCCGAAAGAACAGACCACAGCAATCTATGCACTTCCCTTTAGCCTAATGCCTTCAAATGCTGGCCTCTCCTTGTCTTGAGCCAAGCTTCTTGTAAGGCCCTATCCTTACCCAAGGAGAACAGCAGAGTGCCCCAGTATCCCTAACAGTAACTCTGCTTCTGATTTCCCAAGTCTGGAAAGCCCATTTCTCCACATCTACGTAGGTACCTCTGTTTATCATAGCACTTTATCGCTAGTTTTAATTGCATATTTGCTTGTTAACATGGTGACTGGTTAGCTCTCTGACAAGATTACAGTATACCACAACCATGTTTCCCCCCCAGTCACTGAACATGTAAGGCCTACTACAGTGCTCACCACATAAGTGTTCAATAAATATTCAACAAATTAATGAGCAAGGAATATTCCATTAATTCCAAATGGTTTGACATAGCTGCCCCTTAGAGTGTCCATTAAGGACAGGCAGTCACACCTATAGCATAAGCAACAAAAGCAAAAATAAACAAGTGGGACTACATCAAACTAAAAAGCTTCTGCACAGCCAAAGAAACCAACAAAGTGAAAAGATAATCTACAGAGTGGGAAAAAAATGTTTACAAACCATATATCTGATAAAAAGTCAATATCCAAAATAGATCAAGAACTCATACAACTCAACAGCAAAATAATCCAAATAATTCAATTAAAAAATGGGCAAAGTACCTAAACATATATTTTTTCCAAAAAGGATATATACAAATGGCTAACAGGTACATGAAAAGGAAATACAAATCACAGGTACATCATTAAGGAAATACAAATTAAAACCACCATGGTATCACCTCATGCTTGTTAGAATGGCCACGATCAAAAAGACAAGAGGATGGATGTGGACAAAGGTAACCTTTGTGCACTGTTTGTGGGAATGTACATTGGTACAGTGACTAAGGAAAACAGTATAGGGCTCCTCAGAAAATTAAGAATAGAACTACTTGTCACCCAGCAACTCCATTTCTGGAATGTATTGAAAAGTAAAAACCCTAACTCAAAAAGGTATCCGCACTACTGTATTCATAGCAATGTTATTTACAATAGGCAAAACATGGAAACAATCTAAGTGCTCATCAATGGATGAATGACTAAGGAAGATGTGGTATGTGTGGAATATTACTCAATAATAAAAAAAAAAAATAAGAATCCCACCATTTGTGCCATGGATGGACTTTGAAGGCATTATGTATGCTATGTGAAAGAAGAGAAACACAAATACTGTATAATCTCCCTTAATATGTGTAATCCACTCATATGTGTAAACAAAAGAGTAAACTCACTGAAAAAGAGATCAGATTTTTGGTTACCGGAGGTGGATGGTTGTGGGGGGTGGTGAGGGAGAACCGGAAAAAGGTACAAGCTTCCAGTTTTAAGTACTAGGGATGTAATGTACAACGTGATGACTATAGTTAACACTGTCGTGTGACACATGAAAGTTAAGAGAGTAGATCCTAAGAGTTCTCATCACAAGAATTCTTTTCGGTTTATTGTATCTGCATAAGAAGGTGGTTATTAACTAAACCTACTATGGTAATCACTTCGCAATATATGCACATCACACCATCAATGCTGCACACCTT
Source organism: Enhydra lutris kenyoni (assembly GCF_002288905.1). Taxonomy (NCBI): domain Eukaryota; kingdom Metazoa; phylum Chordata; class Mammalia; order Carnivora; family Mustelidae; genus Enhydra; species Enhydra lutris. The sequence goes on along the minus strand of NW_019154092.1, from coordinate 5,143,112 downwards.
AAACTGATACAGTGACAATGTCAATTACTTTTCTGTAAAACTAGGGGGGAAAAAAGCAAAAAAAAAAAAAAGGGGGGGAGGACAGTCAGGTAACAGCCAAAAGATGAAATGCATAGAGCAGGCTGGGGATTTGGGATTTAAAAAGAAAGCAAGTTTTTATAACGCGCCATTAGCTAATTTTAAGGAGGTTAACGCTCAGATCTTTATTTAAATCACTTGGGAGGCTGTGCAGAGTGGATTGGTACAAACAGGTGTCCACAGGAAGCAGGAGAGTCTCCTGCTGTGCTCCCCATCTGTAAAGAAACTTGGAAGTAAGATTAACAGAACTTTGTGACCAACTGGATGTGGCGACTAAGCAGAGGGATTTAAAACAATTATCAGGTTTCTGACGGCCACCAAATTAATTAGAGAAGAGGAGGAAGGGGAGTTCGGGATGAGGTAAATAACAGTCAACTTTGGGGCTTAAGAAATTTATGCCACTACCATTCATGGAACTGGATATATAGTTTATAGCTTGGAGCTACCACTGGGTGCAGGAATGGAGGATACAGAATATCCTGTGTATAATCAGCACAGAGGAGTCAGATAAAGACTTGGGTAAAGATGAGATCATTCAAGGTAAGTATGTTAAAATCAAAGGTCCAAAGTTAGAGTCCTTGGGAGCTCCAATATTCAAGAGTCGGAGAGAAGAGAAACTATCAGAATGAAAAGACAACTTACTAATTAGGAGAAAATATTTATAAACCATGTACCTGATAAAAGGTTAGTCTCTAAAATATATATGAGGAACTCCTACAACTCAATGGCAGAAAAACTCATAAACCAGTTAAAAGGCAAAGTAATAGAGTTATCCAAAGACATACAAGGGACCAACAGGTGTATCAAAAAATGCTCTAATCAGGGAAATGCGCACATGTACACAGACACAAAGATGTCCCCTTAGACCTGTCATGGTGGTATTATCAAAAACAAACGCTGAAGATGTGGAGAAACAGGAACCCTTGTGCTCTGTTGGTGAAAATGCAAAATGATGCAGCCACTACGGAGTATGGAGGTTCCTTCAAAAATTAAAAATACATGATCCAGCAACCCCACTCCCAGGTATTTATCCAAAAAAATTAAAAATCAGGATTTTGAAGAGCTATTAGCTCTCTCATGTTCACTACACCACTATTCACGGTAGTCAAGATGTGGAAGCAACCTAATCCACTGACAGGTGAATGGGTAGAGAAAAGGTAGTATATACAGGTGACCCTTGAACAACACAGGTTTGAACTGTGTGGGTCCATTTATTTGCAGATTTTTTTCAATAATATATTAGACATATTTTTTGGAGATTTGCAACAATTTGCAAAAAGGCACAGATGAACCATGGTGCCTAGCTGTATCACATTAATGTTTCCAGGACTGTATTATGAATATGACTGTACTGTATGCCATAAAAATTTTATAACAATTCATTCATTAATGTAATGCTAGGCTACCTGGAAGTTATCATTATTAATTACACAAGGCCACTGTGAAGCAACTATATTGATTATACTAGGTTACCATACAGCAATCGTATTGCTGCTGTTATCAATGCATGAATTATTCCTATAAAGAAATTTGAATTTCTTTTCACATTACCTTTTCATTTTTTATGTCTAGTGTTAGTAATACGTATTACATCTACAGTATTTTGTATTATGTAAGACAATACTGATACAGGTCCCCACAGATAATTCATCTTATAAACAGAGAACATAAACTTATGGTATCGACTGTATTTTCTTTTCTTTATAATTTTCTGAATAACATTTTCTTTAGCCAACTTTAAGGGTACAGTATAGAATACAGGTAACAGGGGCGCCTGGGTGGCTCAGTGGGTTAAGCCGCTGCCTTCGGCTCAGGTCATGATCTCAGGGTCCTGGGATCGAGTTCCGCATCGGGCTCTCTGCTCAGCAGGGAGCCTGCTTCCCTCTCTCTCTCTCTCTGCCTGCCTCTCCATCTACTTGTGATCTCTCTCTGTCAAATAAATAAATAAAATCTTTAAAAAAAAATACAGGTAACATACAAAATAGGTGTCAACTGTTTATGTTATTGGTGAGCCTTCCAGTTAACAGGAGGCTTTTACTAGTTAGGTTTTGGAGAAGTCAAAAGTTACACACAAACTTTTGACTGTGTGGGGGTCAGTGTTCCGAACCCCCATGTTCTTCAAGAGTCAACTGTATACATACGATGGAATACTATTCAGCCTTTAAAAAGGAAATTCTGTAATACACAGAAACATGGATAAACCTTGAGAGCATTAGGCTAGGTAAAACAAACTAGTCACAAAAAGCCAAATACTGGGTGATGTGTCTAAAATAGTCTAATTCATAGACTCAGAGGGGAATGGTGATTGCCAGTGGCTGGGGGTGGGGACAGGAGGAAATGGGAATTTATTCAACAAGTATAAAATCTCAGTTAAGCAAGATGAAAAAAATTCTAGAGATCTGCTATACAACACTGTAACTATAGTCAACAATAACATATTACACACTTAAAAATTGGTTAAGCGGGCAGATCTCATGTTAAGGGTTCTTACCACAATACATCAACAGTCAGGCAGAAAAACCGAGGCAACGAGAGCAGAGAAAGGTCTTACTGAGTTTAAGGAGAAAGCTTCAAAGGAGTTCATGTTGCTGTCAAGTCATGTAAGGTAAAAACTGAAGAGTACACTCTACCTGGCTACAGTATGAGCTCAGATGACTGTCCTGGGTCATTTCTGGAGTGACACAAGGAGTCAGACACTAGTGGCGTAAAGGGTAGATGGGAAATGGAAAACAGAAGTAGTTAGTTGAGCGTAGATCACCTTCAAGGGCTTTGCTGACACACAAAGAGGATTACCTTGCTGTGCTACTTTGTGATATAATAAACTTTCCATCCATTCTCTATGAAAGATTTACCAGGGATTAAGAGTTTGTTTACTCCTAAAATAAACCAAAAAATGCTGGAAGACAAGGCAAAAGGAACCTAAGGTGATTCATTACATTTTTGTAAGACGAAAGAGAGGTATTCAATGGACAGTGTTATCAAATGTTCACAGTTGGCCAAACAGAAACAATTATGAGTTCGTTAGACCATAAAGGGAATGCTCACATGACACACAGGCTTGGTTGTCTTCTCCAGACAGTATCACCAGTAACCTGACAGCTGACTGGATATTTAGCCCAAACTCATCACTTGTTTGCGAAATTCGACGGTAAAGAAGCCAAAAAAAAAAAAGCCTCACCCAGGAGGGAACTTCTGGTCTCTTCTAACAGGAAATGTCTGAGAAAAGCAGAAAGTCCACCACAAGAACAGCGCTGTGATTTTCAAACTGCATGGGAGTGCCATACTTATTTGAAAACAATTTAATACCATTATCCCTATCCATACTTCTGTAAGGAACAAAAATGAATATTGTAACTTTTCTTTTGTGCTTTTACCTAACCTACTTTGATAGGAAGACTATTTGAGAGGTACCTCAAAAAGATCTTGAGAAGCAAGGGACCGGCGTTTTGAACCAATTTCAATGTAAATGTCAATTGCGAGTTAAAAAAGAGAGAGTAAAACCCTTTAAGGAAACATTATCTGAAGCAGAGCTGTCCTAAGATAATGCACACAAACCAACATAGTCTATTTAATAAAAAATATTTAATGCTGCCAAAAAGTATAAAAATACAGTAGGAATGGCAGTACAATACAAAGTAGTCTTCCTAATTTATTTCTTTTACATCTTTCTACATTTCATACACGTATTAAAAAACTTAACAATACATCAAATTAGAGGATTCTGCAAAGTCGTCTGCTGGTGGTGCTCTTCGTTCCCTGGATGTAAAGTTTACTTTGTAAACAGACAAATGTGAGGCAATCTACAGGTTTATCAAGCCTCACTTTAGTCTCCGGAGTGGGCTTCAGGTCTTGCTTTGCACATCAATGGTTCAAAATTTATAGCTGCAGAATATTCTCAAGTCATGAACATTTAGGTGTCTGTCAATCTTGGCCTAAAACATAAAAAAGAAGTCATCTATTCAATTCATATTTACCAAACACACAGACATACATAGATACACACAAACATAAAAGGACTAACGATGAACTAAAAAGGCAACTAAAAAAACATTCCAACACGTCACATTCAACCACACTAAGTGCTTCACTGTGATCTTGGTAAAATCTACTTCTGTGCTAAATTTTCGAACAGAATAGGTGGCGTGAGGCAGACTCATGTTAAAGCACCATAACTCATATGGCTTTTTTCAAGAATTACTATGAGCTTCTCAGGTCATCCTGTATCACTTAAGAAATGACCTCCATGGGAGATATCGACAGACAGACAGGTTTTAAAAAAATGTACCCACAACAGTTTTGCAAGATTATATGGTATGTGCTAGACTTACCAATACTTTGGAATTCAATGCAAAAGTCTAATCCAATTTGGACCTCCACTGTATCATACTGCTAAAAATATTAGGAATGTAATGTTTGAACAGAAAGTTGGCTTAAGTCTTTAAATCACGGACTGTTAGCAGCATGCATTTTGTGTCCTGAAGGATAATACTAATGATTATAGCAATACAGAACCAAAGTGACAGGATTTAAGTTATTAATATAAAGAAAAACACAGACATAAAATAATTGACAGATTTATTGTATCTGAATGTCAAAAAGTAAAGATTAACGAGAACTTAAGCAACAGATGGATGAAATAGCTATTTTAAGGTCAGTTTTTGAATGTATTTCATAATATTCGCAGTAACTGAATTTTTGAGATGGTATTTCCTTCCTGACTTCACTCACTAGGACCAAAAACCCCCAAATCTAAATACTTGTCATTATTGTGTCTCCACATATATAAATAGGAATATAAACCACATCCACACATTTCCCCAAAACATTTAGTCAAAAATCCTCAAAATATTGTCAATTGGGCTTCTTCCTGACTACTGACTCTTCCTACTGAGAACACCAAGGCCCTGGTGTTCTGAATAGCCCTATTATTCTATTGTCCAGCAGGGACACAGAAATGTCAAGTCATCAAGAAAACATTCTCGGGGTGCCTGGGTGGCTCAGTGGGTTAAAGCCTCTGCCTTCGGCTCGGGTCACGATCCCAGGGTCCTGGGATCGAGCCCCGCATCGGGCTCTCTGCTCAGCAGGGAGCCTGCTTCCTCCCCTCTCTCTGCCTGACTCTCTGCCTACTTGTGATCTCTGTCAAATAAATAAATAAAATCTTAAAAAAGAAAAGAAAACATTCTCATTGGATGTCTGGAAGTCACAAAACCTTCTATGGGTGCTTACTGCAGGGTCCTACTGAACCCTGTACCTTAGTGGATGGAAGTAAGGAAAGGTGCTTCTTACTGACTGCTGCAAAATATATTATGATTTCCCACACATTCAGGAAATCTGCTCATCAGAACAAAGTAGCTCAATTCAATCATGCTAGGTGAAATGAAATAATGGTTTGGTTTACAGAATATCCTGATGTCCAGTATTTCTCTGACTCAGTGGCAGTTCAAACAGTTTTCACAAATTTTTTTGGAAGTAAAAACTTAGATTTGCTTCACTTAAAAAATAAAAAAAGCGTTACTTTGGATTTTAACAGGTAAAACTGGTTGTCTCATTTTTTCCATTTATGTATTTGAATATTCCATAAAAAACAGAGTATGTGTCATAATGGAAGCAGCGTGACGTTTGGAGTTACTGGAATTCTACAGACAGGAGTCTGAATTTCAGCTCTCGTGTACTAGCTGTGCAATCAGGGGCAAGTTACTTATTCTCAATTTGACTTGGCCTTCTTATCTTAAAATAGGGTAATGTATCTAGAAAAGGTGTTAAGAAGATTACATTCAGATTATGTATTTAAGCTGTCAGAAATGCATGTTTCCAACATATACTGTTGTTTTCCCTGGCACAGTGCTAGAGATTCACTTACTCAGGATAAACTACTGTGCATCACAACAACTAAAAGAATCTGATAGTGTTTTTAAAAATTCACTCTTTTTTAGTTTGAAAATATTATTTGGGGGGGGAATAAGAAAATAAGATAAAATCATGGGGAGTGTTCACTGTTTTTAAAAAATGTATTTATTTGCAAGACGAAAGACAAACGGGATTTACACCTGGAAGAAGTATGTTCACTTGAATCATTTGTTCAACGTATCAAAATAAAACGGATTCAAAGAAATTAAGTGGAATAAAGAGCCATGTTTGCCGCTCTCTCTGGAGAAGCTGCCTGCATATACTGCCCACTGCCCTTGCTCTGGAACGGAGCCAGCTTTACAGACAGAATGATCTTCCCAAGTCAGCTCTACACCTGAAATAATAGAAAGTCAAACTGCACCCAGACTAGTCCTTGCCACCGATACTCATACTATTTTTTTTTTTTTTTACTGAAAAGAATCATAAAACCTCCTGTAAAGTTTGCCTTATAGACAAAACAAACATCTAGTTTCCCTCTCTTGAATTTACCAAACTCACAGTAACTTGTTTTTTTATGGTAGTAATTTGAAATACCAACACCACCATGTCTACAAAATCTGTCTAATTAGAGCAACAATAAAGAATTGAGGCTTTTAAGAAATGGTCTCCATATAAATTCCCATGCAATTCTCCTTACAGCTCCCCAAAATACACTATGTAATGAAAAACCAGACAGTACTGGACTCCATAAGTAAGGTCGCCACTATATCCTATAATTTCCATAGTCCACTGTACATTATAAAACCAAAACAGAAAGAGTTCCAAAGACTGAACTTTTCATTCTCCCAGTGGACTTCACAGAGATCGTCAGAGCTCTTGAAAACCTCTTGTCAGGTTGTCACTGATAAAGACAAAAGCCTTTCAACCCAAGTAAAAGCTTCTCGTCTGATGCACCACTTCCACTCAGCAATGCTCTGTGATGGAATAAATGACAGTGAGGAAAAAAATTCTCCCCAAAGAAGTTTCCAGAATTTAGTAGCCAAAGGAGATAACCACTTCTCTGAAGAGTGTTGAGGAAAAGCACCTGTGCAGAACTGGCTGTTCTTGGAGGAATCTGAATGGGGTAAATATCGAGAAAATTCCTGCTGGTAAGGGAAAAATGAGATGTCCAAACTCATACCATGTTCCCAGAAGTCTGTTCTTTCAAACACTACCCAAGAAAATGAGTACCTTAAAAATTCTAAATTCAAAGCTTAAATAGTCAAATCTGGGTGAACCATGAAATGACTATATTATGGCGAGTACGTGGAAAATAGCCTAAAGTGTGCACGATCTGGACTGGGGATTCCCGGGTAGAGCAGGTGCTACGCAGCTTACACAACCTGAGTTTCTTCCCATGAAGGCGTGTCGTCACTTATATGTAACATATCCCATGGAACGAGAGAGAGCTGGAAGTTCTAAAATAGTCATTTTCTCTTGCAGAGGCTGGTGGTGATAATGTCCTATAAATAGTGGTTTGAAAATGAGTGTAAGAAGAAATGGAATCAAATCCAAACAAATGAACTAGGGAAAAAGATGAAAGGGACAGGTCAACTCCAGAATAAATCAGCCAGGGAATGAGCAAGACCTGCATATGAAGTCAGGAGAACTTAGTACTGTCATGTGGAAGAATATTACCTTCAAAATTTTATTTGTAAGATTCTGTGCCCCGAGCCTCTGAATAAGTCAAGGCCAAATTAAAGGTTTCTTAAAGTAAGAGAGACTTAATTAGCTCCTGACGTAGAAATAGGAACTATTTCTACTAAATGCATTTAGTACAAATTAGTACAAATGCGTTGAACTAAATGCATTTAGTTTGACCAGGATCACTGCACCAAGTTGGACCTCGGCTTCCCCCACCCTGGGCGGCAACAGATTCCAAGAGTCACACCCTTGCTCCTTACCACCCACCCCCCTAACAAACCCACATGGACCGCTGGACAAAAAATAAATCAGTGTTTACAGCAGGTGTGCTTCCTAGGCTTCTGCCTGAACTCAGGAAAAAGCGGATGATACACATAATGGCATTAGGCTTATGACAGACTAGATTAAAATAAAACCTCTGTTAAGTTTTGTGTCTGAAGGTAAAATTAAGGCAGACTAGATTTTAAAATCTGCACAATAACCAGGCAGGCACTTCGGAGACGTAGGTACTTGTTGAAATAGAGTACACAAAGGTTAATGACAATTTCTAATTTAATCAGCTTCTGGCCTGTGGCTATTTACATAGAATCTAGTCAGACGTATTTTTCTAAGAGGGAAATGACTTGCAGAGCATTAAGTCTTTCTTTGAGAATAATCTAATTCTACAATAGACCACATATAGGAGACTTCTCAATGACAGAAGCATAAAACACTGTAGAAATGTCCAGCCTCAGGCTCATTATGGCTTAAGAATAACAACACCTACCTCAAAAGCTTGTTGTACGGATTAAACAGGGTAATCTATGAGAGTGCTCATTAACACAGGGCCTGGCACATAGTAAATGATCAATAAATGGTAACCACCACTACTGTGAATTGACACTGAAAGCAAAGGACTTGATATAAGAAGTAGAGGACTGCTCCGTATCATAAACTACTTTTCAAACCAATACATGTTTTTTTGATTCATACCATCAATTCTAGTTTATTTAAAATGAAGGGGACAAGCATAAGTATACATAAAATTAAGAGTTACAGTTCCTTCTTACACATACCTGTAAAGCAGAGCTATTTAGAAAAAAAAAACACTTTATTTCCTTTCTCTTGTTCATTTCTTGGTAAAAATATTAATACACAGTCAGTATTCATTTGAAGATAGAATAGGAAAAGGACAAAGCACATATATAAAATACCCCTAAACATGAGGAATGATCTTTATATTATTCTAAAGTTCTCTATACATTTTTTACACATTACTTTTTTTTAGCCATGTAAGAATTCAAGAAAAGGTATTATTTTTATTTTATATATGGATAAGCTGAACAATGGAGCATTGTATTCGTACATGTTGTATATATGCAAGCACAGACGAAAACTGCTAACAGACCAGCATAAAATACTTAGCTAACCTCAGAGACAAGTGCACAACCAGCTGGTATAGCCAGAGAAGATGGCACTAAATCAAAGACTGCTGTCGGTTTATCAGGAGACAGATGTGAACACGAATACACTATTTATTGATATAAATACCCTTTCTTAAAAATAATAAAGCCTCTGGCTTTTAAAAAAAATCTGTTCTTCCTTAACCTATTCAAAAAATAATACTGCCTCATTAAAATCAAACTACACAATTGACTTTTAAAATTATTATATTTAGAAAACATTAGGAAGACCTAAGCATACACAAATTTTGTAAAATGTAGAATCTATCGTGGATTGCTCACTTTGTCCTCTGGCTGTTACCTGAGAAGGCAGGAGCCCTTGTCTGTGGCCTTCCTCGTTTAATAAAGGGTCAGGATGATGACCCCGGGCACCACACCACATTGCCATGTATTTTTAATAATTAGTATATGGAACCCACCAAAAATATTATTAGTGGTAAAAACTCAACATTATCCTTCAGGATCTGTTTGAAAGGTTGAAAGAGGCGTAACACTTGCAGAAGTTTATCAACAAATGTTTACTTCACTGAATATGACTGTTCGGATATATTACAACAAACACCACTTGAAGGACAGAAAGCAGACAAAAAGCAAAGCTAAAATCCTAAATCCAGTGAAGCACATTTACCTTGCAAAGGGGCAATGTGCATCACTAACCAGCATTTGTTTCCTGTAAGAAGTCTTTCCCTTTTTAAGACAAGGCTATCCTCAATTGGCAATTTAGTATGATCTATCCATATTTGACTTGCAGACTAATACACTGTACTTTAGCAAATATAAACCAAGGCAAATTAGAAAGGTTTGAAACCAATAATGACGGGTCCTGGTACCTGAACACAGGTTTAATGCAGACAGACATTGGGGAAAAAAAAAAAGTCCCTCTTACCTCCTCTCCATTTAAAGGTTACAGGACAGAGTAATACTGAATTAGGACACAGGCACAAGTTATGCAAATCTGATTTAATATGTAGTACCACCTACATCCTGCTTTCAGGCTTTCAGCATAATTTAACACATTCAAGAAGGCTACTCATATCAATTCAAAATACCTATCTATACAAATGGTTTTCAAACTGTTTTTAAAATTGTAACCGTCCCCTTAAAATGTTTACACCTCAACAGAGATCATACGTAGCATATAAAATAGATAAAGCATAGACGGGCTGGTTGAAAGTAAAGGCTGGTAGCTTGGAGCCCTTCCAACCACCTCTCAGAGACCTCTCAGAAATCCAATGAGCATAGCTTGAAAACCACTGAAATAATGTGATTTTATTATATCAGCAATTAAATTTATAACAACTATTTAAAGTTTAAGTTAAATAAGTCAAACACTGAATGGAATGTTGGGATCTGAAGAAGGCTAGCACTCAAATGAGCAGTTAAGTTCATCAAACAATATGTTTTAAATTAAAATACCCATTAAGAAGTTAAAGGGACAAGGTCAGGTTTGTACATCATCATACTATTTATTGAAGTAGAAAGAACTTGAAAATTTTTACTTCAAAACTTCAGTCTAGTAAACTGAAATCACGGATAATAAAATGCTGCTCCTTATTTTTATTTCCTAAGTCAAGATTTGCCCCAATTATAAATTAGGGTAATTACACTGAAATTTTCATGAAAATTAAACAGTATTCATCATGGGCTTTACAGAAACCAATTTCTTTACAAAGTTTTGACCAAATGTTACCTGACTATGCCATTAAGGAGAATTTTCCTTCAAAGATATTTTTAGGGAAAATTTTTGTTTGTTTTTCTTTTTAAAATTGGGGAAACTGTAAAACATCAAAGAAATGCAAATATATAGTAAAAATTGCTTATTCAGAGTTAGTTCTAACTGCTCGTATCAAACTTCTCTTTAGGAAAATGTATTCAGTACAATTGATTCAACACACAATTTATTTTTTCATGGTAACAGATTTCTCAAATTGAGTTTTTAAAAAGTACATTTAACTACAAAAGTAAGATTAAATACTTATAAAATATATTTACCCTGAAATGGTTAAGAATATAAAATGTCGATGCCCATGTCAACAGTACATTATACATTACACGCATTATTTCAAGTTCATCTTCTTTCCAGTAATAATGTAGATAAAACCACAATATTTATTGCTTGTATCAAGTGCAGGTTAAAATCCAGAGAGCCTCCAAAAACAAATCCTTGTGGTAAAGGATTTCTCGGTCTGGTCAGGTGAAATAGTACGCTTAACGTGTATGAATTCAGTTGCAAAATGTACCAGTTTTCAACAAGCATTCAAGTCTTTATTTCAGATAGCCGTTTACAGTTTGGGGACAATGCCCTGAGATGTTGGGCTGGGGACTGAATAGATCACTTGTCTGGTTGGTGTCTATTCTTACCGCACTGTTTCTGGGGTGCGAGGAGCTTGCTAACAGACAGACCCTTGTGACTAATGCAACACTGTCAGCTACTAGCGCAGCAGCTCGCTGGGCAGAACAGCTTGTTTATAGGACATTCTGCTGAAACAACAGTGTCCAGCCAACAAAAGCACCCACCAAAATGAATGACACAAACCCCATCTTAGTGAGAATAGGTTGCCAATATAACCACCTTTTCCTTTTTCGTTCAGTCTCATTTAGCCTCTGTTTCATCTGCTGCACCTTCTGGGCCGTGTTAGCTTTTCTGTCTTCTCGAATTCGTTTCCGTAGAACACTAGGAAAAAATTAAAACAAATAAAAGTGCATGGCAGGACTTATTATTCTAATACAGAGGACCGAAGCCCAAACACCCGCCTCCTCCCCAAGCCCCATATTTTTAAATACTGGAATAAAACAAGAGGCGGGATTTTCAATATTCTAAGTGGTCCAGAGATGTACTCTGATCATTCAGCAACAACTTTTGGTACAACATTCTATTAATAAATACTTTCAGCAGGACTTGAAAACAAGCACGTTGGTTTCTTTGTTGAGATGGGAGCTGGTGGTTGTCAGCTTGCTTCCTTGCTAACCGGCTGGAGGAGGTGAGGGACAGGAGTCCCTGATAGCCGAGCCCCTTTCGTGTTTACATGTGATTTGTCTCAAAGGCCACTGGTAAAAGCTATCTACTTAATACTTCTGTCAAGATTCTACTGTGGAACGCCTATTGCTCTGACTGTCCACACTTATTTCTGGCTTCCATTTTCCTATTCAATACAAAATGTTTGTTCTAATGGAAGCTCACCGACTCCCAAGACACAGGGTCCTAGGACATGGTAAAGAAGAATGGCCAATGACAACATGTACATTACTATTTCTTCCCTTTAAAAAAATTTCACAAAACCCACATACTCTTCTCACTTATTGCCTCCAGTATAGCAAAAACCCAACTTGTGCCTCTGATTTAACCATTATCACCACAGCAATTTTTCTAAAGTACAGCTCTCTGGTTTTGTAGCTTGGTTAAAAATCTTGAATGCCTTTCCAGTATACTACATTAAGAGCCAACTTTCCTTCCAGCCAGAATGTTTCACCTGAATCTAGTAATGAGAAGCAATCAGAGGAATCCAGATTGTGGAGTGTTCTAAAAGGCAACTGGTATAGCAGCTGCAAAAATGTCAAGGTCAAGGTAAGGAAAAATTAGAAAGAGGTGAACAATTTCAGATTAACGGAGACTAAAGAATCACATCTACCAAATACAATGCATTATCCTTGACTAGATCTTGGATTATTTCTTTAAATAGCTAAAGAGATTGGGATCATGAAAATATTCTGAAATTAGATCATGGTGATGGGTTCGTAACTGTAAATATAGTAAATCCACTGACGCGTATGCTTTAAATGAGTGAACTTTATAGTACATAAATTATATCTCAAGTAAAGTCATTTTTTTAAAAGTTTTTTAAATTTATTTACTTGACAGACAAAGATCACAAGTAGGCAGAGAGGCAGGCAGAGAGAGAGGAGAAAGCAGGCTCCCTGCCGAGCAGAGAGCCCAATGTGGGGCTCGATCCCAAGACCCTAAGATCATGACCTGAGCTGAAGGCAGAGGCTTTAACCCACTGAGCCACCCAGGTGCCTCTAAAGGCATTTTTTTAAAAAGCTATAAGGCAGATTTCTTACACAACCAAAGAAATTTGAATACAGACTATATCTTAGGTAATTTTATCAATGTTCAACTTCTTTTACAGGAACCTTCAGACACGGCTGGTGGAAATGTACAATGATGCAGCCGCTATGTAAAACTGGCACGTCCTCAAAATGCGAAATGTAGGGTTCCCTTAACTCCCAGCAAATGCGCTCATAGGTACATACTCAAGAGAACTGAAAACATATGTTCACACAAAAACCATCCAGAGTTCTCCTGCTGTGCACAACTTCGTTCTTGCCCAAATGATTTTTTGCTTTTCTCCAAATCTGTTACCCTCAACTAGAAATCTCTCTGGTCCTCTCAGTTCAATTCTGTCCTCCAATTTCTCCCTCTACTCAACCCCTGCAGCCCCTCTGTTCTTATCTTACAGCATTTAATTTACAGTAAATAATTTATGTTGCTAATCTGGGTTCTTATTTTACCCCCTAAATATATCTGCAACTCAGGGACTGTGATTTCCAACCTCTTCTTCACTTTACCTATCATATACCCAGGTGTCTTTGGCTGTCTGAACTCTCTTGAATATTTGCTAAAAAATTATTACTCAGAATTCACTCTTTGCAATTAAAATTCACTACTAGCAAATACATGTGTACCCATCAGTGAAAAAATTTTAAATTGTATTCAAGTGCAGGCAAAGCATATATAAAATATGTAAAAGAATACAGAGCTCCCATCCAAGGGGCCAGCCTTCCACGGGTCCTTATATTTGCTTCTGTCAGGAGCCTGAGGCCACAAAACAACCAGGTTCCAATTTAGATGGAATCTTTAACAGATTATTTCATTTAAAATTTTCATTGCAATATAGAAGATAATTACAATTTTTATTCAGTGTTGATATTTTACCACATAAACCCAGTGAGTTCACTGAGTGTTATATGATTTTACATAATTAGTACTTTACATGTTATACAGCAGTTTAAGAGGATTTTTTGAGGATTTTTATGTTTAGAGAAATGGGTTATGGTTTTGTTTGGACTGAGAACACAGTTTTTCCCATTTGAAATCATTAATGGAATAGAGGCTCCTGCTTTCCGAAAATGGACTGTACATATGTTTTCAGATGGAAAGAAAACAAATACCAAAAGATGTCATCACTCAGTTTAAGAAAGCAATTCCAAAGAAGTAAAAACTGGTCTCAATTTGTGATACAATAAAATCTTTATTTACCTAGTTGGGCCCAAGGAAATTACCTCTATGTAATAACCTGCCCAGGTTTTCCTACAGTCAAGAATTCTAAAGCCATAAATTGGCAGGGGAGGACTCCTGCCTATGGAAGACCACGTGGAATTCCTTACAGCAGGCTGTAGCTGACCCATGTTTCAACAGACATGCTTCACACTCTGCAAGCACACAGAAGGGATCCAAATAACCTGACTTCTCATTTATCCAAACTGTTCTCCACTCAGTGATCTGGGTTTATGGATTGTACTGTAATTGAGAATGCTGGCTTTTAAACTTTGATGGTAAACCTTAACAGCTAGAAATATCTTACCATCACAACAAAGTAACTGCACACACGGACACATTTATACATATACACAATATACATGTCAATATGTAGAATTCATATATTATGTCTACATATATAAAAGTTAAAATAGTTACTATTGGTGATACTCTGATCTGTTTTATTCTCTAATTTAAATGCTAATTTTTATTTTATTGTATTCTGTTATTTTAAAAATGCTTTTTTCATAACTTACTAAACTGATTTCATGACCATGGGAATGTGACCTTCAATATGAAAAAACTGACTTGAAGGATATTTAATAATGAAAGAAAATAAAATATTGTGTCCTACTCCCTTGAAACTGAAATTCTTTCAGTAAGATTTCGATTTATTAGCTTCCCTAATGCAAAGCTATACATCAGTATTAAAATTTATTAGGACTGAACAATACAGCATTTCACAGCAATCTTTATGCTCTTTCTACGACCTACTCCCTCAATTAGTTCTCTCTGCTTACAATCCCTAGTTTCCTACAGGGACTTTGTCTCTGCTTTCAAGCATGATTGGTCTCCTCTCTTCTGGGGGCAGACAGCAAACAATACATACACATACCACCTCCTCACCCCTCAGGATACCACCTCTGCAATCACTATTTAACACCTGAGTGGTTTTCTTGATCTCCTCAAAACTGTGAAATTGGACAATGCGTGGTTTACCTTGTTGGGTCTGTATCCTTAAAGATTAAAACTCAACACCTCTGAAATACTAAGAACACCAATTCAATCATCAAGCCTACTTTCCATTTAATTCTGCCCATTACCGAAACAAAACAACAACATTAGGAACCTGAGAATCTTATTGCTGAAAAAGATATGGTAATTTAAAACATGATTTCTTGATTTCAAAGCATTATACTTAAGGTGAAAGAAGGAATAAGCAATTAATGGTTTAACTTGTAGTCTAAAACCACTAGAGCCATAAGGAGTAACACTGCTAAGTCATAATAAACTCTTCAGTGTAATACAGGATAACATATACACTATGTCTTTATTGTAATGTTACCTTTCATAAGATTTCAAGTAATTTTTTTAAAAAGATTTTATTTATTTATTTGTCAGAGAGAGAAAGTGAGAGAGAGGGTGGGGGGAGAGCACACAAGCAGAGGGAGCAGCAGGCAGAGGGAGACACAGGCTCCCTGCTGGACAGGGAGCCTGATGCAGGGGTGTTCATCATGTTCTCAGCCTAATGGACTGAGCCACCCAGGCAATTTTTATATTGGGGAAACAGAGAAGTGAAGCTACTATAATATAAAGGAGACCTCAACGATTCTCATGGTGCCCCAATATCCCAGTGTAACAAACAGGACTAAAACATACAATGTACCACTTAAATAAAAAGCATTTTTGACAGAGAGAAAATATCAAGAGGGGCCGTGAACATGCTCATTCACTCACACCTCAGGATACCAGCTTCCTACTGGGTGGGAGATAACCAGAGCCTTAGAAATGTAAAGGTTTCAATTTATTTTATTTTTATTTTTTTAAAGATTTTATTTATTTATTTGACAGGCAGAGATCACAAGTAGGCAGAGGCAGACACACAGAGAGAGAGGTGGAAGCAGGCTCCCTGCTGAACAGAGAGCCCGACACGGGGCTTGATCCCAGGAGATCATGACCTGAACCGAAGGCAGAGGCTTTAACCCACTGAGCCACCCAGGCGCCCCTAAAGGTTTCAATTTAAAAACTTAAAATGTTCACATTTATATGGATTCAAAACTCAAAAAGTATAAAAAGGCAATTTTTTTTGAAAAAGACTTCTCCCCTCCCAATAATGTAATGAAGTTTAAACACTCATTTAAATATTTGGTAATTTCATTAAAGGCGCATTACCCATTACATGGCAACTACAGCATGAACACTAATACTTGTATAAATGGCAGGTATTCATACCACTTATTTTCTGTTTCGTACTATACATTTTAGCATCTAATTATGTTAACTTTAGCACTCAAAACAGTATTGAGTTAAACCATTTTCCAACTGGTTTCTGCCTATAAGCACTGGCTTCTTAATAGGGTTAAAAGCTCTTTGAGATCAATGATGTCATCATATACTACTTAAATATCCTTAGGTAATAAATAAATGAAAAGCTACATTAATTCAATAAACAAAGGGCCTGTATTAGTTCATATCCACTGAACTTACTAAAATAAGACAGTCTCATCTTTTCAAGCATGTTATTGCCATAAGCTTACCTCTCGCTGTTCTCCTCCGCAGTACCCTGCATTTTAGAGGATAGTCCTGTGTATCTGTCACCTGTCAGTTTTTCTTCTTCTAGGCCTATCCTATTACCATTGTATTTTTCAGTCATTATTTTGGTTGGTGAATGATCAAAAGCAGGACATAAGTCTTCCTTAGAAAGTTCTTTCCACCGTTTCTAGGTAGGGAAGAGAAGTGAAAAACAAATGCAAACACTAAAAGTTTACTTTTCTTTAAATAAAAAGGATATACAAATTGAAATTATATATTCAACCTTAAGAGAACCCTGTGATGCTAACAGAAGAATGAAAAAGGTATCTTACCAAAACCTCTTCTAGATGTGCCTATTTTAAATTTAAAATGTAAAAA
Organism: Enhydra lutris kenyoni; assembly: GCF_002288905.1. NCBI lineage: Eukaryota > Metazoa > Chordata > Mammalia > Carnivora > Mustelidae > Enhydra > Enhydra lutris. The sequence goes on along the minus strand of NW_019154092.1, from coordinate 5,125,895 downwards.
TAATAAAGTATTAATTTTATTTTTTTATTTTAAATTATAAAATAATTTTATTATTTTATTAATACATTAATATTTATGTATAACACTAGGCAGTTGAATATAATAATCTTAATGAAATTAAAGCGGACTTTAACCTATTGAGACAAACTATACTAGGACCTCACAAAAATATTAGTCATAGTTAGTGAGATTTTAGCCAGCGCCAGATTCTGCCGGACTCGTAACCCACAGGTATGTTAACACTGGAAACAGTGACCAAGATGCCCTTGAATGTGATCTAGCATCTCCTTGTTCCTTGCCAGTCTGGTCTAACAGAGGAACAACCGTGAGATCTCCAGGCAGTTCTCTGACACCAGAGGACCGTAATTTGTTTTCTTCCAGCTATGCTAGTAGCTCCAGGTAAGTCAGCCCACCACCAGGTTAGACAAAACTCTGAGAGCATGCCTAGACTTGAGGCGGCAGGATTTAGACCAAGATCAAGAGAAATTCCATTTCCTTCCTCTAGGAAACAGGCTGTCATCACCTACCTTGACAGCCTATTGTGACTAATGACATAATATGTCTAGCATCACGTCTGGCAAATGTTAGATTCTTTTGCCCTCACTGCACCATCCCTAGGGAGAGAGGAAGAGGTGCAAAGTATATCTGGGCCCCTGAAAGCTGAAGGCAGTCACAAAGTGCTAGCCAGGGAGTGAGAAGGCAAGTATACCCTCGGCATGAGGGACCTGTAGCTCCTCAAGTCCTTCAAGGGCTGCAAACACAACCATGCATCTCTAAGCCAGGGACAAGAGTAGGAGTGGTGGCAATAAGAGCCAACAGTTTTGATTATCTAGGACTCTGACACAGGTCAAAATGACCTTGTGGGGACAGGGGTGGTCCCTCTTTGAAGATCTTACCACAGAAGCAAGGAGCCTGGAACCTAATAAATAAGAGACTATAACTTCTTGCCTGAGGATTTTAAAAATTTTGAACACAGATGTAACAATGCAACTCACACTTGTCTGGAACTTAATGGAACACTCTTTCCCTGGAGCTGCTTTGGTACAAAATGGCATTGTTTAAAACAACGCTTGTGTACTGAGATCATTTAAAAAAAAATCTTTGGAAAACTTATGGGTACACTGATAAATTAGTTTCTACTTATTTCATCTTCCTACAATAGAGGAATTAAAGAAAAAGGCATTTTTACCACACTCCACCTTCCCCATATGCAGCTATTTAATTAAGATGCATAATTAACATATCTTTTTAATAGTAGTTGATTGAAAAAAATTTCAAGAATGCAAAATTCTGTAATTTGCTACATTTGCAGGGCAGTGAGTAGGAAAGTTTGGTCAATGTGACTAGAAGATGAAGAATATGTAGAGCCTGACTCTGAGAGCTAAGGCCAGAAAGGAAGTGGACCTTGAGGAAAGACGTCTCTGAACTGATTTTAAGAATCACTGGGATGGAACCCACCACTCCTGAGCAAGGACCTAAGAGGCCACAAACCATACCCAGAAAGAGTGTCTTGCCAATACTTGAGAAATTGCTATAACCGAACCTAAAAGTAAGAGGCTTTCACTTCAGAGGACTATGTCAGTTTTCTTTCTTCCCATTTAACATTTCTGTTACTCAGTCCAGACAGCATTTTGTATACTGAAGATGCACGTGGGGCAACTTGTCAAGCACTGACTACAGCCACACTGACCTAATGCTGCAGCTGCACCAGCTCTTAATCCTCAGAAGAACCTCAGGAGATAGGTGCTACTACTGTTACTATCATCATCCCCCTTCTATGGAGGAGCTGGGGTGAGAGAACAGAAGTGACTTGCCCGGGATAGGCAGCTAATGAACAGAAAGGACAAAATTTTAATGCTATCATCCCTTATGGTTATTTGTATCTCTGAAAAACTTATCAATTTCCGATACAAGATAGTTTAAGAAAGTACCCAATAAAAATTGCTCAACTGTCCAGAATTTAGGCTGTTTGATTTTTTTTGATTCTTCCCTGGGGGCCTAGTCATAACAACCTGACCTTAATATTTGGACAAAACTCAACAATGTCAATAAACGAAAGACAATGACAAAACTCAAACCTTACTGGACCACTTTCCAGAATCTGCAACAAATTTGGAATCTGTCAACAAGAAAAGGACTCAACAAAAGGGGCAAGGGGTGGGGTGGAGAGAAGGAGATATTTAATGCTAGTAAATTTAAACAAACAAACAAAAGGCAGCGTCATTTTGCCTTGTCTCCAGGCAGCAAACTCACTCGACTTTGCCTTCCCTGTAGCCCGCAAGCAAGCAAGTACTTCGAAGTCGCCTGCCTTGGCTTGTCACTGCCGCCTGGGGAAGCCAAAGAATTAGTACTGCACTCCGCTGCAACTTCATTCACGCTGTCCTCCTGAGGCCTGGAGTACAGGCATCTGGACTGAGAGTTTCTTATCTTCCCAAATCTACACTCACGCTGCACCATACTCCCGCCTGTCACGGGCTGCTATGAGCAACACCCCAAGCGCCACCTGCAACCCCATCCACTTCTCACTGAAGAAAGTCCCTCAAAGGAGCACTTGAAGTGATGTCATTAAACTTGAAACCCACTCTAAGTACTTTGACAGTAGCATGAAATTACCAGCGGCAGATCTTAAAACACCAATTCTGAATTGCCAATAGAGATATGTTACTCTGAGGTTTTCTGGAATCATGGATACTGGGAGTGTGCTAGTAAGTGATACGACCAAGAACTATGATGTCTTTTTATGCCCAACCTTGTGCCAAGAAAGATGTGAGGTAAAGGATATATTTATTCTCAGAGACAACCAGAAGTTATCTGTATTTATCCAGGTAGGTCAAGATCATTGGAAATTTCCAAAAATAAATACATGCTGTGTGATTATAAATGCATATGTGTATTAACGGATTTCAGAAACAATAGCTTTCGAGGTGAATATTAACAGCGCTCCTGTACCCTGGCAGGTTCTAAATCACTTTGTATCTCCATAGGTCAGAAATCGTCACAGAAAAATTAACATAAAACTGTATCCAATAAGGAAAATACCACTCATGTAATATAAATCCAAATGAAGACTGAAGGTGAAGACAGTTGTCCCCTTTAGGAAAAAGTACCAGAAACAAAGAAACAAGGCTTGGGGGCGGCTGAACACACAGTTCTCTGAAGACATGCAGGTTCAGGAAGCATCAGCACCTACAAGCCCGGCCAGTGTTCACACCAGAAAGAAGATTCCTTCTTTCATCTTACGAATATTTCTTTCCCCAAAATTCAGAGGTAAAGAAGAGGAGGTAGACATATGGAGAGAAAGAAGAGTCTTTTTATAAATTGGCTATCCTACCCCTGTATGCCAAAAGAGATACTTTTATGAGTCAGTTATATTCATGCAGTTTGAGGCACTGACATTAATTTTGGATCTTATGATTTAGGATTTCAGAGAACTTTACTTCTCTTAGATTTTTATTTTAAGCTAAGATTCTAGAACAGTATTGTCCAGTGAAATGTAATGGGAGTGGCATATGCAATTTTCAAATGTCTAGTAGTTGTGTTTAAAAAAAGATGAATTTTAACAATGTTTTATTTAACTCAATATAAATATTGCCATTTGAACATATAATTAATATTTTAAAAATTACTGAGATATTTTATACTTTATCTCCCTGTATTTCATCTTCAAAATCCGGTATGTGTTTTTTTTTTTAATTTAAAGATTTTATTTATTTATTTGACAGAGATCACAAGTAGGCAGAGAGGCAGGCAGAGAGAGACGTGGAAGCAGACTCCCTGCCGAACAGAGAGCCCGATGTGGGACTCGATCCCAGGACCCTGGAACCATGACCCGAGCCGAAGGCAGAGGCTTTAACCCACTGAGCCACTCAGGTGCCCCCGGTATGTGTTTTATACTTTAAGCAGATCTCGATTCAGACTAGCCAAATTTCAAGTACTCAGTAGCATGTCTGGTTAATGGCTTCAGTACTGGATAGCAAAGTTCCAGGCAGAGAAAATTATCCAGGTAAAACAAATCCATATTCGTTTACTCATTAATTATCCTTATAATAAAAAAAATTATAGCACCACATAAACTGCAGGAACCCTTAGACCATTTCTGTGGAAACTGACCCCTTCAAACGGGTAATAGGCTTTTCTGATCCTGAGTACCTACCTGAAAAATACAGAGATGCTGCCAACATCCTACCTGAAGAAGGGGCAGAGAATGCCTTGGGTTTGCATGGAATACTAGATGAAGCTACATGGAGAATGTGATGGCTATAACGTACCAGATAAACTGAAACAAACAAACAAAAAATTCTCCCAAACCACAAACTACACCGTTATAATAATAATAAAAACCACAATAAATTATGTTCATAAAATTCACCTCTGTAGTGAAAAAGATCCTCAAAGTAAGTCAGTATATATTCTGAAACTAAGGAAACGTGAACAAGTTTTAAAGTGGAGGGAGGGAGACTATCCAAAGGACAGCACATTTTCCCCACAATTAGTCTGTAAGAATGACCAGGAAATAAGCAATGAACAACTAGGGAAGCTACAAGTGCATGAAAAAAGTTTGGTTTAACTATTTAACATTTTTCCAATCAACTCCAAACTGGAGAGAAGTTCACAGAGATTATAAAAAAAAGAGAGAGAGAGAGAGAGAATGAGAGAGACACACACACACACACATTTTCCTAATCTTAAAACATCTGAGATAATTTTTACTTCTTCTGACTCACTGTTCACTGCCAAGCAAACCAAGTGTTCCCAAAGTCTGACTTCTGAAGAAGGGTCTCATGTTTTGTGGGCCTAATCTACACGCTGAGTATTTTATGGACGGGTGCAATGTTACTCTTCATTAGAGATTTACTCCTGTTTCTTGGTTTGCCTATTTTTTTTTCTCCTTTACTTATTTGTTTCTTAAATTCCACATATGAATGAAGTCATATTGTATCTGTCTTTCTCTGACTTACTTCGCTTAGCATTATACTCTCTAGCTCCATCCATCTTGTTGCAAATGGCAAGATTATAAGCCTTCAAAATTTTACTAATAGTTTGTCTTGAATAGTTAAAATAATACGAATGATCAGAACAAAAGTTAGCTGAGAAACAAAATTGCTTAAGAATATTTTAATGCCTTTGAAATCTATACAACACTTAACTTATATTTAATTCCATTACCACAGATGGTCTGAGTTATTAAAAAAAGCCTTATGCAGAATATTTGTCTTGCCTCACAGATATTAAAGAGCCAGTATATATGTTCATAAGAGAAACAAAGAGTTTTTGTCTACTTACGTCCAATACTATGTGACCAGATAGGACAATAAATGTTACTTTTGTTTCTATTTTATATTTTATGTTAGTACATAACAGATTTCAGATAACCAGTCTTTGAACCTAGTTTTTGCAAATGTGGAATAAAAATGTTTTCATGAAAGCACAGCCAGCAAGCAGAGAAACATAACTTTCTACTGGAACTTCATTACATCTGCCAAAAGTACTCGAGCTGTTCACTGTTAACAAAAGTAAAGCATCTATTACATAAACTAAGTGCTCTGTAATTGCAGATCAAACTTTTAATGTGCTGAAATTACCAAAATTCTCTGGTTTACTTTAATGCTTAAACTAACTTCCTTATATGAAAATTCCACTTTAATAAAATCTTGTTCCCACTAGGGCTTTTGAGTAACAGGAAAGATTTAACATGAAGCTGAGGTATATATGAGGACATGAGCTTAAACTTTACAATTTTAAGATGGCCAGCTGGGTTTTCCACATGAATGGAAATATGCTTTTTGGAAGGAAGGGAGAAAACAAGTGCTTCAGTGGAGTATAGCCGTTATTTGATGCTAATCATATATAATACACAGGTATTATTTATTTCCCTAAAAAAGTTTACCTGTATATTTGAATCTCCCTTTATAAATTTTCCTCCTTCTATTATAGTCATATATGAAAATCTGAGTTGATCTGGTGTCTGAATAAGTCCCATTCGATATTTCCTCATATTCAGTAACAGTTGTTTAATGTTAATATCATCTCCTTTTTCCATCTGCAAGAAAGGTAAAAATTATTCAAGGCTTTTGTTGTTAAAGAGTCCAGGAAAGAGAAGCAATACAGGACAGCTAGCTGCTAAGCATTCTGCAGTGTGCAGTGGGTCTCCCCAAAAACAAAAAGGTAGCACTGCAGCTGTAACTCTTTCTGTACAGAACAGCTACCCCAACCAACCACCTTTCCCACACCCCAACTGTTCAAGCAGTAGATGGAGGCCTTTAACTGATACACAACTGATTCCAAACCAATCACAGTAATCTTATTTACTCTGGCCAGTGTTTGTCTAAGGAAGAACTTAGGAACAGTTTCAGCTTAATGTAAAGATAAATCCAATGAGATTAGTGTTTTGTTTTTTTTTTTTTTTAAAGATCTTGACAGAAGTAAATCTTTTTTGCCCAGTGTCCTTCTGCCTTCATGTCTGTGTCCATAAGCCATCTAAAGATGGTGGAGAAGGAAGACAAGAAGAGCCTAAGTCCACAAGGACACTGTTAAGTCCCTGTACCAGCTCCGGACTATCGATCCCATATTTTAAGCAGCATAACCCTCGGCCCCGCTGAAAAAGAATAAAGTGGAAGTTCTGTCAGGGAATAGGCACAAACACACAACCCAGTTTTTAATAGTCATTCACCAGTAAGTGTATAGACAGTAGAATATTTTGTTAAACGTGTTAAAGTTCACTTTAATGTAACAATCAGTTTAAGATTTTATTTTATCTGAGCATGAGAGAGTGTGAGCGTGGGGCAGGAGGGGCAGAGGGAGACAGAGAGAATCTCAAGCGGACCGCACTGAGTGCACCACCGAGATCATGACCTGAGCCGAAACCAAGTCAGACGCCTGACTGACTGAGCCATCCAGGTGCCCCAACCCAGTTTTCTTTTAAACTTTTTTAATTTTAATTTTAATTTTAAATTAAGTATGCTCTAAGCCTGACATGGTGCTTCAACTCATGACTCCAAGATCAAGAGCTGCATGCTCTACCGACGAAGCCATCCAGGCACCCTGTAACAATCCAGTTTTTGATTGAAGTGTGTATTACTTACAGGCAGAGTAGTGAAGCAATACAGTAGATGTACGAACATTCAACCCTTCCTGCGCTCCAGAGATGCCCTATGCCCCAAATAAGGAAAAAAATGGACATGCTAAAAAGAAAAGGCATGTGCCTGTATCCAGGCTGGGCTGGGAATGGGTTGGTGGACAAAGAGTACAGCCCTTTGGGGGTAGAGATTGGAATCTCAGGGGAATAATAATACCAACATTTACTGAGTGCTTAGAAAATACCAGGGACCCAAGTGTTCCAAATGTATTAATTCATTTAATTCTTGCCACAGACCCGTGAGGAAAATTGTATCATTATCCTTAGTTTGTAAATAAGGAAACTCCGCGCAAGAGAAATGTTGTTTGAGCTGGAAGGAATTCAATATTTTATGTCAATTTGTATTTGAAAAACAAGGAAGGGGAAAGACTTATTATTTCTGTAATATAAAGCTATCAGGGGGGAAATAAAAGTCTTCTTGGAGATCTCTAGAATCATCTTGGATAGAGCTCCACCACTCACAAACAAGAGGCAGTTTTTAAAAGGGTATAAGTGAAATTTTTTTAGGTTTTTCTGAAAAAGGCAGAAGTTTAAGTTTTGAAAATCACAGTTCTGGGATATTGACATTAAAGCTTACTTCTGCCAAGGAAAACAATAAAAAATTAAACAAGACTAAAATTAGATCATCAGCAGCACTTACCAGAACAAGACAGGTATCTACTAGAGAAAAGGTGCCTGACCGCCCAATGCCCGCGCTGCAGTGGATCACTGCAGGCCCGTGTTCAGGATTCAAGGAACCAGACTCTCTCACTTTAAATAAGAAATTGAGAAATGAAGCTGGTGATTCAGGGACTCCAAAATCTGGCCAGGTAGTATAATGAAAGTGAGATATTGTTCTGGTTTCACCACTCTAAAAAAGTGAAAATCAAGGGAAAAGTTAGTTCTAATTTCTTTTTGTTGAAAAAAACTACTATGTGTTTTGTGTTAATGTTTTTAATACCGTGATTTTTCTGTTTGGTTTTTGATAATCATTCATACAAGTCGGGAGTTCTTCAGGAGAATTTGGAATTTATTAATGATAGTATTTCTAAAACATTATTTTGCAGGCATGTCCTAAGCTTTTTAGGTATTAAGTCAACCCCTACAACGGTCCTAATAAAACCCCTTTTCCAGATGAGATAACAGAGGCAAAAGGTTAAGTAATTTACCCAAGGTGACACATTAAGAAATGGAAGAGCCTGAATTTGAAACTGCAGTCTGGGCTCTTAACCACCAACCAACACCATACGTGTTGCCAATATTTTAATTCATACATCATGAGGAGTATTCCTTTTTCTTTTCTATAAAAAAAAAACAACAAACCCTACCAGTATAATTTTACATTCTTTAATGGTTTCCCTTTTAAGAATGCCCAACATTTTTAGATCTAATTTTTCTCATTATATGAGTTATCTTGTAGATTGTGCTACACAGGCTCAGAGGAGCAACTCAAGAATTAATTTAAAGAAATAATCTTTACATTTTTAATTGAAATTGTTCTTCTAACTGCTGCTCTTCCCCATGGTAATAATTTCCAATCCCAAAACTGTTTATAGGATTTAGCTGATGTGCTAAAATGGTTTACCAATAAGCTCTGTGCTTCCTGTCTCTTCAAGCCTGCCTGGCATTCACTATCACTTCCTGGATCTTCCTGATGAGCTTTATTTCTGACTAACTCATTATGAAAATGTTCCTAAGCTTTTGCCAGCTGCCTTCTGCCCCATGAAGCACTTTAGTGCCTTCCAGTCTTCATTTTTGTAAACCGAAGCAGTAACTCTCTAACATATCTGAACAATTTCTCAGTTTCACTGCAGGATGTTTATGGAGAGAGAAGCCATACAAGCAACATTAGGGGAAAAAACAACCACCACCACACGATAATTTTAATGGTTAACAGCTAAAGATTATTATTATAGTATCCTGCTTTTGGTACAAGTTTTCAGAATTAATATTCATGTTATAAAAAAAAAAATTTCCCCCTTTTTCAGTAGAAATGAAGACTCCTAAGTCCCAGAATGGTTATACAAGGTATAACACTCATTAAATACAGTGTAGAAATTCTTTTAAAAATTTCAAATTACATACTTTCAGTGACTAATTTTCTTAAAATTCAGCTTCCATAATTCCAAATACACTCTGATCCATAGGCTCTCAGTACACTGACAGTAGTAGAAGACAGAAATCTATTACTAATTAAAATGATCATTGGGATTCCTAAATTTCAAAACATTTCCTTTTAAAATTATAGCTTATTGTATGTAAAAAAGGGGGGGGAGTTAAATTTACTGTATTAAAAAAAGGTATCGAAAAAATTCCAAATTAAGAAGGCTAATCTTCAGTTTCTTCTTACAGAGCCATAAATAGACACCTAACAACACAATACCAGCACAGAAATGGGCTAAAGTGGCTGTTCCTGCCATAGCCCAGGGGCATGGAGAACTCAAAGCTACATCTTCCTTTAAATGGGGTCTAAGAGTCCAGTGGGTGTGCTTACCCCTTATTTCCAGCCCTCCCCACCTCCCCCCACCCCAACACACACTGCCAGGCTGTGGTCATCCACTACGCTGACCTCACAAAGCAGGGCCAGATTCTGCCATGTGAGCCTAAACCAGGTCCAGTGTGGACCTGCTGGAGCTACCTGGTCTGAGCGGTGGTGCCAGAACCTGGCTCACCTGTGAGCTGTGCTCTGCAAGGTACAGTTTCCGACACAGCTGTATACACACTTATGCTACTTACTGCATCACCTCTGGCTTAAAACCTACAGTCAACCCACAATCCTGAGCAACTGCTTGCTTTTTTTTCCACTTGTATGATTTTGGCTCAAGACTAGCAGTCTCTTGATTTTTTTCAAATTCAGGTCACGCTGTCTGGGATACTCAAAGCCAGTTCCCAGAAATGTTCACGACTGTTTGTATAATGCAGTCTTCCCCACTAATAGATTTTTGAGAATCAGTCTTTTTTCTTCCCCTAACAGGACCAGTCTAAAGAACTTCTTAAGAAGTTAATTTTTACTAATGTATCCCTGCTGAAACAAGATTCAAAGTCACAGCTCACAAAAATCATACAATTCCCAACAGACCACTTCATGAAGCAGTAAGATCCATATGTTTACTACTGTGATAGAAAAGAAATGTTTATTTGCTTGACTGGACCTCTTCTCTTTTTCGTGCTGGAAAAAAAAAGGTGGGGGGGGGGAGGACTGCCAAAGGCTAGAGAGCTAAACAAAATTCATCTTTATTCCAAACAAGCTCTCTACATGTAGCCTTTGCAATTTTTGACAAACTCCCTATTTCAAAACTGGTGGAAGCCCCCTTTCCTTCTCCCAGGTCATCAAGTCCCATCAGTCCTCCTGTGACACCCAGCTGGCCTCTCCATCCCCTCTCAATACTGACCTCACACCCCATGGACACCTGGTTGCATCTGCAATTACACGGCAGTCCCCATCTGCACATGCCTGCCAAATCTCCTTTGTAAACACTGACTTATGAACACCACACTATGCACAAAATGTCAGTGGTTCACTCTTCTTTTTAAGGCAAAATGTTACTTAGATATTTTGAAGGAGACTTCTATCCCTGAATAAGGATATCTAATTCATTATATATGGAGGCCAGGAAAATAAGCTAGGAACTGAGTAGGTGTAAGACCAGGGGGCAACAGCCAGGCTTATGGCAATTTAAGTGTGTGCCACCTAAAGCCATTCAAATTCAAGTTAACTACTATTTTATACAGACAGATTAAGATTATAAATTTTCTAATTATTATGAAGAAATCTACACGGCTCTTTGGTCCTAGGCCCAATTATTTTCACACTTTGGGCATTTACAGAAGTACCAAGATTATGTTTCCAAGACTTTCATCATAAGCCCAATTTTGTCATCTGTAAATGGTTAAAAACAGTACTTACCTTACAAGGCATAAACGAAAGGAGTATTTCTCAAATATTATTGAGGCATTAATGAGGAATAAATGAAACCGTGAATGTAAAGTGCCTAACCTATGCCTGCATATGGTAAATACTTAACAGATACCTTTTCTGAAGCAATTACACAAATTGTCTCTATTGTAGTCCCTAATAAGCTCCAATCAATTATAAACCTCTCCACATTTTCAACTGTTTAACTTATTATTTCCTCTACACCAAGGAGTAGCAAAGTTTGTGAAACCTATCTCCTAAATACAAATTTATATGAGATCTGTAGCTCACCATAAGTGCCTTAGTTCAATCCCTCATCAATTTTTGCCAGGATCATTATACAGTCTGTATTAAATATTTAGTTACTGCAATTCATTCTGAAAGATGAACTCCTCAGATCAGGAGGAGAGGAGAGTGACAGAAACAGGTAGGCATGGGGCTTGCATTCTGAGAGAGAAAAGCAATACACAGAGATGTGGGCCCCCCAGGGATCAGCCTTTTTGAGAAGTGTAGGGCTGTTAGCAAGAACAAACACTGAGTATCTAGACAAGGAGGAAGGACCAGTCTGGGCCGGGTCCTGGACTTCTGCATTGGCCACAGAAAGGGTTTTTTAGAGCAAAGTGGAAGGATCATGCCTGTGTTTTAGAATGACCACTCACTTGGTGCAATGGCAGAGGGAAGCACAAAGGTAACAGGTAAGAACTCTATCCATAGGGAGCTGAACACCTTGTTATGGAGTCAAAGTACAAAGTACTAAATAAGCCCGTAAAATGGTAAGATTTAAATTATGGAGAGAAGTGTTAAAGATTACAGCTATTAGGAAGGAACGCGTCACAGATGAGCGAAGAAAGCCCTAACCAAGAAATGGGCCACAAGGTGGTCCTGAAGGGTGTGCAGGATATAAATAGGCAGAGAAGAGAGGATGACACTCCAGGTGGGATAAACTGTTCAGACTATTTTGAATCAAATCCCAGACGAGCATGATAATAATTAGGCACTCATCCTGTTCTGGGCAAATCTACAGGGACAGAGAAACAGAAGGCAGCCAGCATTACAATAGTATTCCTGGAACTTGATAAACATAAAGCCGGCCAACAATATTATGGAAAATAGTGAAGGGCAACTAAAAAGAAAGACAAATAAGCACTCAAGATGACCTTACATTTTTAAAAGCCCTGCAAAACCTTCCCCGTAACTGAAGCCACAGGGCCACTTCAAAAGCAGAGATGGAGTCTCTTCATTCAGGGTCAAAAGTTCAAACTCTGAGCTCTGCTGAAGACACTGGAAAGGGCTGCTGGTGTGCAGCTTTATGCTCCCTTAGACCAGAGGGCAGTAAAAGAGCAGGGACCACACAGACCCACGGCTTTGGCCCCAGACCTGTTAATACATACAAGTCATACTCCTTTAGCAGCAGACTGGTTCTCTGAGGCTCAGGGTGAGGTTGGTGACCTCTCCCCACCTGCAGCATCACCGTTCTCACTCCTTTGGTATTTCTTTCTCCCTCAACTTATTCTTCTCAACTGCCCTTGCTCCTGTAGTCCTTCCCAATTTACTGATATGACAAAGGAAACAGATGCACACAACTAAAGCTACTAATCGTGAATTCTGCATGGAGTCTTAGGCCTGTTATAGCATTAATTCCCTTGATCCTTATAGCAACCCTCTGAGGCACGTGGTCCTTATCCTCATTCTGTAGATGAGAAACTGACGTACAGAGGGTAAACAGTGGAACCAGCCACACAGCCAGGAAGCATACAGTTGGGATTTCAACTCAGGCAATCTGGATCCAGAGTGGAAATACTTAACCAAATGCAATTCTGCTTCTCATGTCGAAATGCTACTTTGTTCTTCTAACATTCCTAGTTCTCACTAAAGATTGTAAGGTAGAATGTAAGCATACTGTTGCTATTAATTATGGTGGATTCTGAACCCAGGCCAATAAAAAATCACTCAGTCGCTAACAACTGAAACAGTGGTCGGCCAGTTCATAGTTCACAGAAAGATGCTTTAGAACCAAGAATCTTCCTTTACTAGGACAATTAGCACTTTTTTCAAAAGACTTGGCCCCTGGGGTGCCTGGGTGGCTCAGGGAGTTAAGCCTCTGCCTTTGGCTCAGGTCATGATCTCAGGGTACTGGGATCAAGCCCCACATCAGGATCTCCACTCATCAGGGAGCTTGCTTGCCCCCTTCTCTCTCTCTCTGCCTGCCTTTCTGCCTACTTGTGATCTCTGTCAAATAAATAAAACCTTTAAAAAAAAAAAAAAAAAAGACTTAGCCCCATGTCATTCCAAGTCAAGAGATCTGGATATGAGTTCTGGCCTGTCACTTATCAGCTGAGTAATCTATTTACAGGAAAAATCTTATAATCTGAACGGATTATAGGTTTTTTAAAAATACTGGAAATATGGAAATATTAAGAATATTTACTCTATCACATTATAGGAAGACTAGGGGTCAAATCATATATATGTAAAAGTGCTTGGCAAAATGATAAACAAAAAACAAAACTCATTTTATTATGAAGGTATAATCAACTCTTAATTAGGATAGGTGTCAGAAACAGGGAAAAACATCTATGACCTTCTCCATTCAAGTAAGTTTTCATGCCAGAAGCAGAGGAGGTACCTGGGATAAATACCAAGAGAAGATGATTCGAAGAACCATGGGAAGTTTATAGAAAAGCATTGCGTTTCTGGGAATGAGTACTGCACAGGCTAGTGTCAAACAGTTGCTGATGTAGGTCAGGGCAGCTTAAGACATATGTAAATGGAACAGTTGGTACAAAAAGCTACAATAAGAGAAATTTATAAATAAATTTAAGTCTTGTAATTCCCAATCTTAAGACTTCTTAGATAACCTAAGAGATCACATAAAAAGCTTAGTTATGGATGTCAGGGGAAACTGGGCCTCGGCCCTCAACACTGTGCACCTGTCCTTATAGTATGCCACAAAAACAAGAGGCATTCCCAGAGATCAACCATAAAACGTATTTCTTCACCTCTAAAAGTATGTGTGCGTGTGTATGCACTTTATATAGCCCCTCCTATAAAACTTTTTTTGGTCAATGATCCCATGTTAATCATTTCATTCAGTTCATGGTTAACTAAAACAGTATCTCACTATACAGACTAGATACATTCCTGAAATCATTTTTGGGCAAACAAACATTTTCCTATTCCCTAGTTGTCCTACCTCCTAAGAGCATATTATATTTTCCAGTTATCCTGATTACAACACAAAGAAGACATGTAGGTGGTAAAAGGGGGAGAAACGTCTTAATCCTCAACTTGACAATAGCAGGTTCATAATCCACCAGGTACATGTATCTCAATCAAGAAAGCAGGAACAATTCTCATATTTCTGGAAAAGATGCCAATAAATGTTCTTGGGACCATATGCTAAATTTATTTCACCATTTTCCAAAATTCAGGAAGGACAAATTTCTGTTGTCAATCATCTGAATCAACAACATTCCACTAAGTGACTTTCGTGACTTGCCTGCCACTCTCAGAAGCACCAAGTCCTGCCATGTTTACTGGGCGCCAATTCTACATCAGGTGGCCGGCGTACACATCTTCCTTTGATCTCCACGACAGCCCTGAGAGGGCACTATTACAGTCTCAGCTTTACAGATAAGGAAAGGGTGAGGGATGTTGAGCAACAGGACCCAGGGACATTTCTACTAAACAAAAGATTTGAATCCAGGTTTTGAATCCAATTCAAATTCAATTCTGGATTTGAATTTGAATCAAATCCAAATCCAATTCAAATCCAGGATCTGAATCCAGGTTAGCTTGATTGTAAAGCTCTCTCTTCATGTTCTCTTCAATCCTCATATATCGACCTGAACTTCAAAATCCTTTGCTTCTAGGTTTTCTCAAGGGTCCTCAGAGAGCTACCACATGTAGGAAACACAATGTAAACCCTATGGTTATGACTATATACTATTTTAGATACTTTCGAAATGTATGTGCAGCCCCAAACTTCAAATCTAATGACAAAAAAATAATTCTGAAAATCAGCAATATAAGGTCCAATCTTTTGGGCATGAAGAGTCTTACATTGATATTTTCTAACTGCAGTAGATGTACTGTATAATATGACTTCACATCTTCTGACAAGAACTTCACACTGAATCCTGTTTCTTTAAACAGCATCTCTCGATCATCTTTTGTCGGCCAGTACTGTGCACATTTAACCTAAATTTAAGGATATGTAGATATTAGTTCATAGACATTATGGAACTCTAAAAAGCTGGGAATGGAAGACAAACCACACACATACATATTATATTTTTTTCAAGTACCCAAATCTACGAACAACTGTACTACATTTGATGATCAATGTATTTTAATAAGATTGCCAATTTATAAAAGCAGGTCTGTTAAATGTTACTATGACTTATAGTAAAAAAAAGCCATCAACAGATACGTTCATAAAAGTGAATCTGTCATTTCTAAAGCATGATAACCTATATTTTAACATCATACTGGCATTCACTTTACATTTCTAAAATTATCAACCCCTTGAAAGAATCTTTTCTTCAAACAGTATTGAAAAGGTTTTATTTTACAAGTATTTTCTACAAATACCTATGAATCTGCTACCAAGTACTACTTACCTAGAAATAACAAAATTAAGTCAGGGGAATGAATCATAATATAAGTCTCCTTAGGGGCGCCTGGGTGGCTCAGTCAGTTAAGCATTGGACTTTGGCTCAGGTCATGATCTCAGTCAGGGTCCTGGGAAAGAGCCCCCTGTCTCAGGGCTCCCACTCAGCAGGGAGCATGCTTATCTCTCTCCCTCTTCCCCTCCTCTTGATTATGCTCTCTCCCTTTCTCTAATAAATAGCATCTTTAAAAAAAGAATAAGAAGATAAGCCCCCTTTATCTAGAGTTAGTATATTTTGGCAGAGCTACTAATATGGAATTCCTATTTGTGACAATAAAAGCAACTTCCCAAAAGCCAAATTATGTGGCAAGGTGAGATAAAGAGCCACTTCATTAGGGGGAAAAAAAAACCCACAAAAATATCCTTATAAAATATGGTCATTTCTTCTTTTCCAAATCACAAACAGTAACAACACCTCCAAACAAATAATTACTATAAGCTGATACTTCCAAGGGTGCTAAAAGACATTTTAAATATGATCCAAGAGGTGAAAGAGTGTAAGTGAGAACAACTCAGAAATGCAGTGATAGGAAACAGAAAAAAATTAGGAATCAAAGAACACATCATTTCAGAAAGGAAGACTAAACTAAAAGGAACAGAGGCATGAATAAACACATCAGATAATGTCCTAGGAAAACAAGAAGAGGAAAAGGAAGACATTTCTTAAATAAAAAAGAAATGGAGCGAAAGACAGGAGTTAAGAGAAAGAGACAAATATAAAAATAAGCAAAGAAAATCTAGTGTGTATCACGGGAGGACCCAAAGAAGAACACTAAAGCAAGCAAAGAGTAAATACTAACAAGTAAAATGAATACAATTTAAAGAACATACTATGCATCTGGAAAAACTGACCCAGACTAACCAACATTTAAGACATATTTTGGTAAAATTAACGGGATTTGAAGGAAAAAAAAAAAAAGCTTTTGGGTAACCTAGATAAAAAAGAACACATGACTTACAAAGGAAATAAAATCAGATATCCAATTAACTTTGTCAGTAATCTGTAATGCCAAAAGGAAATGGGAGTAATGTATTTAAGCTGCTCAAAGAAAAGCAAATGTGAGCCAAGATTTTATATCCTGCCAAAGTGACTTTTAAGCATTAGGACAGCACAGTAAACTCTCATCGACAGGTAAGAAATCAGGAACTATAATGCCCATGAGTTCCCTCTTTAGTATGCACTACAGAATGAGCTATCTACAGAACGACTGGAGAGACAGCAGTAAGACCAACTGTGTAAATTAAATATATATTTATATGTAGAACTAAGATTTTACAAGGGATATAAGACAGAGACCACAGTATAGGTAGGATGTTATATACTCTGACAATGTAGGTAAAGTACAACTTAAAAACAGAACGAGATGGGAAAAACATAAAAAATCTAAAACTTATTCAGTAATTATTTTGGTGATGGAGTTGATACTCTTATTATGAGTATTTTTGGTGTTTAACATGGGACAAAGTAAATGAGTCATTATGAAATATTCTTTATCCGTTGTGTCTTTGAGAAGCTGGATTCATGGTATGGAAAAAGGAGGCAACTGATACAAGATGGAAAGCGTTAAGCCATCCCCCTACCGTTCTAAATTTGAATTGAAGTATCAGTATGAACCCTTGAGGTATGTTATCTAACACACAAACACATATTTTCCTTAGCTCTGTTCACTAAAAAGCTCTAAAAACAATGATCAACCCAGCATCAGTAAACATTCCTATTTTTACTGTCATCTTGAAATACCATTGTCCAATAAAAGAAACCAAGGTTCCTTAGAAAAATGGCCGATTCTATGAAGAAGAGGTTAAGGAGTCATTCCAGACAGTAAGAAAATTATTAAAGACTCTTTGGTTTTATCTCTTAGATTTCTGACTCAGAGCCCAACTTGCAGAGACTCCTGCTAGCTAACAGAGAAATAATTCAACTACTAAGACATATAATAACTGCAATGGAGTAAAGTACATCATATATGATTAAATCTAGGAGTTCATAATGACTGATCCCTTCCTGCCCCTGTCCCCACACCAAAAAAATCTAACTGGTCACCTGTTGAGACACTAGGGAATCAACTATTTTGAAAACTGCTTTCCTATATAAAAGTGGTCAACTAACTAGAAGGGAAGTTTCTTTTTTTCTTTCTTTTTTTGTTAATTTGGTAGAGAAGGGGGGTGGGGGAGGGAGAGGAAGAGGGAGAGAGAAACTTAAGCAGACTCTGTGCTGAGGGCAGAGCCCAACATGGGGCTTGATCCCAAAACCCTGAGATCACAACATAAGCCTAAACCAAGAGTCAGGCGCTTAACTGACTCTGCCCCTAGGCACTTTGAAAGTTTCTTTCTATAGAAGTATTCCAACAAAAATTTAAGAGGGAATGATAAAATTGGAGTATCACTATTTTGTAACCCTTAACTAAATAAGGAACTAAGCACTGACCAGCAATGTCTGCTAACAGCATAAAAAGAAAGATAATCAGACATTAGGAGCCTCTTCGTAAACAAAGCAATATCACCCATGAAATAATCTTCCCCAGAATTATTAAACTTGAATCTTATGAGGCATCTAGTCCCAACCACCATAAATATGATCTCTAATTTCTAGTGGCACTCTTATCTTATGAATATAGTAATTATACTCCAAAAGGAGAGATGAAACTTACACTACTTTGCAATGCTGCTCATATTGTTCAAACAATGTCATCATCACTTAATTTTTAAGTCACACTGGAAGCCATGAAAAAACCACTGTAAACAACTATGCTAACATTGCTAGACATTCTGGTATGTGAATGCCACTTAGGATTAGAAAGAGAGTACAATAATTTGTACCACCATCGAAAGCCACCAAATATTAATTTAGATAAAAGTAAGAATCAGGAATCTGAAGAAGATCTTAGGCTTGAAGAGACCTTACTGACAATACTTTCCAATTTGTTTCTTTGACAGAAAAAGAACCTAAAAGTGCAAAAGTTAAAAGATTTAACTAATTAGCACTGTGTTTAGACAGTACCTCAAGTTTCAATAAATTTATACATTCCCAAACTTATGGTCTCATGACCTAAAAGCCAATAAAAATTCACATAGGTTAACAAAAATCTGTCACTTAAATCTTTTACAAACTTTTCAAGATTTTGATGATAATAAATTATAAAAATTCTAATAAAGCCTAGGGAGTCCAAAGCTCTATGTCACCACTGGTCAATATGTGTTTCACTATATTTACATCTTGGAGAGTAGTGGTGTACAACTATTATTTAAATACTTAAGGCAAGAAAGGAAAAGGATATACTACTTCTGGTCAGGAATACCCTGACCAGAGCCTTTAGCAATTCAAGGCCAAAACCAATAAATTAATGAATATCCCCAAAGAAATATAAAAACATTTATAAGCTAATGATACAGGCAGTACACTAAGTTGTAAATACTAAGTATTACTCACCGATTCCTTCTCCACAACTCGGTTTAGCATGACAACTGCTTTGGTTTTTTGCTGCCAAACCATGAGCCAGAAATGGCAACCTGTATTAGGAAGTGGACCCTGTAAGAACAGAGAAGAAAAAGGAGGTAAGAGAAAGGAGATGGAACAAGGTTCAAGGAAAATTCCTTCAAGTATGCTTCTGGTTTAAGAACAATGTACTGAATCATAATAGGTAAATCATGACTTTAAATCCGCTAGAGTTAAAAAAATCGGTCTGTACTAGTTGCTTATAAATGATCAAAACTGACTTTTATTGACTTAGGCCAAAAAGGAATTTTTTAGGTTATCAGCTGACTTTCAGAGTTGAGGGCTGGAAAGCCAGGCTTCAGTGGGAACCAACGTCAAGGCAAGATTCTGCTCAAAGGAGTCCACCTGGGACAGTGCTCCTGACCCTGGCACTACCATCACTTCACTTTGCTGGCATCGCCATACGAAGGTGGCTATAGCAATCACGCATAACCTTTCAACAAACCAGAGTCAAAATATGGACAGGAATATCTGACTGGTCATGTTCTAGCTGCAAAGAAAATTTCTGTCCCTTTCAGCTTTCATAGCAGGAAGAGGCCTTGCCTGCCATGGATCATGGCAGTCCTACGAAAGAGGAAATCAGTACCATCACTGGCCAACCAACCACCCCAAGTGAACCAGAAAAAGATTTCCAGAAAAAGCAGAAATTTCAAAGTGCCTGTAGCTGTTGATCTACAAAACCACAGCATGTGCGACCTCAATAGAAGACTTAAAAGAGGCAATGGTTCATATTATGGGGGGGGGGGGTTCAAATCCAATTATCTTCACATTTTTACTTAATGGGAACACAGGGCAGCAGAAGAAAGGGCAAATAAGAGATGAAAAGGCCAGGGTCAAATTATAACTTATTTTACAGGTGAAAATGAATGAGGCTCTCCTGCAACTAACGGCCGAGTCAGCAAGCACTCTCCTCACAGGGCAGAGGGAGGGGCAGCTTCAGGGGCTGGAGGCCAGGTCTCCTGGAACTTTAGCTTCCCATGACAAACAAGGTGATTCACGTGGTTTGAGGCTGAAAGCATCTTTTACGCAGTTGTATTCCCTGGTTTATAGCAGATTCCTTATTAATATTATTTAAATTAATAAACTCTAAGCTTCTAAGTTATAAAAAGGCCAGAAATCCACTCAGAATCTCGAGTAATGACAACCAAATGTTTGAAGATACTGTTCTCCTCACTCAATGTGTATTATCTATTACTTGATCTACTTCTTTAAAACAAAACGAAGTAAGAAAATCACCAGTTAAAATGAATGCCTTTTCTTTCATTTAGAAAAATGGATCTATCCATTCACCAGAGAAATCATTCCTTAGTGTGTATACATATGGAAACACAAAACACATTCTGTCAGTGGTTCTAAGGTCGTAGTGTGGGTTATTTCTCAGCTCTTCCACCTACAAGCAATACTAACAGTTTTTGTTGTTTGTTTGTTTTTTGCGAAGTGGAGATTTACAGCAAGGAATGATTATATATATATATAATTTTTTTTTTTTAATTCAGAGGAGGGGTGCCTGGGTGGCTCAATCAATTAAGCATCTGTCCTTAGCTTAGGTCATGGTTCCAGGGTCCTGGGATCGAGCCCCGCAGCAGGCTCCCTGAAGCAGGTGGGAAGCCGGCTTCTCCCTCTCCCACTCCCCCTGCCTGTGTTAGCTCTCTCACTGTGTCTCTCTCTGTCAAATAAATAAAATCTTTAAAAAAAATTTTTTTTACAGAGGAAAAAGGTGACGAAAAGAAGCAACAAACGACAATTAGAATAGCTAAGGTTTTAACAAACATTCAGCATCTCTAGTTTTGTGTCCTATAAAATATCCCCAGCCTTCGAAGAGCTTACTAAGAGGCAAGGAGAAGTCCTTGTTCTACTAACTGAAACATATCAAGCACCACAAGAGTAAGGGGTAAACCATCAGATCTTCCCAAGTAGGGGGGACGGTACAACAGAGCCTTAAAAATGAGGAGGGAACTGATATAGGGAGGCATCGTAGAAGGACAGGGAGCAAGCCAGGGTCCATTCCAAGAATAAGACAAGGTACGTGCAAGTATAGGGTACATTTGGGAGAGACAAAGAAATCAATGAGGGCAAAGTATAGGTAAGTATACAGTAGAAAACCACACCTGTAGAGTGTGGAGGGTCTTGAATGCAGGAAACAGTCACCAAACTTTTTAAGAAGTAAAGTGATATGATCAGATTTGTATGTTACAAAAATAACTGGAGGCATTGCTAAAAAGACAGGTTAGGAAGGGAGGGACTGGTAGCGAGGAAATAAATTAAAAAACAATTGCATTAGGATTCGGTAGAAGGTGAGCATAGCTTTCACCCAGGTGGGAAAAACAGGAAGCGAGCTGGCTTGGTTTAAAAAAAGAAAAAAAGAAAGAAAAAGAAAAAGAGTTAGATGTAGAAAATACAGAATTTGTGATGTAAATGAGTCATCTGGATAAAAATATCCAGTGAAGACCTGGGGGATAATTATAATAATATACGGGGGAAATTCAGGAAAGAATAAAAAAGCTAAAGACAGCCTTCTGAGTCCTCCAGCGCTAAATGCGGGGAGCTCTATCAGGACACACAGCACAGTCCAATAGGACAGGGCACTTAAACACAATTTGTAGGCATTTTTCTTTATCACGATGGGATTTACAATATTTTATAAGAGAACTATTACTACTACTATTACTACTAATAATAAAAAGCAGTAACACATGCCACAATGAATAATCCATGGAGGGCTTACCACAGTACCAGGAACTATAAAAATTTCTCTTCGCACTGTTTCAGAGATAATATAGGTAGACATCTATAATATAGATATATACACATAGGCTTGGGGAGTTAGGTAGCTTGTCCAAAGTCACACAGCAATCTTATGGTAGGAGAGCTGAATGATTAAGAACATGACCCATGGAGCCAAAGGGACTTCAAATCTGGCTTCAACTCACTTGTTGCACGGGCTTGGTAAAGTTGTTTAATGTTCCTGGTCTCTTTAGATAATTCCTCGTGCATAAAACCAGTGTTTACCAGAGAGTTATTTTGAACCTTAAATTATACAAAACACATAAAGTATAGAATAAGGTTACAAAATTGCTAGCTGTTACTAATTTTATTTCCTACTATGATGTAAAAATAAAGTTCCTAACAACAATGTTTTATGTAATGTCTATTTAATTTTTTAAAAAGATTTTAAGAGGGGGGAGTTGGAGAGGGAAAAAAAGAGAATCTCAAGCAGATGCCATGCTCAGCATGGAGCCCAACGTGGAGCTGGAGTCAGATGCTTAACTGACTGAGCCACTCAGGTGCCCCACTGCCCGTTTTATTTAAATAATGCCTACCACACAGTAGATACTCAATAAATCTTTGTCAGATGAATGAATACCTAATGAAGTAGTTGGACAGGATTTGGGCACAGATGCTGTGAATCCAGTGTCTATATTCTCTTAAAATATAAAGGTTGAACGCACAGTTTCCGAGAGTTGAAGTCTCAGATGTAGACTGAAAGGGGGGAATAAACTCCTAAATCAGAAACCTGAGAAGCACCTACAAAATTTAGGATTATGATGAGAAAAAAAGAACAAATAAAACTGGGGAAAAAGGGAGAGAAAGAGAGAGAGAGAGAGAGAAAGAAAGATGTGAGAAGGGATCTAGGGTAATTATTCTTTTCTATTTTTGAACATGATAGGTTTTTTTCAAACAGAAAGTAAACTTCTAAAAAATGAGTTTGTTAAAAATGTCATAAATCCTCATAAGAAAAACTCCAAATATTACAAAAAGGCAGAAAACAATAAAGTTTGATTATTCCTAATTCTTAGAAATAACCAATATTAATGCTGTATGTGTAATATATTTAGCCAATCCCTCACAGATTATTTCTGTCCTATTATTTCTGGTCCTGTGCTATTAAAACTAAGTTGCAATAAACACCTTCACATATATCTTTATGTCTGTACATATTTAACTACTGAGTATTATAAACTTTTAAATCTCTGCTATTTTCACTGGTAAAAAATGAGAGGTGGCCACTGGTTTAAAATTATATTCCCTAATGAGTAGAAAAATTATGTATCTTTTCACAGGTATATTGTCTACCCTTATATTCTGCCTTGAACTGTGATTTTATGTTCTTGCCATTTTTAAAAACAGTTTCTCTCTCTCTCTCTTTTTTAAACATATAGCAGCTACTTTAAGTAAAATGAAGTAATTATTTTTCATTTCCTGTCAATCAGAAATAGTCCAATAGAATATCTTTTTACAATATGAAACGGTTGTCTCTTTCAATAACAGGTTATTCTGACCCAAATTTTTAAAAAGCTCAAATATTACAAACATATACCTTATCTTTTGAATTTAAAAATCATTAACTGGGGGATATAACAGCACTACTCATTAAGTCTCTTGTCATTTGATAAAGAGTAGCTGGTGTGGATAAACCAAAATAATTTCTATTTTCAAACAATGAAAGAGTACTAGTGCTGGAATATGGGTGCGGCCAATGTGCCAAGAAGCAACTGGGCAGAATGCCACAAGGAACCCTCATGCTTTCTGGCCTCCCAGCCAATATTCGGGGCACCTGGTCTTACTACCCTCACTCTGAGCAAAGGCCAGACATCATCAAAGGCATGTTCATATTCTCTGAAAACGTATGCCAGAGAAAGGGGTTGAGAAGGGCTTTTGGTTATGATAGAGATTATGTGAAGAGAACTTAACAAAACATTAACAAACATTTTGTATCAGTATAAAGCAAGGAAGATAATTTGCCTTAAAAGAACTAGTGTAAGCCATTCATTAAAGAAATTTCCTTTTTATAAATAACTTTAATTTCATGTTCACGTACATACCTGCAAAACACCGAGGTATCTACATTTTACTACATAATGACAGAAAAAACTGAAATGGCATTTCATTTCCAAAAGAAGTAAAGACATCCTTTTAGCTATGTTTCAAAGCAGACCAACCACGGTAACTGCACTGCAAGGCATTTGCTTGACATCCATCCCATCACTTGCCTGTGTTAAGATGTAACTCCTTTGCGCCTCTTCTATATCAACTAAACTGGCATTTATATAATCATTTTCAGCATTTTGCAGCTTAACACGACTGTGATCATCTGAAACAGAGAATGATAAGCATAATTGTCATTTCAAACTTCTCACTTCTTTTTTACTTTAATAGTAATGTTCTGGGTACTTTTAAAATGAAAGAAGAAACAAAGAAAAATAAACTAGTACCACAGGAGAGTTGAGTCAAGTCCTAAATTATTCTCTTTTATATGAAGGAAGTATAAAAATGAAACTTGTTGTTCGTTACTGTGGTACTGGAAATGCTTTTGTTTGTAGTAGGTTAGCTACTGTAACAGAAAAATTAACCAAAGAGTAAAATATAGTAAAAGGAATAAAGCACCTACCGTCCTAAAAGTAAAAGATTCATTTAGAGTCTTGGTGCCTAAGAACTGATAGGTCTACCTACAAAAAAATCCAAAATGGCCTCAGATAGAGAAGACTGGATTTCCATGGTAGCTACTGTTCATCTTCTTCATTCAACTGATCTGCATTCAACTATATTAAATAATTTTCAGTACTTAATTGTATGTAAATTAAGTGTTAAAGATTTTAAAATACAGACGGAATTACTCTAATTCTTTTTCTTTCTTTCTTCTTCTTCTTTTTTTTTTTTTTTTAAAGTAGGCCCCATGCCTACTATGGGGCTTGAATTCACAAACCCAAGATTAAGAGTTGCATGCTCTACTGACTGGGACAGCCAGGCGACCTGGAATATTCTAATTCTTTACAGGACAACACAACAGATAAATAGATCTAGTTTAGATATATTTCTAGCGTTTAAAAGTAAAAATATCACCATCTTCAACAACATGGATGACCCTACAGGGTATTATACCAATTGAAGTAAGTCAGGCAAAAAAAGAAAAAAAAAAATGACTTCACTTATATGTGGAATCTTAAAAAATAAAACAAAAAACAAACACAGATGCATAAACCCAGAGAACAAAACCAGTGGCTGTCAGAGAGTAGGAGGGTGGGAAGATGAGCAAAACAGGCGAAGGGGATTAAGAGTTACAAACTTCTGGTTATGGGGCGCCTGGGTGGCTCAGTGGGTTAAAGCCTCTGCTTTCAGCTCAGGTCATGATCCCAGGGTCCTGGGATTGAGCCCCACATCGGGCTCTCTGCTCAGCAAGGAGCTGCTTTCCTTCCTCTCTCTCTGCCTGCCTCTCTGCCTACTTGTGATCTCTGTCAAATAAATTAAAACAAAACAAAACAAAACAAAAAACAAACTTCTGGTTGTAAGTAAATTCCCTGCATGAAAAGTACAGCATAGGGAATATAGTCCATAATATTCTAATAACTTTTCTATGGCGACAGATGGTAATTACACTTATTGTGGTAAGCATTTCAGAATGCATATAGACGCTGAATCATTATATTGTACACCTGAAAATAATATAATATTGTATGTCCTCTACACATCAATTTTTTAAAAACACGCCTCAAAATTAAGAAAATGTCATGAATGCTCATAAAAAAACCCCAAAATACAACCAAAACATTAAGATATGAAGAGTACCTATCAGTAAGAAATGAGAGACCTCTGTTTTTAAAAAGTGAACAAGGACAATACACAAAGACTAATACATTTGAATAACATTCATTAAAGAAATGCAAATTAAAATGAAAAGATAACTTTTTTTTAATTTCAAGATTTTTGGCAAATTTTTTTTTTAAATGATAATTCCCGGTGCTATCAAGGCCATATCTAGCCCCTTAGTAAGCAGTAGATGAAACTATAAGAGAACTTTCAGATGCCTCGTTTAGAGTAACAGGTATAAATCCTTTAAAATCCAAGGTTCCCATTTCTGCGAATGAAACCAACGCATATAGCCAGAGACAGACACAGGGATTAACAGTAACACACAAAAGGGGAAATAACATAAATTTCCAAAATGTACAACAATTACAGTATACATGAAAGATGTATTACTTTAATGGAGCCATTAAAAATCATGCTTTACGGTTAAAAAAAAGTAAAAATCTCACAGATTTAGAATTTATGCTGATTTAAATATGTAGACTACAAAATTTTACCTTGTTATCATTTTGATGAAAAAGGAGACGTTTTCTCAGGGAGAGAAAGTACATGCGTCGTAACACAGTTAACACTGGCTTAGTATCCTAAATACACAACTGTCAGAAGAATGTAACTGAATTATAAACTGAACACACTGGATTTTTAACTCTGGAGAATACCTTCAATTTAAACTGCTTTCCTGAAGGAAATTTATACTAAATATCCTTTTTCTCCCCACTTTTTAAACTTAAAATAAAACCTGTTTACATTATCTCCATATGAAAGAAAATGGTAAATGGCTACAGTTTCACACATCAATTTACCTGAGATGTTTCTGCTGGACTGAACCCAAGACCTCTGTAAATATTACATGTCATTTGCCAACAGGAAAAACTAAGATCTTGTTATAGTAAATCACTTATACTAGTGTTCTCGGAAAGATGATGTCAGCAAGCATTTTTTTTTTTTTAAACAGTCACTTTTTTTTTTTTAACAGCTTAATCACCCTTTAACAGTTAAATTACAGGAGCTGGTAAAAAGGTCAGCTACCTAATTAGCAAAACAAAGACCATATATCTCCTAGATAACACTAGATAAAGCAGGAGAATGTCCCCTTGTAGAATGCCACACCATCCCTAAAATTCGTGTTCCACTAGAATAGAATACCAAAGGAATGTATTTCCTCATGTTGTAATCACAGAAAGAACCCAAACCCCAAAGGTTAATCCTATCTATTGCACAAGTGAAAAAAGCAATTTGGCCAACAGAAGCAAGAATCCATAAAAACCGGGAAAGTTCCTCTCCAGGGCGCTGGAAATGAAGTTATCTTGCAGGTGGCCATCTGAAGTTCTGCAGAGAAGGAACCCAGAGAAAGACCTTTGGCAGTTTATACCCTGCCCTCAGGACCTTGAACTAGAATTCAGTTTTTTCCCCTCTAGCTTTAAAATCTACACCAGCAGTCACTCCAATACATTGAAAACACTGAATCACACAGTGGTAAAAGCACAAATACATTTCCTGGAGCCCCAGGGTCTGACCAAAGGGAGCAGAGTGCTACCTAAAAGTCACCCAGGGTCCTGCAGAGTCTGGCCCCAAATGGTGGCCTTGCTTCCCTCTCACATTTATTTATACAGTCAACAAAAGCAAAGGAACACTGACAATTTTCTCAGGAAAAAATTTTTAAATTTTGCCAGCAGATTAAGACCAAAAAATGAAGGTACTCCTTGGGAAAACTCTCTAGCTACTTAGAACTGGCTACAGATGTTGGTTGAACCTATATTTTCATCTCACGACTAATTAGAAACAAAACTCTGTAATTCACCTACATTATCAGAAATTTATTTTAATTCTTCTGCTTTATTAAGAAGATTAATAAAAACTTTAAAGCATATTTAACATTCTGATTCCATAGGGGAAAAAAGAGAGTTTCTAGTGTTAACTAAAATATATCATGTTAAAACTATCTACAAAGATAGTAACTTAGTAACTATACAGTACATTTCAGGAAGTGAAACTATCAAAGCCTTTTTATGAGATTGTGACTTTATGATTTATATTCTCTAGCAAAGATAACAGACAATGGATTGTCTCCAATTAGGAATCATCACTTCATTTATGGCTTAAAATATCTGTGAGAGCAGACACAGGTCCCCTCACAACCTGGGAGTCAAACGTCCCCTTTCTCCCTGCCCTATTACTATCAATCAGTCCAAAACCTGTGAAGTGTTCATTTCAAAACAGAGTTCTGACTTCTGAATTAGTATAAAATAAAAATAAAAACACTAGAAAGTTAAATGCTTTCTCCTCTGCCAGAGTTTATTCTGCCCAGAAACCTCTGAAATGAGATTATTAAAGAGTCCTATAACCCCTGGGCTCTGAGTATTAAGCCCCAAAGACCCCAGTACTTTACTATCATTCTAAGTAAGGATATGGTTATCTCCCTATTTCCTTTTTTTTTTTTGGAAGATTTTATTTATTTGACAGACAGAGATCACAAGTAGGCAGAGAGGCAGGCAAGAGAGAGAGGAAGGGAAGCAGGCTCCCTGCCGAGCAGAGAGCCCGATGATGCGGGGCTCCATCCCAGGACCCTGAGATCAAGACCTGAGCTGAAGGCAGAGGCTTAACCCACTGAGCCACCCAGGCGCCCCCCTCTTTCCTATTTTTAAAAAAATCCAGAAAAGGGAGAAAAATGAAGACAGTTCAAACTACACTACATGAGATACCCAAAAGTAATCACAGGAAATCTTATTTCTCAACATCTAATACTACCAAAAGCTAAACTATCAAGAATGTATATATGTACATATATATATTTTTTTTAATGGGGGCACATCTGTTCTTAATTCTTGTCACCAAGTGAATGAAGAAATGCAATATCCAATAGAATTGTAGCTTGTAAATTGGATAAACATTGAGCAAACTTCTGATGAATATTCCCTTCACCTCCCACCCTCAAACAGTATGTTTTCTGAGAAATGGTTTCATCTGTCAAGAAATGACGCTCTAGTTGTGGCCTGAGCTGACAATACAGATTAGCTTCCTCTTTCAATAATGTCACAATAAGCCTTTTTTTTTTTTTTTTTAAATCACCCCCTGCCCCCTTCACTGGTTCACCTTTTATCGTTATTGTAAAAAGATCTCCTTTTTGAAAAGTCTTCCAGGTCAAATAGGAAAAAGGATTCACACTCATAACCATCCTCCTAGGTTATACCAAGGCAGAGATAAACAATCATAATCATCAACTGGGCAAGGAGAAGACCAGTTCCATTAGTACAGCAGTGAAAGACTTTCCCCTTTAATTCTTCTGTTCTCAACCAGAGGGAAACCATAAGTTTTCAAAGACTAATGTCTATATTTTATATGTTACCTCCCTGCAAGAATGCAAAGCATTTCATGGATATATTGACCCTCTTTGACTCTGCAAGTTAAATATGTGAGGCATAAATATTATTAATTTTCTCTCTTGAATCAAGCAATGAGCCAAAAGCAAAGCTAGAACTAAAATCCAAGTCACCATACATGCACGACCATAGTAATGAAGAAACACACACCTTAGTAAACACAGAGTATTGACATTTCAATTGTTTCTTTTGAAAATAAAACTCAATTTGATGAATAGTCCCGTTATGAACGACATAACCACCTACAACCACTATAGAATGTATGACACACCTTACAAAATTTCTGCAACAATCCTCACAACCCTATGAAGTTGACATTATCATGCTCATTTTACTGACACTCGGAACATCAAGTCATTACCATACACACACTAGAGAAGCACAAGAGGAAATTCAAACTAGGTTGTATGACTTAAGAGACTACATATTTCCCACACTACATTGTCTGGTATGTCCAAGTTGGCTAACAACTTCCATCTTCATCTGTCACACAAACCTCTTTCATGAAGACCTAGTCTATGCTCTAAACAGCCTCTCTGAGGAAACCCCCACCGTAAAGGTCCCTTCTTCACATTTAAATCCTTCAACAACTTTATATACAATTTTCATTGTATGTATCATCAAATGTATTTTAGAAGCCAGGCAACAATGACATAAAAATAACACATAATTTATTTAAAGCTTTTTAAAAGAAAAAATTCTAGAAGTGCTTGGGTGGCTCAGTTGGTTGCATAACCGACTCTTGATCTCAGCTCAGGTCTTGATCTCAGGGTCATGAGTTCATGCCCCACACTGAGCTTAAAAATTTTTTTAAAAATTAAATATTACTTAAAAAATTAAAAATTAGAAAAAAGAAAAAAAATTCTACTAAGTAGTAATTCTTAGTACCACCTTTATTGGACTATGTATTGTGAAAGAAAGGTGACCAATTGATGCCTGAGGAGGCTGAGGGAGATGGGCAGGCTTCATTACAAAGATGAAGGAGCATATACACACAAAGGAGTAAAAGGGACTGGTATATCATGAAGGACCAAAAACTGAAAAAGCCTGAAGAAGTCCCAAAATATGCTGAGGCCAGACTCTGAAGAGGCCTGTGTGCTGTGCTCCAGGCACAGGCTACCTCAATGAAGCTCTCTAGAGGACTGACACAAGCACATTCGATTCCAAGAAAATAACTACCAGCAATGGGGAGCATAGACTGCAATAAAAGGAAGACAACTTAACACACTGAGGCACTAACAGTTTAATCAAAGAGACGAGGACAGAACCAAACAGTGGCAGAAATGCAGAGAGTTACAAGGAAGCATGTCCCAGGTATAAACCGTCACCAACTTGCGAACCAAGCAGGTGTTGTTCTAGAAACATTCAGAAGGCTCAATCTTTTTCAAACTCTAGGTTGACTATCTGTGATTTCAATCTCTTTCAGTCCGTCAAGATTTTCAGTTCCTAAACTTGCTAGGACACAATGTTGCTAGGACTCAATCAGAGTAAATCCGGCTTTCACACATCTCCAAATTGAAAATAGATCTTTAATCTATTCCTAAGAGTCTATGCAATGAAAAGCACACCTGGGAAGTATCCTTTAAAAATATGTAAAATCAATTAATCCATTAACGTACTTTGGAACATGGACATATTTCCTCTTTAATAGTTTGTATAAAATGAGACATACCAAATTTCAATTTATCAGTAAGCACCTCACCATTTTCCTTGAAACTCAGAATCTTTCCTTTAAGAAAAGACAGAGCCTAAAACATGGAGGGTAGAGGGAGTTGGGGGAAAAGTACTTTCCCTACAACCAGAAGTCCATGGGATACCACAGAAACAAAACAGACCAAATATTTATTATAATATTTCTACATTGGAGGACTGTCCTAAGTACTACTGAGGACCCACCATACCCTTGTGGAGCTTACCTTCTCAGAGAGGGAGATAGCAATAAGCAAAACCACCAAGTAAATCATATTTTACACAGTAACAAATGCTATGAGGGGAAAAAGTAGTGTGAAGGGGAATAGTCATGATGGGAGTGGGACAGGATGCAATTCTAAATAGGGTGGGCAGGGTGGGCCTCACCGAGACAGTGACATTTAAGCAAAGACTTGGAGGAGGTCAATCATATGACTATTTTGGTTAAGAGTGTTCCAAGCAGGGCGCCTGGGTGGCTCAGTCGGTTAAGCCGCTGCCTTCGGCTCAGGTCATGATCTCAGGGTCCTGGGATCGAGTCCCACATCGGGCTCTCTGCTCAACAAGAAGCCTGCTTCCTCCTCTCTCTCTCTCTCTGCCTGCCTCTCCGTCTACTTGTGATCTCTCTCTGTCAAATTAATAAATAAAAATTAAAAAAAAAATCTTAAAAAAAAAAAAAAAGAGTGTTCCAAGCACAGAGTAAATACCTTAAGGTGGGTGTGTCTGAGGGACACAAAGAATGGAGCTTGAGCTAGGCAAACAAAGGGAAGAGAAGCAGCCAGCAGTTTCGGTTCAGAGAATCAAGAAAATCTGTATTGATTCATTCGTCTCAACCTCATAAATTCAACACAGAGAAAAAGAGTTTGTACTTCCATCTTTTTAATGTTTACCTGGAAGAGTGTCCTAAACAATTTAGGTTGGCAAGTGTTCAA
This sequence comes from Enhydra lutris kenyoni, assembly GCF_002288905.1. Lineage (NCBI taxonomy): Eukaryota > Metazoa > Chordata > Mammalia > Carnivora > Mustelidae > Enhydra > Enhydra lutris. The sequence goes on along the minus strand of NW_019154092.1, from coordinate 5,094,114 downwards.
GCACTGTTGATACAATAAATTCCAGAAAATTTTCATATTCAAATTATTAAACTATGGTAGACTTTTGTTAGAATGACAAATCACTATTTTTTTCTAAAAGACTTTATTTATTTGAGAGAGAGAGAGAGGGTGAGCAGCGGGGAGGGAGAGGGAAAAGCGGACTCCCCAGTGAGCAGGGAGCCTTATGCAGGCTCAATCCCAGGACCCTGAGCCAAAGGCAGACACTTAACCAGCCGAGCCACCCAGGCGCCCCGAAAGACAAATCACTACTAAACCATTCTGAAACCAATACGGGAGATGAGATTATGTTAACTGACTAGAAAAGTGACCTAATTCAGCAAAAAGAAAGAGCTCAGACACCTCTAGAGCTTTTCACTGTAGATACCTGGAACTCCGGCACAGAGAAAAGAAAGCTGGTGAGGGAAGACTAAGGAGCCTAAAAATGTAGATTCCAGTGTCTGTCCTGGCTCTAACAGCCTGGGTGACCACAGACACAGCTGTGATTTATATAAAAAAGAGTAACCTGATCCTGGAGAAACAAGATTAGCATCCAAGTTAGTGAGACACTACACCCTGTGATAACCCGTGGTCACTAGTCCCAGTTTTCTTTTAAGATGAGCTGGCTAGACTAGACCAACCCTTCTTAATTATTTTTAATGAATGACCCTCACTTAATATCCTAAAAGCACCTAATACAAAGCTCTTTGAAAAGTCCTATTTCATCTTAAAAATGCACAGGAACTTAAGAATTCTACTTCATTATGCATCTGTACTTTAACATATAAGCAACCACACTTCCTTTCCCCACTTTCTGAGTATAAGCAATGGTCCTGAAAGATGTGCCATGTTTCTCCAGGACATTACTCCAGTGCCCTCCCTGCGTACTTCTGCTCTGTCCTCCAGTCCCTGGGGTTAAGCAGTCTACAGCAGAGCTGCCCAAGTGACCAGCTATGGCTACAGTAGGGACCCTCTGTTAGAAGGCTAGTGATATGGCAAGATACTGACCCACTTGGGCCATGGGGCAGCAGCAGCAGCAACACACACACTCGCAGTCACCTTCAGCCTTCTGTTAGAGTGATGTGCTCTATAGCCTGGGACCCTGTCATGTTCACCATGTCCTCCCACTGCCTGGCATAGTACCCTCACCAAGTACCCCATTCAAGAAGCACCAAATTCAGAAACCTGGAAAGACAGTGGTATAACCCAGACTATACTTCAATTTCCTGTTTTACAGGTACCCATCTGTGTGGGTGTGTACAGTTCTAGGCCATTCGATCACATATGGAGGTTGTGTAACCACCACCACCACCAAGACACAGTCCTGTTCCATTATCACAAAGATCCTCTGTGCAACCCCTGTAGAGTCACACTCTCCACCAACCCTGTCCCTAACCCATTAATCTGTTCTCCATCTCTATAATCTTATCATTTCAAGAATCCTGTAAAAATGGAATCATACAATATGTAACCCTTGAGACTGGATTTTTTGACTCAGCATGAGTCCTCTGAGACCCACCTGACTTGCTGCATGTTATCAATAGCTCATTTGTTCTTACTGCGGAGTAGTATGCCATGGTATGAACACACCCGTCTGCTAACCACTTCACTCACTGATGGACATTTGGGCTGTTTCCAATTTGGAGCTATTACAAGGAAAGCTGCTATGCACATTTCATGAATGCATTTCTGTATGGACAGAAGGTCACAATTCTCTGGGATAAATGCCCAGGAGGGCAATGGCTGGGTTATATAAGGTATCTTTAGCTTTTCAAGAAACTGACAATTTTCCAAAGTGGCCATAGAGTTTCTCACTAGCCTTACAGGAGATCTGGTTTCTGTATTCTGTATTCTTGGAATTGTGGCCAATTATTCCCATTATTTCAGCTGTTCCAGTGGGTATGTAGCGATCCCTCGCCAACATGGTTTTAATTTTCATTTCCCTAATGGTTAATAATGTTTCCCTAACAGTTAATGATACTTCCCTAACAGTTAATGATGTTTTTCATATGCTTATGTACTTATCTGCCATCTGTGTTCATAATCTTTTGCCCATTTCCTAATTGTGGACTTCTAGTTAACCACAGTAGAGCCATCCAAATCATAAAATTAGAGACGCCTGGGTGGCGCAGCTGGTTAAGCATCTGCCTTCGGGTTATGATCCTGGGGTCCTGGGATCAAGTCCTGCATGGGGCTCCTTGCTCAGTGGTGAGTCTGCTTCTCCCTCTGCCTGCTGCTCCCCCTGCTTGTGTGCACTCTCTCTCTGGCAGATAAATAAATAAAATCTTTTAAAAAAAAAATCATAAAATTAGTAGTGATACTTTACTAACTGCCATATAAAACCTTTTTTAAAAAAGGATCCAATACAGGATCACGTTTCACTTTTTTTTTTTTTTAAGATTTTATTTATTTATTTGATAGAGATTACAAGTAGGCAGAGAGGCAGGCAGAGAGAGAGGAGGAAGCAGGTTCCCCGCTGAGCAGAGAGCCCAATGTGGGGCTCGATCCCAGGACCCTGAGACCATGACCTGAGCCGAAGGCAGAGGCTTCAACCTACTGAGCCACCCAGGCGCCCCACGTTTCACTTTTTTTTAAAAGATTTTATTTACTGAGAGAGAGCACACACATGTATGCATTGGGGAAGGGGCAGAGGGAGCGTTCTGTACTCACTGCACTCTGTAAGGCAGTTCAGGATTTCAATGTGATGTGTCCCCTTATTGGTCATGATTACTTGTTTAAGGTTGTGTCTGCCAAACTTCTCTGCACAGTTAAAACTCCCCTCTTACATTAATCAGTATTTTATAAGGGCTTTAAGATTATGTAAATTTTTTGTTCCTCATCAAAGTTGCACCCACCAGGTTTACCATCTATTTCAACATTTATTACTTGCCATCCTACACTAAGGCAGATCTTTCCTTTCTCCCCATTTATTTTTTTTAAAGATTTTATTTCTTTATTTGACAGAGAGAGATCACAAATAGGCAGAGAGGTAGACAGAGAGAGAAAGGGAGAAGCGGGCTCCCTTCCCAGGACAGAGTCCGATGTGGGGCTAGATCCCAGGACCCTGAGATCATGATCTGAGCCAAAGGCAGAGGCTTAACCCACTGAGCCACCCAGGTGCCACCCCTTCTCCCCATTTATTAATTCATATTTCTTTGTAAGAGTGTAAACCCATGGATTCCTATTTTATTCAGCAGGTTATAATTATTGTTTCTTTCGAATGCTCAAATCACCCCCAGATTTGGCGCATGGGCTTCACGATGGTTTCTGTGTCCTTTTGACATAGCTTCATCATTTCTTTAACATCCTTACCTTCTGGGACTACAAGAAACATTCCAGGCTACTCTTAATACTTTCCCTGCCCTAGCCCTAGAGTCAGACATTTCTTCAAGAAGCCCTTTTCCTCTTAGTGGAGAATGAAATTTAGATACCAAAAGCTAGGCAAGCCCAACGCCAAGAGGTTATCATTGTTCCCAAGACTTCCCAGTGGCCAGGGTTAGGAAATATAAGCATGCACACACACATCTACATTTCTAGGTATCTGTATATCCATATTCACTGAAAATCACGAGTTCATACGATGATTCACTAATTCTAATCTAACCTCACAGGGTTCACTCCACCTTTCCTTCGTTCTTCAAACATGCCCCCTCACCCCCCACCAAGTATGCTTTCCCCCTTATTTACATGCCTTCCACCTGCTGGTCCCCAACCCCAAGGGCTTGTAGACTGAATTATTCAGAGGAGAGAGGGGAGGCTTAATGATGTCTTTAATACTACCTTTACTATCCTACTATTAGAGATAACAAAAACTATATATAATTTTTTAAATATCAATAATGCCCTAACTGAAACATGTAAAATAAATGGAAAGTAGTTTATAAAAGATAGTATCTATTTTAATATACATAAATAGTTGAGTAGAAATACATCAGAAGAAAAAAAGCTGCCACAAATTTCAAAGTCTTAATAACGAGAAAACCTTTTAGTAAAAAAACTGATAACAGAATAGATTTGAGAATGTGAAATGCATTTGGTCTTCATTTTTAAACTTTAGATGGAATAAGGAAGAATGTTAGCAAATATTTACATAAGAGTTATCATAAAATTTAAGTCCTATCTATATTTGCTCTGATTACTATTATACATAACGTTTATCTAAATCTGCACTAAAATGACAAGCAGATTCCTGTCATGTATAAAGGTCTGTTCTAATAATTCAAAGATCTGCTGTCTTATAATTCTGAGACTACTATAGTGTTTCTTCATAATTCTTTGACTTGCCCGCACATTTTCTGGATTATGAAATAAACAGTATCATCTATAATTATGATGGTTTTAAAACATGTCCACAATTCCTTGGTAATTCTTCCATCTAACAGTGGAGCATCAGTCCTCTTCCCTAGAACCTGGACGGCCACTAATGAAAAGAATATGATGGAAGTAAGGAGACTTCTAAGTCTGGGTGGTACAAGGCAATGCAGTTTTCAGCTGGCTCTCTTAGAATGCTCACTCCTGAAACCCAGCTTCTATCTGCATGGAAGTCCAGGTCACAGTCGTGCCCCATGTAGGTGTTCCAGCTGACAGCCCACAAATTAGTGACGAAGGCCTCAAGGTGACTCGAGCCCCAGCTACCATCTGAACTGCAACTGCAGGAAGACCCTGAGCAGAAATCTCCTGAGTCCAACTAACCCCCAGATCTGTAGAGATGATAAATGATTGCTGTTGTTTTAAGCCACTGTTTTGGGGAGGTTTGGTACACAGCACCAGATAAAACAGCAAGCTTTGTTTCTTTTTATTTCTAATCTATATGCTTTTTATTTCTTATTCTTCTTCCTGTAGTGGCTAGGCTCTAAAGCATAATGTTAAGTAGAAGCGGTAACAGTGGGCACCCTTATCTTGTTCTTCATTTTTGTTAAAAAAAAAAAAAAAGAAAAAGAAAAAGAAAAGGTTTATAACATGTTATCATTCAGACTTATGTTATTGTAGGCGTCTCTTAGTTTATACTACAGAAGTTCCCCCTCTCTTTCTAATTTGCTATATGTTTTGCTTTTATTTTATTTTTTTAAAGATTTTATTTATTTATTTGACACAAATAGAGAGAGATCACAAGTAGGCAGAGAGGCAGGCAGAGAGAGGGGAAAGCAGGCTCCCTGCTGAGCAGAGAGCCCGTTGTGGGGCTCAATCCCAGGACCCTGAGATCATGACCTGAGCTGAAGGCAGAGGCTTAACCCACTGAGCCACCCAGGCACCCCTGTGTTTTGTTTTTAATCATGAACAAGCACTGACTTTAAATAATCTTTCTGCCTCTACTGAAATATTCATGACTTTTTCTCCTTTACCTCGTTACTGTGGTGAACCAACATTTTTAAGATTTTATGTTAAAAAAAAAAAAAGATTTTATGTTAAGCCACCCTTATATTTCAAAAATAAACTTACAGACTGCTGTATTCAGTCTGCTAATCTTTACATCTATATTCATGAGAGAGATATGCCTGTAACTTTTATTCTTATTAAACCTTACAGAACTATGAGAGCCAAACCTGCAACAAGCTCACAGAAAGAACTGGGACCTATTCTTAGCACATTAATTTTTATCATTTTTTTTTTATCATTCTGTTTTAATACACTTAAGACAACCTATTTCCTTTTAAGATTTACTTATTTATTTTAGAAAGGGAGTGTGCAAAGGGTCGGGGGGAGAGCAGAGGGAGAGAGAATCCTGAAACAAACTCCCCGCTGAGCACACAGCCTGACCTGGGGCTCAATCCCAGGACCCTGAGATCATGACCTGATCAGAATCAAGAGTCAAACATTAACTGACTTGAGCCACCCAGGTGCCCCAAGACAACTTATTTTCCTTGCATTACTGTTTTTCCTGCTTTATTAAAGTTCTGATAAGTAGTATTTTACATACTGTCACTTTTAAGCATTTTAAAATTTCCTTTATGATTTCTTCTTGACCCATAAATTACTTAGAAATCTTTAAATCTCCAAATTTATGTGACTTTTTATCTTTTTATTAATAATCTATAATTTAATTGCTTTCTGGTCAAAGAACATGGCCCGTAAGACAGCAATTCTTAAACTGTTAAGATTTACTTTACAGCCAAGTTGATGGTCCATTTTTTATAAATAGTCCAAAGTCCAAGAAGAAAATGTATTCTCTAATTGTTGGACTCTATATATTGTTCTTATTAAATTAAGCTTAACTGTGTGGTTAAACCTTTTATTTCTTTGCTAATATTCTGTCTTATTAAAAGGCCATGAACATGGAATTGTCTATTTCTTCCTGTAATTCTATTCAATTTTGCTTAACATATCTTGAGGTTATTTTATTGTTATACAAATATACTTATTATCAAAATCTCAGGGCTAATACTGGCATTTGCACTCAGAGTAGCTATACCATTTGCTGAGGTGTTTGTTTATTTGTTTGTTTTAGGAGGCGGGGAAGCAAAGGAGGTTTGGCAGTTTTCCTTACTTTCCCCTCACCTAGTAACTTTCTATTTTTTTTTTAAAGATTTTATTTATTTATTTGACAGACAGAGATCACAAGTAGGCAGAGAGAGAGATGGGGAAGCAGGCTCCCCGCTGAGCAGAGAGCCCGATGCAGAGCTCGATCCCAGGACCCTGGGATCATGACCTGAACTGAAAGCAGAGGCTTTAACCCACTGAGCCACCCAGGCGCCCCGTAACTTTCTATTTTTTAAAAAAGATTTTATTCATTTATTTATTTGAGAGAGAATGATGTAAGGAGACTGTTTAAAAACACAGATTTCCAGGCCTACTGAATCAAAATCTAGAAAAAATCTGGGACTCATAAAGAAGTAATTTATGTTCCGTTCCCCTTTACCTCACTGGTTTCCATGTTTCCTCTCAGAAGCTATTCCTAACACCTTAGGCACAGCTCCACCAACATACACGGTCCTATCTCATGATACATACAGCACAACAGGTCTGCATCTCCCTCCCTATACTGTGAATTATTGTGGGCAGGATACATATATTCGTGGTATTCTCAGTGCATAGCACAGTCAGTCAGCTGTGTAGCTGGTTTTCAATACATGTTTTCTGAACCAAACCAAATGTAGAGTATTATGTATGGAAATACATTTTTAAATTTTATAATGACTGACAGTAAGGAAACATATATTTGCATAATCCAGGGAGTGTTTTTTTTTTAAGATTTTATTTATTTATTTGACAGACAGATCACAAGTAGGCAGAGAGGCAGGCAGAGAGAGAGAGAAGGAAGCAGGCTCCCCACTGAGCAGAGAGCCTGATGTGGGGCTTGATCCCAGGACCCTGAGATCATGACCTGGGCTGAAGGCAGAGGGTTTAACCCACTGAGCCACCCAGGCGCCCCTCAGGGAGTGTTTTAAATAAAACATACATTCCTGGGCCCGTTTATATTTAATGAGTCGTCACCTCTATGACCTCCTCCACTGTGTGAGAATAACACCCAAGGTGAAGTGGTGGTGAAGATATTTGGAAGAGGTTTTTGACTAATGTGGGTCAGAAAGGGGAAGATGTTCCAAAAAGGGAATGATATATTCAAAGACACAGAGTTACCAGTAACTAGTCACACTGGGGGGTGCCTGGCTGCCTCAGTCGGTGGAGCATGTGATACTTGATCTCCTAGTTGTGAGTTCAATCAAGCCCCATACTGGGTGTAGGGATTACTTAAAAATAAAATCGAAAAAAAATCTTAGGAACTGGTCACATTGGGAGAACTCTGTGTGTTTCAGTTTGAACAAAATCAGTAATTTGTAAGTAGGGCATCTGGGTTGCTCAGTAGGGGTTAAGTGTCTGCCTTTGGCTCAGGCCATGATCCCAGGGTCCTGGGATGAGTCCAACATTGGGCTCCTTGCTCAGCAGGGAGCCTGCTACTCCTTCTGCCTGCCACTCCCCCAGCTTGTGCCCACTTTCTCTCTCTGACAAATAAATAAATAAAATCTTTAATAATAATAATAATAATTATTATTATTATTGTGAGAAAATGGCTAGAAAAATCTAGAGGTATGTGAAGGTTTGATCTCCAAAAGGTCTTGTATGATAATGCTACAAAAGCAATTTCTCATAAAACTCATGGAATGCTACTGGAGAGTGGAAAACAGAAGTGCATTTTACAAAGATTACCCTGGACACCACATGGAGAATGGATTGAAATGGGAAAAGTACAGAGACGGGTTAAGAGGTTATTACAATAATTCAGAAGAGGAAGAGTGAGGGCCTGAACCAAGCCAGCACAAACAGTGAAAAAGAGATTTAAAACACAATGTTGGGGGACCTGGGTGGCTCAGTGGCTTAGCACTTGACTCTCGATTTTGGCTCAGGTCATGATCTCAGGGGTGTGAAATAGAGCCCTGCATTGGACTCTGTGCTGGGCATGGAGCCTGCCTGGGATTCCCTCTCCCTCTCCCTCTGTTCCCTGCACCCATCCTCCAGCCCAATGCACATGCCTGCCCTCTCTCTCTCTCTCTCTCAAAAATTAAATTTAAAAAATAAAACACATTATGGAAATTGAATTGTAATTACTTAATTATCAAGTAGATATGAGAGCTGAATCAGAGAGGGGTCTGAGTTTCTAGCTGCAGCATATGTGTCAATAATAGTACCATTTATGATATGGAGACTAGAGCAGAAAAAGCAGGTCTCAGGGTTGGGACCGATAGGGAGGAATGTTACATCAGTATCTAGACATACTGAGTCTGAGGCAGCTAGAGGACATCCACACAGACATGAGTGCCTTGCAAAAGTGGGTCTATAGCTAAGAAAGACCTACGCTACAGATGAGATTTGGGGTGACAAGCACATGGTAACCAAACCTACAGAAGATGAGACCATTCATAGAAGTGTCCGAGTGAGAAGGAGAGGAAGACAGTCGACTGATGAAGAGAAGCTCTGAAAATGCCTGATTAGCCAGAAAAATAATAGCAAAATAGAAAAAATAATGGTGTTAGGGAAGGAAGGCAGAATCAACAATGTCAAAAGTCATAGGGATAAGAAAAGAAACCAATGGAAAGTCCCTTATTGCATGTGAAAACTAGAAAGCTTGAAAACAGTACTTTAGAATAAAAGTTTCAGAGGGGAGGCTGGGGTAGAACCATGGGCCAAATAATGTACATGCACAAGTGACGAGGATGGAGACAAATAATATGGTGTCTTTTTTTTTTTTTTTGAGACTCTGTATGCAATCGTGTGCATGTGCTCATGTCCGCATAGGTGACAGAGTAAGTGGAGCTGAGGTGTAGTAGGAGGGTTGAGATGAGAAGAGGCTGAAGCACATTTACATAATATGGGAAAGGAGCTACTGGAAAGAGGTTGAAAATAGGAGTAAAATGAGGTCCCAGAGGAGGAATGAGGCATCAGGATACAACCCTAGGACAGGAGAGGGAAGGCTTTGTTTCCTGGGACTTCAGGAAAAGAGGAGTGTGGAGAGAAATAAGTTTCCAGGTGGTAGAACATGAAGAGTTATTTCTGGATTTTTAAAATGTTTCTCTACAGAACTGAAGGCAGATCACATTCTGCGAGTGGTGGGTGTGGGGGTGGGTTGAGAGCTGGTTTCCTTTGGGACAAGTCAGAGCGGAGGGGCAGTGGGACTGACGAGGGGCACGGAGGAAGAGAATGGGGCAGCCCAGCCCCAGTCAGTGCCTGAGCCTACCCAAGGCATACACGTAAGCCCAGAGTTTACAGAAACTGAATGACTATCTGATATTAGGTGTCACAGGGTAGGAAGAATTAAAGTACCACAGAGATGATCTTTCTAACATATCAGAACAGCAAGAAAAGTTAAGTAATAATAACTTAATAATAATAACTTATAATAACATAATAATAACTTTGTAGGGTGGGGAAGGAAGTAAAGTACTATAATAAATGAAAAAGTCAACAAACTGAAGATCCTGATGAAGTCAAAGGGCTGGAAAGACAGAAAGTAGCCCTCAAAGTAGCAGCATTTAAGATTTCGGGTTGAGAGCTGAAGAGGTCCAGAACTGTACAGCTACATCATTCCCAGAGCCACAATCCCATCCAGGCACAAAGAAAGAGGTACTGAGAGAAGAGGGTGAAGAGGAAGATAGGGTATGGGTCCTGAGCATTCTAAGCTGAGAGAGGAGACTGTGGCACAGGGACTGTGAAGTCAGGTGAGGACAGGTACAAGAGCGGTGGTCAGTACCTGGATTGCACAGCCTCAGAGCGGATCGCTTTAACTTGCAGTGTGGAGAGTTAGAGCTCAGTTAAGAAACTCAGGTTACAGGGGAAGCAAGGACAAGTACCCTCTACCTGGGAGAGACAGAAAGGTACTTTACTCGGGGAGAGCCAGGCTTCAGCGGGGAGAACATGCAAGGAGAAGGTGCGCTGAGTGGCAGGCTCACAGGGGAGTGCAGCTCCGGGGCACACCACCAACAGCAGTAGTGGAAGAGACAGCAGGGGGCAAGGGGCCACATCTCCTCTGAGGAAGAAACGACTTCTCCTAAAATGGTACCTATGCTAGGTGAATGGCCTTCTTCCTGAGAAGACATACAGAAGAAAGAGCCCAAGCTAGTGAGGATGGAGGTGGGGTTAGTAAATACACAGCAAACAGAGCTCTTCTGGCAGCCTTCAACCTGACATGTCCGACAGGCAGCTGGGTACATGAGTCTAACATCTGAGACAAATCACAAGTTTCACTGACTTGTATACTTGAGAAGAATTTAAGCCACAAATGTCTTACTTTTAAGTGTCTCAGTTCCAATTTCTTAACAATTCCTCCTTTTAGAGCAATTTGATCAAACTATTGAGAGGATTCAAACATACTTTATCACATCCAAAGACTGCAATCACAACACATTTATGTAAAATTCAAAGACAACTCAGGGTTTGGCATAGGGGAGGAAGGGAGCAGGCTGGCTGGGGCCCTCAAGAGGGATCTTGAGGTGGCACTCTTCCCCAAGTCTGTACCCAGACTGTGGTCAAGACCCCGCACTCTACCATGTAACAGAGCTCAGCAGAACCGAACACAGCCACAAGTGAGGGCAGGTGACACTGGGGAGATCTGGATGGATCGCATCCATGTCCACTTCCTGGTGGCAGTTATGCCAAGATGTTAGCACTGGGGAGAACCAGGGGAAGGGTATGCAGGATCTCTGAGTGCTACTTCTCACAACTGCATCCATATCTACAGTTGTCAAAAGAAGCTTGGGTTGCTGTTTTTTGTTTTTTTTTTAAATTAGAGGCAACAAAGCAAGGTGTACAACTGGGACACACTGTCTTCAACACTCAGGGTAAACACTAAAGATTAGTGTTCTAGCTCAATGATACTCAACAGAAATTTGGAGCGGGTGAAGGGGCACCTAAATGTTAGAACCACTGCCCATGCCCCCATTCCCTGCACACACACCAACACCAGAATTGTTGCCATGGTGAGCCAGGTTTCAGAAGTTTGTCTATCTTCAAGTGCACTGCAAGTAAAGAAGAACAAAAAACCACTCTCTGGGGGCGATTTATCTCTACAAACGCTACTAACCCATAAGGAAAACATGTTAAGAGAAACATAATATTTAGAAAGTACTTTATAATAAACATGAAATATTTTTAAGAGATTACTTCTCATTTGATTTGTCCAAAATTAGCCAATACACTTTTTCACGGAAATGTACTTGGTCAACAGAAAGAAAAATGTTCTGTTCCTTTAAGAAAGAAAGTATGGACCTTTTCCCCAGTACATTTTCTTTTCCTTTTTTTTTTTTTTTAAAGATTTTATTTATTTATTTGACAGAGAGAGAGAGATCACAAGTAGGCAGAGAGGCAGGCAGAGAGAGGGGAAAGCAGGCTCCCTGCTGAGCAGAGAACCCGATGCAGGGCTCGATCCCAGGACCCTGAGATCATGACCTGGGCCAAAGGCAGAGGCTCAACCCACTGAGCCACCCAGGCGCCTCCCCCCCCCGCCCTAGTATATATTTAGTGGGATATCCATACCGTCCTAATGAGGAAGACAACATATATAAGGATATACAATCTGTAGCCTTGAGTAGAGTGAGATTATTCAGCCTACACGGGAGGTCTCAGCACACTAGCACCATACCCTCGTCAACTAGTGGAAAGAATCACAAACAAGTAGGAAACAAAATGTGATAAACTCAGTATTTTTTTTTTTTTAACATCCCTACTAACAAGCAGCCCTAAAGAAAAGAACCATGCCCACTAAAATCTAATATGGAATAACATTGTAGAATAGTAAGTAGTAATTTAGTATCTGAACAAATGGTATCAATCAGAACAAAAATTAAAATCACCTCAGGATAAACACATTTTTAAAGCTGTGGTGTGAAACGTATTAACAGAATTGTGTACATGCACAAGTATGTACATCAGAATCCAAATGTTCAACCACAAGGGAACTGTTACATAAAAGAATGGCATATTCAAAGATGCTATCAAAGCCACTGAAAGACTTATGATAGGAAAATGCTTACAGTGTATTGTGAGGTGGGAAAAGGGCTACAATTAATATGTGAAGGCTTCTAATTTAAAATTTAAAAGAATGTACATGGGGTGTCTGGGGACTCAGTCAGTTAAGCATCTGACTCTTGGTCGGGTGACTCCTGGTTTCAGCACAGGTCATGATCTTAGGACTGAGAGACAGAGCTGCATGTCAGGCTCAGTGCTCAGCATGGAGCCTGCATGAGATTCTCTCCTTCTCTCTATGCTCCTCCCCTTTGCATGCGCACTCATGCTCTCTCTCAAATAAATTAAATTATTTAAATAAATAAAAGAATGTACATATATGTTTATTCAGAAAAAATACCAAAAAAATATAAACCCACAAGTTTTAAATTTGTTTTTAAATCATGAGTTTTCTTTTTTTTTTTTTTTAAGATTTTATTTATTTATTTGACAGACAGAGATCACAAGTAGGTAGAGAGGCAAGGCAGAGAGAGAGAAGGAAGCAGGCTCCCCACGGAGCAGAGAGCCCGATGCGGGGCTTGATCCCATGACCCTGGGATCATGACCCAAGCTGAACGCAGAGGCCTTAACCCACTGAGCCACCCAGGTGCCCCAAGGTTTTTCTCTTTTACACATTTCTGTTTTAAAAGTTTTTACAGAGAGTACATACTACTTTTATAATGTGGGGGAAAAAAGAAAACTACACTGATAAATATTTTCAGCAATATTTAAAAGGTTACGGAATAATAAGAAATTTACATATACGAATACACATACACATATATATGATTACCATTAATTTTAAAAAAGAGAATTATGCATAAGAAAAAAGTTAGTAAGAAATACACTGAAATAACAGTGGCTGTGTTTGAAGGATGCAATAATTATGGGCAATCTTCCTTCCTTCTACTATTTTGTGTCTTGAAATTTTTCTTTAAAGAACATGTATTATGTTAATATGAAGAAAACCACTGTACTTATCAACCCTAATCCCAAACCTTCTTTTTCATTGTATTTTGCCTCCTAAAACAAACCCACAAATATACACATGCACACAAACCCAAAGTACTTACATGGGCTTACATCTCTGTATCTGTTTCGATTTCTGTTTTCTGGAAACTTGGCCACTCTATGAGGATAGTCATGGGACTCATTGCGAATTTCCTTAAAATAACAAAAATACATTTTAATATTCCTCTTAAATTGAGCAAAACAGATACTTTCCAGTATAAAGTAACATTTATCAAGCACTGATGAAATGCCAAGTACAACACAAAGCTCACTGTCTACATTATCTCATTCAGTTCTTACAACACCAACAGGAAAAACTATCATCCCTGCTTTATGTATGAGGGATGACAGGCTTCGAGAGGTGAAACAATCTGCCAAAGGTCATAATGCCAGTAAGTGCTAGACCGCAGGACTGAACAAGGTCCTTCAGGCACCATGTCTCTGCTCTGGATGTATTCATATATTGCCACATAATGATTCAACCCCTACAAGCAACATTAGACACTTTATGTAACACAGAACTAATGCAATGGAGGTATCTAAGGCTAATCACATCATACTCTGATTTCTTACTAAGCTCTCAATAATATCTACCTCTATTTTGGAGTTTCTATCTTAAAACTTTCATCTATTTCTTCACCTTCGTGCCATATTACTGTTACTTTGAGTCCAGAAATATCCTCAAATTTTATTTCTAGAGCCATAAATGCTTAGCAACCACCACTAGGTCAGAAGCTCATTTTAGGACCCTTACAGTTCTCTGTGCTCCACTGGGGAAGAAATTCTATGAGGGTACGGCTGCACTAAGCACTCAGCTATCTGGTGTATCCAGCATGAACAGTTTTTGTGGGGTTTTTTTCCCACTCAAAGAGAACACATTATTCTGAGAATGAAGGCTAAACCAGAAACACCCAAAAAAGTGTGCATCAACAGCAAAAATTTGATTTGTTTTCACACTATCACATGTGAGAAAAAGCATTTTAAAAGTGAGGCGCCACATGATTTTATAAATTAAGCATAAATAACTCAAGTCACTTCTTTTTATTTTTTTACTATTTACAGATGTTTAGTTTAATAACTGTATTCCTAATTAATTTTGATTGAAAACCCTATGTATTTTTTAATAATTTATCTTTATTTTATTATTATTTTTTTAATTTCTTTTCAGCATAACAGAATTCATTGTTTTTGCACCACACCCAGTGCTCCATGCAATACGTGCCCTCCATAATACCCACCACCTGGCTCCCCCAACCTCCCACTCCCCGCCCCTTCAAAACCCTCAGATTGTTTTTCAGAGTCCATAGTCTCTCATGGTTCACCTCCCCTTCCAATTTCCCTCAACTCCCTTCTCTCCATCTCCCTATGTCCTCCATATTATTTGTTATGTTCCACAAATAAGTGAAACCATATGATAATTGACTCTCTCTGCTTGACTTATTTCACTCAGCACAATCTCTTTCAGTCCCGTCTATGTTGATACAAAAGTTGGGTATTCATCCTTTCTGATGGAGGCATAATACTCCATAGCGTATATGGATCACATCTTCCTTATCCATATCTAGTAACGAGATTGAAGCAGTGATCAAAAACCTCCCAAAAAACAAGAGCTCAAGTCACTTCTTGACAAATGCTTCTACTATGGATTACCCGGCCTCCTGTATGCCACCAACCCCAGAACAGGTAACTTTCTAGTTTGTCTTTTCACCCACTGGGCCTTCTAAGATGCAGAGAGTAGGGAACACAGACCACCTCTCAGTGGGTCACACTGCGTGTGCAAAGAACATGTGGAACACAACCTATGTTGGTATTGCCACTTTGGAAAATGCAATCTGCCACAAACACACAATAGAAACACATACACATACACGCTATAATTGTTGCTACTGATTTCTTAATGCTTCTCTCTCATCCAGCAGTCTTACTGAGCTCTCTAATATTCTGTAGTGGCTCTGGATTTCTCAGTATTACCAAACAGTTGTAATTCTGTCTCTTCCCTGTATTTTTTTTTATTTTTTTCTTTTTCTTATCTGATCCCATTGGCTAAAACTGATTATTCAATGTCATATAGATATATTTTCCCCCCTGATTTTGAAACAACTGCTACTAATGTTTAACCATTAGGCATAATATTTGCTTTGTGTTTCTGATCAATAGATACCCTTTTCAAGTTAAGATACTTCTCTTTAATTTCTAGTTGGCTAAACATTTTTTATCCTGGGTGGGTGTTGAACTGTATTCAGTGTTTTCCCTGCATTTATGGAAGTGATCATATAGCTGTTCTCGTTTACTCAGGTAGGTGTTGAATTACAATTTACACATTTTCACTTAGTAATATGCCTTTAAAGTTCCTCCATGTCCTTTCATGGCTTGATAGCTCATTTCTTTATAGTGCTGAATATCCCATTGTCTAAATGTACCACCATTATTTTATTTAAGATGTACGCATCTATGTTTTTAAGTTAAACTGACCCCTAATTTTCTATTTTCATATGACTTAATTCAGTTCCAATATCAAAGTTATATAGCCTCATATATTAATTTGAACAGAAATATTACCTTTCGGTTTCAAAAACCTTTCCAAGAAAGCATATAACAAATGTAATTAGCTGAAAAGATGAAAAAGTGTCAACTATTCCAACACATTAATTATATCAAGTTTTTACATGTTAAGTAATAAATTTTACATGTAAAATTAAATACATTCAGGTCTAGGCTTATATTTATTTGATAATTTCATACACTTTATAGAGTTGAAACACTACAAAGTAATTTTTTAAAAAGATTTTATTTATTCATTTGAGAGAGATACAGAGACAGAGAAGAGACCACAAGCAAGGGGAACACAGAGGGAGAGGGAGAAGCAGACTCCTTGCTGAGCTGGGAGCCTGACATGGGGCTTGATCCTAAGACCTGGAGATCATGACCTAAGCCAAAGGCAGTCGTTAAACCATCTGAGCCACCCAAGCACCCCTACAAAGTAATTTTATATTGCAAATTAGTAACTGACATAAAAGAAAAATATTAATTTAAAATAATACTAAAACAGGGACACCTGAGTGGCTCAGTTGGTTAAGTGTCTGCCTTTGGCCCAGGTCACAATCCCAAAGTCCTGGGACTGAGCCCTACATTAGGTTCCCTGCTCAGCAGGGAGCCTGCTTCACCCTCTACCCCCTACCCCCAACTTGTGTTCTCTCTTGCTGGTACATGTGCTCTCTCAATAAATAAAAATCTTTTTTTAAAAAATTAAAAATTACAAAATAAAAACATACTAAAACAGTTTTCTGTTAATAGCTTTTCTGTATCAAATGTAGAGAAAACAACCTGGCAAGAATAAAAAATTCTGGTAACATAAGGCAGATGATAGTATTCTCATACATTATTGCTGAATGTAAACAGATACAATGTTTGGGAATGATTTAATAAGATCATAAATTTGACCCACCAATTTTATCCTCAAGGAATTTATATCACATAGCCACCCACCTGTGTGCAAAGATTTATGGACAAGGATGTTCACTGTACATAAGAGTGAAAAATTAGCAAAAATGTTAAATGATCTTTAGGAGTGAACTGGTGAGATAAATTATAAGGCACCAATGCCTTATAATTTATAATGGAAAAGGAAACAAGGAAAAAGGATAAGTGCTACATATAATGATATGAAAAAATTTCAAGGAAACAATGAAATCAACCATTTCACTGCATAGTGAAAAAAGTACAAAATAATATTGCACTCATGGTGGGGAGGGAACAATCCACTCAAACATAAATATGCCTAGAATATAGTGAATAATTCTAGGAGGATGAGAAATTAGTAAATTTTGGAGGAAGGCTGAACATCTAGGGAAGGGTACAGATTTATGCAATAAAAATTTATTTTCATGTGAAATATTTCAAATAGAAAAATATATATAATATCACACTCATTTTACCATCAGTGAGATTAAACATTTATTGCCACTTTTGACTATCTGCTTCAAATCTTTATTTTTTATAAAATTTATTTATTTTGAGAGAGAGAGAATGTGTGTTTGCACACACAAGTGAGAAGGGGGAGTGGGAGAGAGAGAATCTCAAGCAGACTCCACACTAAGCATGGAGCCGCCTTTATGGGGCTCAATCCCATGGCCCTGAGATCACGACCTGAGCAGAAATCAAGAGTCAGATACTTAACTGACTAAGCCACCCAGGTACCCCAAACCCAACACATTTCTTAAGTTTATTCTTAAGTATTTAAAAAAATTTTTATTTTAACTGATCTCAATAGGAATACACTTTTTTCCTCCTTTAATCAATGAGGATGGATTTCATAGTATTACACTCCCTCATACTGACCATCTTTACAGTCCCAAAATAAATTTGGGAATGGTGTTCTAACTGTATCTCTAGATAATACCTCATAATATCATTAGAATTTTAGGATTATAATCCTAAGTAAAATTAAACTGCCTATTTGGAAGGGGAAGGGAAGATGCTTACTCATCTATTTTTATCTTTCCTTTGTATTCAATCTGACCTTCTAAAGCTTTATTTTATTGTTTTTCTAGCTTGAATAAAATGCTTGCTTAGCCCACTAATATCCTTTTCTTTCCTTCTTGCTTTAGAGACTGGTCAAATCCTATTAAGCTTAGAAGAGTGTCATCTCATTATTTTCTAGAGTCTCTAATGGCATACTGATTTCTTCTTTCACCCAAAAATGATTCGCAATGTCTACTGTTTTCTATGTTATGCTTCCTTATTTCCTTTTCCCCGTTTTTTTCTGTATTAATCAAGTTTTCTTTGTTCCTCTTTCCCTCTAGTAATTTAGAAGTAAAAGTACCATTCCTATTCTATTGGGAATCAGTCTTAAAATTTTGTAAAATTTTAATGTTTTCATGTTTGAACTTGTATTTTTCTACTAATGTGAAAGCATCTATCAATAAATCCCTACTGGTAGGAGTGCCTGGGTGATTCAGTCGGTTAAGTGTCTGCCTTCAGCTCAGATCATGATCTCAGGGTCCTGGGATGAAGCCCCAAGAGCAGGGAGCCTGCTTCTCCCTCTCCCTCTCTCAAATAAATAAAATCTTTTTTAAAAATCCCTACTGATAAAATCTATAGTACAATTATCATATATTTCACTTCCTTCTTCCTACAGCCCAATCCCCCATATTTTCTTGAAATAATCTAGAACTTCAGATCCATATTTTTTAATCTTTCAATTATTTCAAAATTAATTTCTTACCACTTGCAGTAAAGTTTACAACTGTATTTACAATTATTTAACGTTAACTCTAGAGTTTACCTGGCTTCACTGCCCAAACCTGTGTTCTATACCTATTTCATTTCTCTCAGCTCTTGGGTGACATTTCTCCATTATCTTCTGGCATACAATGTCAGAGTGCATAAGTCTGATGCAAAACTGACAGGTTCTTCTCTCAACATAACTTGTTTTTCTACGTTACAGGGTTTTGTCTTCTATCCTGTTACTTGGAAAATTCATCAAGACACACCTAGGTTTTTATGCTTTTTTAATAAATTCTTGGTGAAGACTTTGTGATCCCCTTTAATCTTGAAATTCAAGGCTTTCTTCAGCTCAGAAACACTCGTCCATTTATGTCTTTGGTCCCTGCTTCATCTCAGGGTCCTCTGTTCTCTTTCAGAACCACCTAACACAGAGATTTGAGACTTCTTTGTGTTTTAAGTATTCTCTCATAATTTTCACTTTAAATATCTCTTTCCTGAATTCAGATTTTTCTCATGCTAACTTGGTATTCTGCACTATTTTGCTAGTGAACCTTAAGTTTTTTTTTCAACAATTATGTTTTATAAGTTTAAGAACTCCTTCCTGTTCTCGGTTTATTTTTATAACTTGCTCTTGTTTTGGGAATCTGAATTCCAGTTTTCCCTATTTCATATACTATTCCACATGCTCTAAATGATCCAACCAGTCTCACTTTCTTGAGGTGTTGAACTTTCCATATGTCTAACATTTGTTTGTTCATCTTCACAGAAAGTGCAGGCATCAACTTTCACCCAAGCTTTTGTAGATGCTCACACTGTTTTATATCAAAATCCCCTAAGTCTTGGAATTGGAGGAAACTGGTCAAGATACAAACTTCCAGTTATAAGTAAAATAAGTATTACAGAGGAAATGTACAACAGGATGACTAGAGCTTAACACTACTATGTGATACAGAGAAAAGTTACTGAGATTAAATCCTAAAAGTTCTCCTCACAAGGAGAAAACTGTTCTCCTTCCTGTCTTTTCCTTTTATTTTATTTATATGAGAAGATGGATGTTAGCAGAACCTATGTGGTAATCATTTTACAATACATATAAATCAAACCACCATGCTGTACACGCCTTAAATGTAAACAGTGATGTATATATCAGTCATTTCTCAAGAAAACTGGAAAAAAAAAAAACCCTCTAAGTCTCAAGTATATGGGTAAGACCCTTCTCTGGTGCCAAATAATAATGTAGATTTTTATTCTTATCACTGCATTTTGGTCATTTCGATAATAAGTAAGAACAACAAAAAAGCCTCTTGCATGGGATTAAGAACCTGAAAAATTATATCCATTTCTCATGATCTATCACTGTTCTTGTTGTCAATGTTTACGGCTATTTGTACCACTGTATCTAACAATCTTCTCTTTTTTTATACTCAGACCTCAGAATTTTCCTTAAGACTATCGTAAGTGCCATAAGAAAAGTATGCTCACATTTAAAATAAACACAGAGGGATGACTGTGTGGCTCAGCTGTTAAGCATCTACCTTTGGCTCAAGTCATGATCCCAGGGACCTGGAATGGAGTCCCACACGGCATGGGGCTCCCTGCTCAGCAGGGAGCCTGCTTCTTCCCCTCCCCCTGCTTGGGCACTCTGTCAAATAAATAAATAAAACCTCAAATAAACACACACACACACACACACACACATATACAAAATAAACATGGAAAGTAGATTTACTTTCACCTCGGGGTATAAAGAGCACAGTGCATGAATAGACCCAAAAGATGACCAGGAGGGGTGCTGGCCCAGCTTAGCTGGTGAAGCATGCAACTCTTGATCTCTGGGTTGTTAAGTTCGTGTCCCACACTGGGTGCAGAAACTTAAAATGAAGACTTACCAAAAAAAAAAAAAAAGAATAACCAGGAGTATGCCACATAAACAAGTAGAGAATGGCAGATCTAAGTAGACAAAACAGCTCGCGCCAAGTCATTAAGATGCAAAAGTACATAAAAATAAACAAATGAAAAATAAATAAACAAAAGAAAGAATGAATAACTGATGTCTTGCAAGAAGTATAAGCAGCACAGAATTTGTGGTGCACGAGAGGAAAATGCAAGAAATGAGGATGAACAAGCATAGAGATGAGATTGTACAGGCATTTGTTCATGCTTCATTCACCCAATATACATAAAGGAATTCTGCAAATTATAAGGATGGTACTCTAAATGGCAGGATGAGGGAGGAAAAAGGGATGGGATATTCAGCAAACAGTATGATAAAGGCAGGCAATTATTTAGGAAAAAAAAAAACTGGTCAGGAACAAGACAAGGATTCCCAATTTCACCACTTCTTTTTCCCCCCAGGATTTTATTTATTTATTTTAAAATTTTTATTTTTAAGTAATCTCCACACCTAACCTGGGGTTCAAACTCACAACCTCAAGAACAAAAATCACACGCTCTACCAAATGAGCCAGTCAGGCATCCCACACTTTCGCCACTTCTATTCAACGGAGTACTGAAATTTTAGCCAGAGTAACTGTGCTATAATAAATAAATAGGCATTCAAATTGGACAGGAAGTTGTAAAACTATCTTTATTCACAAATGACATGACCTTATATGTAGAAAATCCTAAAGAACCCACCCCCCCCACGCAAAAAAAAACTTGAGTTAATACATTCAGCAAAGCTGCAGAACACAAAATCAACATACAAAAGTCAGAATTTCTATACACTAGCAATGAAGCCAAAGAAGGAAATTAAGAAAACATTCCCATTTACAACAGAATCAAAAAGAATTGTTCTGAATAAACTTAACCAAAAAGGTGAAAGATTTGTACACTGGAAACTACAAAACACAGCTGAAATTAAGGATAACCTAAATAAATACAAAGAAATCCTGTATTCATGAATTGAAGATTTAAATACTAAGAATACAAAACTACCTAGAGTGATACACTGATTCAGTGTCATCTCTATCAAAATTTCAGTGACAACTATGCAGAAATGGAAAACCTCATCCCAGTATTTATATGGAATTTCATAGGACCCCGAATAGCCGAAATAATCTTGAAAAAGAGTAACAAAGTTGGAGGACTCACACTTCCTGATTACAAAACTTACTGCAAAGCTACAGTAATTGTACCAGTGTGGTATGGCATAAAAACAGTCACAGAGATCAATGGAATAGAATACAAAGTTCAGAAATAAACTCTCAGATCTACAGTCATTCGATTTTCAACACGCAAGCAAATTCAATGTGGAAAGTCTTTCAACAAGTGATGCTGGATGGGGTGCCTGGGTGGCTCAGTGGGTTAAGCCTCTGCCTTCAGCTCGGGTCATGATCCCAGGGTCCTGGGATCGAGCCCCGCGTCAGGCTCTCTGCTCCGCAGGGAGCCTGCCTCCACCTCTCTCTCTGCCTGCCTCTCTGCCTACTTGTGATCTCTGTCTGTCAAATAAATAAATAAAATCTTTAAAAAAAATAAAATAAAAAAACAAAACAAAACAAACAAGTGATGCTGGGAAAACTGGATATCCACATGCAAAAAAAATAAAGCGGACTTTCACCATACAAAAATCCACTAAAATGGATCAAAGACCAAATGTAAGAGCTAAAACAATAAAACTCTTGGAAGAGAGCATAGGCACTGAAAGTCATCATCTTAGATTTGGTGATGGTTTCTTAAATTATGACACCAAAAGCACAGGTGACAAAAAAAAATAAAATAAAATACACTGGACTTCATCAAAATTAAAATCTCTGTTCATCAAATGACAGTACACAATTAAAAGGAAACACACAGGGGCACCTGGGTAGCTCAGTGGGTTAAGCCGCTGCCTTCAGCTCAGGTCATGATCTCGGGGTCCTGGGATCGAGTCCCGCATCGGGCTCTCT
Source organism: Enhydra lutris kenyoni (assembly GCF_002288905.1). Taxonomy (NCBI): domain Eukaryota; kingdom Metazoa; phylum Chordata; class Mammalia; order Carnivora; family Mustelidae; genus Enhydra; species Enhydra lutris. The sequence continues at coordinate 5,071,564 of NW_019154092.1, read as the reverse complement.
GCTCAGCGGGGAGCCTGCTTCCCTCTCTCTCTCTCTCTCTGCCTGCCTCTCTGTCTACTTGTGATCTCTCTCTGTCAAATAAACAAATAAAATCTTAAAAAAAATAAAAAATAAAATAAAAAAATAAAAGGAAACACACAGCTTGGGAAAAAATATTTGCCTATCATGTATCTGACAAGGGATTAATAACCACAACATACAAAGAATTCCTACAATTCAACAACAAAAGGACAAACAATGTAAAAATACACAGACATCTATTAAAATGGCCAAAATCTGGAACACTGAGAACACCAAAAGTTGACAAGGATATAAAGCACAATAACTCTCATTCATTGTTGGTGAGAATACAAAATGGTACAGCCACTTTGGAAAACAGTTTGGTGGTTTCTCAAAAAACTAAACATACTCTTACCATATGATCCAGTAATTGCACTCCTTGCTATTTACCCAAAGAAGGTGAAAACTTATGTCCACAGAAAAACCGGACATAGCAGCTTTACATACAGCTGTCAAAACTTGGAAGCAACCAAGATGTCCTTCAGCAGATGAATGGAAAAACAATGTTACATCCAGACAATGGAGTCTTATTATTCAGTGTTCAAAAGAAAATGTTCATGAAGACATGGCATGGTAATTCATTTAGGAACCTTAAATGCATATTACTAAGTGAAAGAAGCCAATCTGAAAAGGCTACTTACTATATGATTCCAACCATATGACATTTTTGGAAAAGGCGAAACTATGTAGACAGTAAAAAGGTCAATCATGGTTTCTGGGGTTGGGGAAGGGGGTAGGGATGAATAGGGAGAACACTGGATTTTTATATATGATGCCATAATGATGGATACATGGATACATTTGCCCAAAGCCTCAGAATGTATACCACCAAAAATGTACCCCAAGGGGCGCCTGGGTGGCTCAGTGGGTTAAAGCCTCTGCCTTCGGCTCAGGTCATGATCCTGGGGTCCTGGGATCGAGCCCCGCATGAGGCTCTCTGTGAAGCGGGGAGCCTGCTTCCCTTCCTCTCTCTGCCTGCCTCTCTGCCTACTTGTGTCTCTGTCTGTCAAATGGATAAATGGAATCTTTAAAAAAAAAAAAAAAATGAACCCCAAGGTAAACTAGGGACTTTGGATATTTATATCAATGTAGGCTCATCAATTATAACAAACATACCACTCTGGTGGGGGATTTTGATAACGTGGAAGGCCGCATGTGTGGGGGGCAGGAGGTACATGAGAAATTTCTGCAGCTCCCCCTCAATTTTGCTGTGAACCTAAAACTACTCTAAAAAAAAAAATTAAGTCTTGGGTGTCTGGGTGGCTAAGTTGGTTAAGCATCTGCCTTCGGCTCAAGTCATGATCTTAGGGTCCCAAGATCAAGTCCCATATTGGGCTCTCTGCTTAGCAGGGAGTCTGCTTCTCCTCCTACTCTCCCTCTGTGCTCTCCCTCTCTCTCAAATAAATAAATAAAATCTTAAAAAAAAAAGGGGGGGGGTTAAAAAAAAGTTGTCTTAGGAAAAAAACAGGCGAAGGACCTGAATAGACATTTCTCCTAAGATATACAATTAGTCAATAAACACAGGAAAAAGATACTCGACATCCTTAGTCATTACAGAAATGCAAATATAAACCATTCATACCTACTAGCAAGACTATAATTTTAAAAATGGAAAATAACAAGTGTTTGTGAGGATATAAAGAAATTAAAATCCTCAAACACTGCTAGTGGGAACGTAAAACGTTGCAGCCACCAAAGAAACCATTTAGCTAAACACAGAATTACCATATTATCCAGCAACTCCACTTCTAGGTCCAAATCCAAAAGAATTAAAAAACAAGGATTCCAATGGCTATATGCACAGCAATGTTCATAGCAGCATTATTCATAGCAGTCCAAAGGTGAACACAACCTAAGTGTCCATTAACAGATGAATGGAGAAACAAAATGTGGTATATACATACAAAAAAAATTAGTCAGCCATAAAAAGGAATGAAGTTGGTAACAGGCTACAAAAACATAGCTCAACCTTGACAACCTTATGCTAAGTGAAACAAACCAGACACAAAGGGACTAACATATGATTCCACTTGTATGAGGTATCTAGAAGAGACAAATTCACAGATAGAAAGTAGAGCAGAAGTCACCAGGAGGAGGGGGAAATAAGGAGTTATTGCTTAACGGGTACAGAGTTTCTATTTGGGGTGCTGAAAGGGTTTTGGAAACGGTGGTGATGGTTGCACAACATTATAGATGGAATCAATGACGTTGAATTGTACACTTAAAAATGGCTAAAATGGAATATTTTGTTATATATATTTTATACAAAAAAATTAATTGGATGTATACCTCATTCCTTTTATCAGAATAATGTCCTGGTTGAGCAATCATTTAAACATTAAAAAAAAAAACAAACATAAAATTGTAGAAGAAAACACTGAAGAAAATTTTTTGTAATCATAGACTAGACAAGGTCTTTCTAAGCCATGGGACAAAAATCTAGAAAAAGCTGATAAATCAGATTTCATAAAAATTTAAATTTTCTACATGAAAAAATACCACAAACATGGCCAAAAGGTAATAAATTGAAAAAATATTTGCAATATACAACAAAGACTTAACTTCCTTAATGTGTAAAGAACTCCTATGTATTAAAAAGAGAAAGGACATACAAATGGCTTTTTCAAAAGAGAAGCTGTTCAGCGGCACTCATTACAACAAAACTGCAAATTATAACTACAGTAAGACTATTTTTCACCTCTCAGATAAAGATCAGAAAGTTAGATGATGTAACTGGGTAGAGGTCAAAGAGTATAAGGAAACAAGCACTTTCTTACACCATTGATGGAAGTGTACATTGATAAAACTTCTTTGTAAGGTTATTCATTGCAACATTGTTTTTTAATAGCTAACGACTAGAAATAATCTACAAGCCCATAGACCAATGGTTAAATAATGAATACTATTAAAATGTTAAAATGAACACAGCTAAATGGAAGGATTTCCAGTGACAGATTAAGTGAAAAAAAGCAAGGTGTAGAACATTGTGCTAGTATTTGTTTTGTAGGAGTGCGATAGAGGGAGGGAGAAAGGAAAGCAGGCAATGATTAAAACATAAATCCATGCAGAAGCAGGTCTCACTGTCATGAAGTGACTTCAGTTTTCTAAGGTGACCCCAGCATACCAGCCCTTGACTAGGAACAGAGTGGTCACACTCTGGGAGCCATACAACCTAAGTCCAACCCATCTAAAGAATTTCTGGAAGCACGATTAAGTAGTTGACCCTTGAACAAAATGGTATTTTCTCTTCCTTATGATTTTTTTTCCCAGATTTTATTTGACAAAGAGAGACACAGCGAGAGAGGGAACACAGCAGGGGGAGAGAGAGAAGCAGGCTTCTCAAGGAGCAGGGAGTCCAATGCAGGGCTCTATCCACCTGAGCTAAAGGCAGACACTTAGTGACTGAACCACCCAGATGCCTCCTCTTCCTTATGATTTTAATAACATTTTCTTTTCTCTAGCTCATTTTGTTATAAAAATACACTATAAAATACACACAACATAAAAAATATCTTAATTGACTATGTCTTTGGTAAGGCTTCCAGTCAACAGTGGGCTAATAATAACTAAGTTTTAGGGAGTTAAAACTTATATGTGGACACCCCTAACCCTGTATTGTTCCAGGGTCAACTAGAAACTACAAAGAGGAACTGACAGCTTTCAGAGTATAAAACTGTTCAAATACAGTGAAAGAAAATAATTCGGTATGAGATTTTCTTCAAAGGAATGAAAGCAGTATGAAACAAAGTTATAAATGCTCAGTGAAATAAACCAAATTAAATTGACAGAGGAAGAGCATATTAAATCAGACATACTGGTTGCAAAAGGATTAAGAAGAGTACATTAAAACAAACATGAAGGGGCGCCTGGGTGGCTCAATATGTTAAGCTTCTGTCTTCAGCTCAGGTCATGATCCCAGGGTACTGGGATGGAGCCCCGCATCAGACTCTGCTCAGCAGGGAGCCTGCTTCCTCCTCTCTCTTTCTCTGCCTACCTCTCTGCCTACTTGTGATCTCTGTCAAATAAATAAAATCTTAAAAAAAACAAAAAAAAAAAACATGAAAATACCACACTGAAAAAGTACCAGAAATTCACAGATAAAGCGTCTAATCAGAAATCAGTTTCTCAACCAGGACTTCTTTCCCAGAGGTCATCAACCCCAACAGTTTGAAATCGCATCCTAAAATTTAGAGGATTTTATGTATGCAGGCATTCCTCTTGTTCATAGGTTTCATTTTAAAGGCGTTTAAAGATGTTTTAAGATCTTTAAGGATTTATTTATTTATTTATTTGACAGGAGACGGGGCGTGGGGATGGGCAGGCAGAAGCAGAAGGAGAGGTAGACTCTCTGCTGAGCAGAGAGCCCCACATATGGCTCAATCCCAGGACCCCAGGATCATGACCTGAGCCTAAGGCAAATGTTAACTGACTGAGCCACCCAGGCACCCCTATGTTTAAAATCTAAAACCAAGGATTTCACCATTAAGCCAAAACAACTGCCTGAACATTACTACTACTATACCATAAATGGAACATTAAATTAGCACTACATTAAATACATTTAAAGTAGCATCACATTCATTTTCAACAACTATTTCAGATAATAGCCAGGCAAGCTAGAACATCATTAATTAGAACATCTGAGTATTTGACTCAGAACAACAAAGTCAGAATTTACATTCTTTAAAATTATCCTGCAGAACCCTATTTCTTCCTCAGTTATCAGCTGCTATGTTTTAAATTTTACATGCTAGACTGACACAGTACACAGCTAAGCATGCTACCCAGAATAATGGAGAGTATTACAAAAGTTCTAATATGCCAGTTACTTTAACCAAGCCCCTCTGGGGTGCCTCGGTGGCTCAGCTGGTTGAGTGGCCAGCTCTTGACTTCGGCTCAGGTCATGATGTCAGGCTTGTGGGATCAAGGCCCCACACGGGGTTCTGTGCTCAGCATGGAGTCTGCTTCTTTCCCTCTCCCTCTGCTCCTCTCCAATTGCGCTCTTATCTCATAAATAAATAAATAAAATTTTTTTGAAATGAAAAAAATAAACAAGCCCCAACAAACAGCCCTCAAGAAACAGTGACTTTAACAGAGCACTAAGTGATCAAGCAGGGAGACAGAACGACAGAACAGGAGACTGCAAGAGCTGTAACAGGTCTCCAACTGGGAACAGGGAATTATGTGCATAGTAGCGATCTGGGAGTAGCTTTGAGTTCTTGGAGATTCCGGTTAAAATCAAGAAATTGAGGGGCGCCTGTGTGGCTCAGTTGGTTGAGCACCTAAATTTTGACCAGTTCGTGATCTCAGGATTTTAAGATAGAGCCCCAAATCAGGCTCCACACTAGGTGTAGAGCCTGCTTAAGATTCTCTCTCCTGCTCCCTCTGCAGACTCCCTCAAAAAACAAACAAACAAACAAACAAACAAACAAAAACAAGAAATTGGAAAAGGCAAGCTAGAAAGCCTAAGACAAAGGTGACTGTCTGGATTTCCACAATTGCAGGCAGGTATCAGTAACTATAGAACATACATCAGAGCCAAAACTCAGTTATAATTTCTAGTTATATATTCTCTACAGGGGCACCATTCCCACAGCTGCTTTCCCTTAAAGCGGTGGCCCTTAACTATGAAGGAGTCACAGAGATCCACAGCAGAACAAAAGCTATTGAATCACCTAGAAACAAAATACCGAAACACACTCACACATACACACAATTTAGCAGAGAGTTTCAGGGGACTTGGAAATCACTGTCCAGTCTAATCCACGGATCCCAGATACTGTTAGTATCCCCAAATGACCCCACCTATTAAAACACATTCCGTTCTCTCCTTGCTACGAAAAATTTAAATGATACCATCAGTGGCATTAATCTCAAGTAGATCTTAAGGAGAAAGCAGTGTAAGTAGTTGCAATGGCGAATTGGGATAACACAGAAATGAGAATCCTAAGGACTAAATTTGGGTCCCATCTGTGTCACTGTTGGCTATGGTGGCAACTGTATAGAAGTCCCAACCTCATGTTGGACAGGCATCTCCTCAGCTATGAATGAGGGGGCTGGAATACATCAAGGTGCTAACATGTTATTTATCTATTTTTAAGATTTTTAAGTAATCTCTACACCCAATGCAGGGCTTGAATTCACAACCCCGAGATCAAGAGGTACATGCTCAGGGCGCCTGGGTGGCTCAGTGGGTTAAGCCTCTGCCTTCGGCTCAGGTCATGATCTCAGGGTCCTGGGATCAAGCTCCACATTGGCCTCTCTGCTCAGCAGGGAGCCTGCTTCCCCTTCTCTACCTGCCTCTCTGCCTACTTGTGAGATCTCTCTCTCTCTCTCTCTCTCTCTCTGTGTCAAATAAATAAATAAATAAAATCTTAAAAAAAAAAAAAAAAAGAAGAAGAAGAAGAAGAAGTGCATGCTCCACCAACTGAACCAGGCAGGAGCCGCAAGGGGCCAACATTTTAAAAGGGGAGCGTGATTCTTTTGTTTAGTGAATGTCTCAGAACTACAGGCAAATGGTGGGGAAACAAAAACAAAGTACCCCTCAAAGAGCTTGACACACAAGTAGACAGTTATAACACTATGTGATTCATACTCCAATAAAAGAATATAGAGGTTCAGGAATCCCATAACTTTGCCTAAGGAGACCAGAGGCTAGTCTTAAAGAGGTTTCCTAGATATATAAGGCATAGAAAATATCCAACATATGCAAAGACTCCAAATATGAGAAAGCAGGCTATTTTCAAGGAAATTTAAGGAGTCTGTAGAGAAGAGCACATGCAACCATGTGAAACCCCTAATCCTAAGATTAAACAATTGCAGACAACGCGTAATACACACTGCAAAGGAAGTGTTTTAGTACAAGAGAGCTTTGGTTTGGGGCGCCTGGGTGACACAGTGGGTTAAGCCTCTGCCTTCGGCTCAGGTCATGATCTCAGGGTCCCTGGATCGAGCCCTGCATCGGGCTCTCTGCTTGTCAGGGAGTCTGCTTCCCAACCCCCCTCCCCGGCCCTGCCTGCCTCTCTGCCTGCTTGTGATCTCTGTCAAATAAATTAAAAAAAAAAAAAAAAAAAAAAAAAAAGAAAGCTTTGGTTTATCCTGTGGCTACCCACTATAAATACTAGAAAAACAGACTTCCCTTGATACTCTACTTCTAAAACTTGGCTGACTCACAAATGACTCTTACTCTGGCAGTTATCTGAACTACTAATTTCTAATAAAGAAAAATGACCAGTTAAGAGTTTCACAGTTCCTAAACTCTGATTAGTCAACCAAATTCTTTCTGAGCCACCATTTACAGAAACATTACTCCATGGCTTAGATGATTTTTTCTTTTTCTTTTTTTTTTTTTTTTTTTTGCCATTTCCATACAGTTTCACTCCCTTCCCTGAAAGCTCATAAAACTTCATTCTTTCTCTGCCCTTCTCATGCCCCAGCCTGATTCAGACAGCAATCAGCAGTGACTACAAACAAACAAACAAAAAAGCAATCATGAACATTTCTCAAAAAGCAGTTAACCTGAGACTACATTAATGTTTCATTAGTTTGTCAGTCAAACCAAATTAGACTTTTCCAGCAATCTCACTTCAGCCAGTTGTGCTCTTTCAAGGCCAGTTCTTCCATCTATGTGCTCTTGCTCCCATCAGCACCTGCTTTTCAAGGTTTCTGGCACCAACAGTAATCCCTTCTATTTCTTCAACTTCTAACCTCTCTCTTTAGGCTTATCCTCCCCCTCTCCCAAAACACATCAAGTCAGGCTTCTCTGGTAAGAGGTCATTATTCAACAAAGATTTATCATGCACCTACTAAGTGCCCGATGTTGTGCAAGGCACTGGCACTGCCTGCATGAAGTTCTAATGAGACAATGCAGAAGAGAAATTTATAGTCTGTTCTGCTCTGACCCCGTAACTCATTCCTAAGAAACCTCCTATTACCAAAAGCTATGTTATAAAAGCAACTGTTCAAAACTGGGTAAAACGGAGTAAGAGGCCAAAGAGTTTCACACTCAAAATAATCAATTCATTTTTTCCTTTCCTGCAAGACTTTCAATAAGGTGTAAAGCAAAAGTTCTCACACCACTAAGCAAGTCCAACTTCTAGTTATATCTAGCTTTTGCCCAAGAGCAAAGCCTTTCTTTTCCTAATCCAATTAGCATGGCCAAAAAAATTCACAGATATCACCCAGTCTTGTGACAGACAAAGCAGAGAGCTCACTTAAGCACTTTTCCCCTACTCAAATAACAGTGGTTTGCTTAATGCAAATTTGTGTTCTCTAAATAATCTGCTGCACATTACAACCAACGCAATGCTATGAAAGGGGAAGTCGTGGAACACTATGGAGTATGTAACAGGGGATCATATCCTGCAGGGGAGGGGCAGGAAGGCCCCTCACTAAGGAAGTGAGACTTCAGGAATGAGTAGGAGGTAGTTAATGGGGAAAATAGGGGGAGAAGTTGTGCTAAAGCAAAGAGAGCTACAATTATGAAGACCCTCAGGGAAGAACAGACACATACATTTCAAGGAATAGAGCCCAACGAAGAGGGAAGAAAGTCATATGGGGAGGAAGACCATGTGGTCTTGTGAGCCACAGAAGGATCTGAATTTTACATTATGAGCAGTGAAAAAAACCACTGAAGGTTTTCAGTAAGAAGGGACATAACTGTGTGTCACTTTAGCTACCTACCATTTACATGGTAAATGTAAATAGTAGGTAGCTAAATGGTAGTCTCCATTTACGTGGTTGTACTTCTTCCCACCTTCTCTTCTCCATGCTCAGCATCTTTCGTACTCCACTGAAATTGTTATCTTTAAAGGTATCTGGGGGTACCTGGGTAGCTCAGGTGGGTTAGGCATCAACTCCTGATCTTGGTTCAGGTCAAGATTTCAGGGTTGTGAGATCAAGCTCACCCAGGGTGGGCATGGAGCCTGCTTAAGATTCTCTCTCTATCCCCCTCTCCCTCCCACCCTCTCTTTCTCCCACCTCTAAAAACAAAGCAAAACAAAAACAACTCACACAAAACAAAACAACACCAAATAATAAAAAATAAGGGTGTGGACATCCACCCCTTAAGTCAATGGGCCCTTTCAGTTTTGACTTTATTTTCCCATCTGCTGCATGTGGCCCTCCTCACCATCAACTCCTTTCACACCCACAATCAATTTTCTCCCACTTCCATGATTATTCCTTTCTAGTCTTTTTTGCAAGCTTCTTTCTTTATCTACACCCTTAATTGTTGTTGGCCTTCAGCATTTCCAAACCCTCCATATTTCCCCTACTTAATTGTTGTTGGCCTTCAGCATTTCCAAACCCTCCATATTTTCCCTAGATGACCTCATCCACAAATACCACCTATGCGCTCATGATTTCCAAAAATCCTATTTACAGCTCAGACCTCCCTGAAGTCTGTATTTATATATTAAACTATTTCCATTTTGACGTCTTACAGGCATCTCAAACTTAACAGTTTCAAAACCAAACACATCTTATCCCCTTACCACTTCAAATCAGTATCTCCCCTTCATTCCTCCTGCCACTGCCTTAGTTCAGGAGGTCAACACTTCTCTTCTGGTTTATTCCAACAGAATACTTCCCTGTACTACCTGCCTACAGAGAGCCCCATCATTCACACCAGTAGAACAATCTTACTAAAAAGTAAATATAGTAAAGGGATGCCTGGGTGGCTCAGTCGGTTAAGCATCTGCCTTTGGCTCAGGTCATGATCCCAGGGTCCTAGGACTGAGTCCCACACTGGGCTCCTTGCTCAGCGGGAAGCCTGCTTCTCCCTCTGCCTGATGCTCCCCCTGCTTGTGCTCTCGCTCACTCGCACGCTCTCTGACAAAAAATAATTAAAACCTTTAAGAAATAATAAAATAAAAAATTTTAAAAATATATAGTATGATCTTGCACGGTACTTCCAGGCTTAAAATTCCTCAATGAGTCCTATCAACTAGCTCCAATTCCATAGTCTGATCTACAGGCACCTAATAGCCTCTGTCTTACTCTCCAGCCTTATCCCTCCAGCACCTCAACTTCATTCCATACTCCTCACGAGGCTAATTTCTTGGTAGTCCTCTTGTTCTACGCTCTGTACCTCTGCACACATTCCTTCAGTTCTACGCTCTGTACCTCTGCACACATTCCTTCCTTCTCTGGAACAATAATTCTTCTTCCCTTATTCTCTTCACCTAGCCAACTTGTCCTTCAAGACTTAGGTAAGGCCACACCTCCTGCAGAATCACTACCAGAATTTCCAGGTGCACCCTTTTGGGTGATTAGACAACACCCTGTGCTTAAAACTAGCTTTTGCATTTCTTACTTTTATGTTTTCATCTTCTTACCCATTTACTACACCCAGTGGGCTAGATCCTTGAGAGCTGGGACTCAGTCTAACACTGATACATAATAGATGTGTTAGGAGTGGATGAACGAAAATAGCGAATTGTGATGAGGCCATCAAAAGAACAAATCCTAGAATTGTGAGCTCCCCAAGAGAAGAAACTTTGCTTCATTCTCTGCCGAATCTCAACGGCCCAGAGCAAGACTGGTACACCACTGGTGCTCAGTACTTATTTGTAGTAAGGCTGAATGTACATTCTAGAGTCAAAGGAAAACCTTTTTCTACACTTGCTTTCCATTACTAACTTTCTTGGTTTGTGACCCACTATTATCATAACACCAGTATGTTTTACGTGATTTCTACTGACCAAACGAATGCCCTTCTTCTTCTGTTATGAAAAAAATAATAAAAGCATTGACTAAACCACTAAAGGATTCCTTGGCACCAACCAGTTCATGGAAGGGTTTCCTGAATTCCTTGAAATTTAATGTGACATTTTCAGTGGATATAAGAAAGGTCCATTTTTATGGTGAGAGGGAATTAGTTTTCATTAAATTTTCAAATATATTAATGCTATCCCCACCACCCTAAAATCAAACTGCTTAACCAAAATGTTAAGCTGAATTAAGCTGTAGCATTCACCTTTCTCTTCTCAAATCTGAATTTTGATTTATCAGTAGCAACTTGGAGACAGTAGCTTGTATTTAAACAAATGTAACAGGAGAAGTCGGCAGGCTCTCACATAAAGATTCCTACCAGAATTTGCATTTAAAATTTTCTATAATTAGTAAAGCCATTACCAGCGTTCTCAAAAGTTAGTACTCTGTTCTAATATACTCTGTACTCAAGTGAATCAGGGTATTTATTACACTTCCTGCTAATGTGTTCAAGAAAAAAAAGTTACATTCTGATCATAATGACAAAGAAGCAATTTTTACTGTCCTTGAACTAAATGAATTTAAATGGGGGAGAAACCCAGAATCATCCAGATTTACAGGAAAAACCTTTCTTTTTTTTCCCCTTTTTCTGCATAGTGAACCGAACAGCCGAAGCAACATTTAACTCACCAACCACTCAATTTAATCTTGGGAATAACATGCTAATAATTAAGCAGTACAGTACAGACAACTAAATCATTTTCAAAGAGATACAGTTCTGTATGAATTCAAAGGTTCTCTAGCTGATGTGAAGAAACTAGTTACAAAAGAATCCAACTACACTCAGGATTCCACTCATACTGAGTTCGAGAAAAGGCAAGATTATTGCACAGCAGTAAGAAATCAGAACAGCGGTGGTCTGGTCTATGGGATGGAAGAAGGGGCATGACGGCACCTTCGGGGTAATGAAAAGGTTCATTATTTTGACCTGGTTGGTGCCTACACAGGTGTACACATTTAGAAAACTCGCTTAACTCCACACATAAAATCTGTCTCTCTTACTGTAAAGTATTCCTCGGTAAAGAAGATTTAAAAGAGAACACCCTTTTTCTTTCTTTTAACTAACAACCAAAGCCAGATATTCTCGTTCCTGGAAGCTGTTTGTGGAGGACGACCCACGCGCTGAGACTCTGGGCTCTCTGAAAACATTAAGACTGCTAACTCGCCGGGAGCTTCCACCGTCCCCACGGTTTAGGCACTGCCATTTCGAGATGCCCAAAAGCCACCCAGAACACCAAGGCCAGAGCCGGCTGGCCTCCGCTCAGCCACAGAACACCTGGCCAACGAAAAAGGTATCCGCGGGCAGAGTCAGCCACCAGGGCTTGCGAACTCCCACAAGCCTGCAGCCGGCTCCCCACCGCCCGCCCGCGTCCCCTGAGGCCTCACTTCCCTTCTCTCGGCCCCCCGCGGACTCTCGGACCGCCTGCGGGTCTCCCGGGTACCCCCCACCCCCCGACCTCCCAGGTCCCCCCAGGGTGGCGGAGTACGTCCTCGCCCGCCACCAGGCGCCGCTGTGGAGCCGCCTTCCAGAACTAACTCTGCGCTTGCGCTCCTGAGGAGCACCCCCGCCCGCCCAAAGTCTTTTTTCAGAAGGGCCCAGAGACCCGGTCGGCGCAGGCGCGCCCCTGACGCGGCCCGCGCGCCGCCACTTCCGCCCCGAGCAGGAGGCGGGGGAGGCGGGAGGGAGCCGGTGGGCGCGAGCCCGGGTCCTCGGTGAAGACTGTGGCTAGTGCGCGAGCCCGCGACTCACCAAATACAGCTGCTGCCAGCGATTCTGAGCATCCAACTCCTCAAACTCCCGCTCGACGGTGGCAGACATGGCGGCGGGAGCGAGCTGGCGCGAGCGGAGCCTGCGCCGGCGGAGAGGTTCGGGCCCCGCACAATCCGGGGAGAGCGCTGGCGCTGCGGCGCATGCGCGCTCCGCGCCCTGCCCCGCCCCCACGCCGGGCCCGGCCGGCCGCGGGGAAAGTACCTGGAGCGTCGGACGTCAGCGCGCCGATTCGCGGCGCCTGAAGTCGGACGGCGGCGGGGCGGGACGTTTGGAGGAGGCGTGCTCCAGAGGGCGCCCAGGTGGGGAGAGGGCGGGGCTAAGGGGACCACCCAGAGGCTGCAGTTGGGGGAAGTGGGGCACTGGGCGGTCGGCTCCTTGGACGTGAGTGGACTCGCCCTGAGGAGGTGGTACAGTACCTTGAGTTTCCCAGAAATGGAACGGACCAAGAAAGTCCCTTGGGAAGACTTTCCTTCTTGCTGTCCCATTTCTCTTTTTCCCTTTAGTCTTAGTTTTTTTAAATGCAGTATTTTCGTTTTATTTTACACGTCATCTAGGTCAGTTTAGAGACCTGCGTCCAATTTTGAAACAAATTTCTCAGCTCCCTCGGAGAATATAAACCAGACCTGATGCCAGCTCGTGTATGCCTGAGGGTTTTGTGCCAAATAAGCCACTATAGCAAAAGGAGAGGCAGCCTCTCTTGGAGTTTCGGAGAATACATGCTGTTAAGTAGATGTCACACAACTTAAAAATTAATGTTACCTAAAAGAACAAATAATCTTTTACAGCACAAACATGCTGGGTATGTAAATCATCCCTCTTCAGACTAAGAGAACTCATTGTTGGTAAACCATATGCTTATAGTATCTTATTATGTCATCTTCCTAAGAAATGAGAAGGGTGGGGTGCCTGGGTGGCTCAGTGGGTTAAAGCCTCTGCCTTCGGTTCAGGTCATGATCCCAGGGTCCTGGGATCGAGCCTCATATCGGGCTCTCTGCTCAGCAGGGAGCCTGCTTCCTCCTCTCTCTGACTGCCTCTCTGCCTACTTGTAATCTCTGTCTGTCAAATAAATAAAATCTTAAAAAACAAAAATGAGGGGCACCTGGGTGGCTCAGAGGTTTAAAGCCTCTGCCTTCAGCTCAGGTCATGATCCCAGGGTCGTGGGATCGAGCCCCGCATCGGGCTCTCTGCTCAGCAGGGAGCCTGCTTCCTCCTCTCTCTCTGCCTGCTTCTCTGCCTACTTGTGATCTCTGTCTGTCCAATAAATAAATAAAATCTTAAAAAAAAAATGAGAAGGGTTAGAAAAATTTTACCGGTGCTACCCAATATTGACATTTAATTTTTTTCTTTTTAGATATTTATTTATTATTTTTTCCAAAGACCTTATTTATTCATTTGAGAGAGAGACAGTGTGAGTAGGGGGAGCGGCAGAGGGAGAAAGAGAGTCCCTGCTGAGCAGGGAGCCCAATGCGGGATGTATACCCAGGAGCCTGGGATCATGACCTGAGCTGAAGGCAAAGGCCCCTATTTATTGGGGGGGAGGGGGGGAATTTCCAGAAAACCCTGCTCAGCACAGAGTCCAACTAGGGGCTTGATCCCAAGACCCTGAGATCATACCTGAGCCGAAATCCAGAGTCAGAGGTTTAGCTGACTGAGCCACCCAGGTACCTGGATGTTTAAATTTTAATTGAAATTAGAAGAAATGACAAAGATTCACTCCTTGAACAAATTCTACTCAGGTTCCTCTGAGCACTTTTTCAACTCGGCATTAATTTTTGGACTTCTCTATTTCTCTGCATTGTCTAATTTTAGCAAGAATCTTACTAAGTCAGTTTATCCAGAATCCACCATTCTCAATATCTGATCACTTTCAATACTTAATCAGGTTCCTCATCTTCCACTATCCCCCAGGTGCTATCTGATCACCCTGGCCTGCCTACAGCAAGAATCCTATTAGATCAGTTTAGTCAGAATGCCCCTGATGTTTTTTGTGTTAAAAACAAGACAACACTCCTAAAATGGAGTTGCTTGCTAAGCCCCCTGTTACCAGACCTGCAATTAATTACTGTTTCAACTCTCCCAGAAATGGGATCTTAAATGAGTCAATTAGGAGTCACCTGATCAGCCCTAGTTAGGTAATCTGTTGATAGACGCCTACCATCCTCTGAAGGAAAGTAATCTTGCAATAACCAATCTCCTTTTTGCCTAGTATAAGTAACTTGTTCCTGCCCCCTTTTGCCTGTAAGTCTTTCAATTTGTACAGCTCCACAGATCATTTATATCTGCTAGATTTGATGATGCCCAGATCATGAATCATTGAATAAAGCCAATATTATCTTTGAAGTTTACTCAATTGAATTTTGTTTTGTAATACCTCTTAGTAATTTTCTACCCACTGACCCTTCACCTTGCACCCTGGCTATAAATTCCCATTAGCCCTGTCTGTATTCAAAATTGACCTCAATCTAAGTGATGAATGGTTAAAGAAGATGTGAAATATATATATATATATAGTTACATATGCAGTGGAATATTACTCAGCCATCAAAAAGAATGAAATCTTGCCATTTGCAGCAACATGGATAGAGCTAGAGTGTGTTATGCTAAGTGAAGTAAGTCTGAGAAAGACAAATATGATTTCATGCATATGTGGAATTTAGGAAACAAAACAGATGATGTCGTGGGAAGGGAAAAAGAAAAGGGGAGGGAACCCATAAGAGACTCTTAACAACAGAGAACAAACAGGGTTGATGGAGAGAGGTGGGTGGGGGATAGGCTAAATGGGTGATAGGTATTAAGGAGGGCCCTTGTTATGAGCACTGGGTGCTATATATATGTAAGTAATGAATCACTAAATTCTCCTGGAACCAATATTACACTATATATTAACTAGAATTTAAATAAAAATTAAGAAGGAAAAAAAAGTTGAGTTCAATCTCTCGACCACTGCAAAACTCATTGCAGTGGCCCCTGGTTCTATTACAATAGATCCCCCTCACTGTGAATAAAGTCTTCCTAAGTCGTCATTTTCAACAAGTGTCATGAAGTGAGTTCCTCAGTTCAGTTCCTCAGTTGTACTAGCCACATTTCAAAGGCTCAATAGCCATATGTAGCTAGTGGCTAATGTATCACAGAGCAAACATATCATCAAAGTTCTATGAGACGGAGCTGTCTGAAAGGATTAAAATTCATGGACTAAAAAAAAAGTCCTTATATACATAGTGAAAATTTTTACCAGTAAAGACAGTAAGCTGTGGGAGGTAGAAGAAATTGTAGTAACAGAAAATTAAGCAACAAAGCACCCTTTCTCTTTACATAGTGTAATTTACAAACACATGAAACCTCCTCTAGAAATACCCCACAATGGTCCCGATTTCTGAAGTTCTGTCAATGAAACTGATTATTTGTACTAAAGGCACGGTATCTCCTGAGATGGTTGGGAAGGAAAAAGTTTTCCTTCAATCCTTCTGGATTCTTTGGCTGTTTCTAATCATCAAATTAGCATAAAACATTAACAAGAGAAAAACAAAGTTAATTATATACATATGGGAGCCCATAAGACATACTCAAGGATGAACCTGGTGATTGAGGCTCATATGCCGTCTTGAGCTAAGGAATAGGATAGGGGTCTAGGGCTTCAAAGAGGAGGAGGGTGAGTCACTGGACAGTAAGAAGAGCAGATATTTGGTAATTAGATATTTATTCTGCCACACAGGAAAAATGTTATCCTTGGTAAAAGCTCTTTTTCTGAGCCAAGCCTTCTATCTAAATTCTTTAAGGTAGTTTAAGGAGAGGTAAAGTTTTTCTTGAGTCTGCTGGGTCTTGAGTGCCTTCAGCTGAAAATAGTCCCTGTGTCAAAGTAGCATATCTGGGGGATTTATTCTGAACCCCTTTCCTCACACATTTGAAACTTCCCCAAGAAGTTTCACAGTCTACAAGTTAAGCTCCAGCTCAATGAACCAGGGTCTCAGGCCTGAGAGTTGGCTAGTGCAGTTAAACAGTTGTGTCTCATTTCAGGAGACGGTGATGCTGGTGGGCTCCCAAAGTTAAGCCTGTGGTGCAAATAATCAAATAATAGGAGGCATTTCTATGGGCGGGGGTATGAAGATTAAAATTGGAGCAGATTAGAATCCCAGTTTCTGAATTCTGAAGACTGATGGTCAAGATTTCTAGATGTCCAGCTTGAAGCATCTTTGGATAGAGTGAGGGCAGATAATAACAATCCGATACATTTTCTTGATTTGCAGTTTGAATGTCTCTGGTGGTCTTTCTTAATGGCCTGCATAGCAGCAGGCATGAAAATCGTCTATACATGAATGGTTATGGTGATTTCTCTGAAGTTTTTATCAAGTTGTCCAGCATTAGTTTGCATGGCTTCAGGAAAAGGACAGTTTTAGTTCTCAATGATTCCAAGTCAAAAGGGTGGGAGAAAATTGGAAATGTTAGTTTGAGGAGTTACAGATGAATTTTAGAGTAAATTAGAAGAATGCAGGATCTAGTCCAGTTTATGAGAAAACAAAATCTCAAAGACAATTAATAGCACTAGAATTTTGTACCCAAAAAGGTATATTGCTGAAACATAATTTTTCCTCTACAGTTTTGCTCATTTTTATCAAAGATAACCATAGCAAGACTCATCTGCAAACTAAATCTTATTTCAGTAAAGTTGGCTTGATTATTTATATATGTACATCAAGGTAGTGATTGACCATATAAGCTGCTTAGCTGGAACTTTTCATAAGGAACCTAAGATTCAATTTTTAAAAGCCTCTTGAGGCTAAGAAGCCACACCAAGCACTCACCATCAGACTTTGCCTGCAATACCTACAGATTTGGGTGAATTCCTCTTTTCTCAAGATCCCCAAAATATCCTGAGGT
This sequence comes from Enhydra lutris kenyoni, assembly GCF_002288905.1. Taxonomy (NCBI): domain Eukaryota; kingdom Metazoa; phylum Chordata; class Mammalia; order Carnivora; family Mustelidae; genus Enhydra; species Enhydra lutris. The sequence continues at coordinate 5,054,085 of NW_019154092.1, read as the reverse complement.
TCCTTTGCCTGCCCAGGAAGCAACCTTTCTTACCTGCTGCTGGGAACCCTATAAGCAAGGTACCAGGCTGATTTTTCCAATGGGCTTTATTGGCTCCATAGAGTCAACTTTAGTTCCTTAAAGCTATCTGATTGTATCTTAATTTGTTTATATATCTCTCAAATATAACATTTAGTTAAAGCTTAGTATTATAACAAAAGTTTCCAATTGTGTCCTGTTACAAGGAGAATGGATTCTTAATGAACTTATGTCAATAACCATATTGCCATGAAAATAAGAATACTCACTAAGAGTTTCTGAATGCTGGAGGGATTCAGTAGGGAGAAAAACATAAATATTTCAACCCTACTTATAAGAGGATAATTTACCAAATTTCTGCAAGTCATAGTTAGCTTGAGAGGAAAGATTTCCTTATATCTGGAAAGTACAAACTTTGAAATCAGCAATATTTTCTTTTTTCTTAAAGTTTGTTTGTTGGTTTGTTTAAGTAATTGCTACACCCAGTGTGAGGCTGGAACTCACAACCCTGAGATCAAGAGTCACATGTTCTATCCACTGAGCCAGGCAGGTGCCCCAAGAATCAGCAATATTTTAAATACAAACTCATAAATAATTGTAATTATCCTACTTGGTTCATGTAATCCCATGTAATTAATTCTTGTTTTGCTTGAGTCCAGTTTTTTTTTCTCTGTTAATGCTGGAAATTCTTTTTTTTTTTAAACAAATACAGTTCTTTCTTTTTTTTTTTTTTGGTCTCCTTTTTTTCTAGATTTTTATTTGTTTATTTGGCAGAGGGAGACACAGCGAGAGAGGGAACACAAGCAGGGGGAGTGGGAGAGGGAGAAGCAGGTTTGCTGCCCAACTGAGAGCCCCATGCAGGGCTCCATCCCGACCTGAGCCCAAGGCAAATGCCTACCGCCTGAGCCACCCAGGTGCCCCAATGCTGGAAATTCTTACCCAGTTCAGTTTTATAATCTTAAAGTTACCAGAAATCTGTATTAGTCAAAGTTCTTTCAATCTCCTTGAAGATGAAACACATATGCAAAAGCATCAGGGTAAAACGATAATTGTCTATAAATAACAAAAAAACTTCAAAATGCCTATGTTAAAGATCTGATGAGAGTTCATTATAATGTAATTGACAAGGAAATTGGGTTGTTTTTATGACATACAACATTTTAAGGTCATAACTAGAATTATTATAGAAGGACAGAATAGAATTTTAGAAATTTTATATAATTTCTATAACGCTTATATGAATAATATTCACCCACACAATATAACCTAAAGAGGTTTATCGTCACTTATTTTAAAATGCTTCCCATATAATTTAACATACCAAATAAGCTTAATTAATTTCATATCTCTCTTTTATAAGAAGAGATAACAAATATTTTCAGGTACTCCAGGAATCCTCTGGAATATCTCCTACCTCAAAGTTAGTTCGAAGTCAAAAAGCCTTTGATTAAAATTTGAATTATGGGGATTTGTCAAAAATATCAAAGAGTTTGAACCTTTGATTAAATAGGATCAGAGGGGGTGTCTGGGTGGCTCAGTGGGTTAAAGCCTCTGCCTTCCACTCAGGTCATGATTCCAGGGTCCTGGGATCAAGCCCCACATCGGGCTCTCTGCTCAGCAGGGAGCCTGCTTCCACCTCTCTCTGCCTGCCTCTCTGCCTACTTGTGATCTCTGTCAAATAAATAAATAAAATCTTTAAAAATAAATAAATAAATAGGATCACAGGTCATTATGAAATGATACTTTATGTATTTAACCACAGTTACAATCAAACATTTTAAAAGCAAATACAAAAGATTACGTAGTTTTGAGCAAAACTTAGCACTTTTAATATGGAAAAGGTTCAGTTTTTTTAAGTAATCAAAGATCTAATTAAGACAAAATAAGGGGTACCTAGCTCTTCATTTAGGAGGAGGATGCCACCCTTGATCTCAGGGTTGGGAGTCTGAGCCCCACATTGGGCAGAGCTTCCTTAAATAAATAAATTTTTTTAAAAAGATAAAATGAAGCACAGGGCTTCATTTTAAAGTCCATTGGGTGTTTTTAAAAATATTTATTTATTTATTTATTGGAGAGTAAGAATGAGAGAGAGAGAGAAAATGTGTGAGCAGGAAGGGGCAAAGGGAGAGGGAAAGAGAGAATCCCAAGCAGAGTCCATGCTGATCACAGAACCTCATGAGGGGCTCAATCCTACAACCCGAGATCATGACCTTAGCTGAAATCAAGAGTCCAAGGCTTAACTGACTTAGTCACCCAGGCCCCCGAGGCACAAGACATTATTTTGATAAAACATAAAATTCTTGTTTTCTAGGTAGATTACTTTAAGAGCAAAGAAAATCCTTTCACGATCTCTTATTATCAAGAGCAGAAAACTTTGTCCTTTTAACAGAGAAAGAAACAAAATTTTAATTTTGTGTCATCTTACTTTTGATACTCAAGCTCATTCACTTAATTAAATTTATTTCAATCTCAAACAGCCCTGACCATACCAAAAAAATTAAAAATTACTTTCTAAAGATTCCTTTCCCACAAATCTTTTACAATTTTCTTTTTCCTCAAGAAAACACACATTTAACTTGCATGCAAAGATACTTCCCTTGTTGTTTCAGTAGCATTAATCATGTATATTAATTAGAATTCTTAACCATTAGAATGGTTAAAAAAACCGTAATTCCTATTGAAAACTAAAAAGTAAGCAATTGTGAGCTGTATCATACCAGCACTTTTTACACTGGCAAATTTATTAATACATTTCATAATTTCTAGAAGCATGTGCTTCTTCACAGTATAATATTTCAATGTGACACATGTTTACCAACAAGTCCAAATATCTTTATCTTCTCTGTAATTGTGTTTTTAAAAAACCAAAAAATTAAGCTGAGTAAATTTGAAGATGTAGTTGTCAAAATTCATGAATCAAATAGAATCCTATCTAGCAAATGCTAAGGAGACCTATGGAGTTGAACAAAATGGAAGATTTTGGCAGAAGAGCCAGTAATAAATGTTCAACATTTTCTCTTAATTGGAAATTATCTAGATATTTAATGATTATGCATCATCTAATTAACTTAGCAGAATGTTTTAAAGTTACCAAAATGATCTGAGGTAAGTATTTAAGTAGACATAACTTAAAACATAAATATTGCTGATAATTTATAAATTTTTATTTTACTTACATCTATTTAATTCATATTTTCTTAACAACTATGTTTAGATTAGTCATGAAAATTTCATGTGGTATTAAACAGGTGAACATCATCTTACATTTCTTACTAACAAATTCTGTAAAAAGATAATATGAGCTTCTATGACTTTTAGTAAACCTAGGGGGAATAAAAGTATTATATTTAATACTAAGACATGTCTGTATTAATTGAGCCAACAAACTTAAACTTGCATTTATTTTATTTTATTTTATTTTTAAGATTTTATTTATTTATTTGAGAGAGAGAGAGCACAAACAGTGGGGAGGGGCGGAGGAAGAAGGAGAAGCAGGCTCCCCTCTGAGCAGGGAGTCCAATGAGGGACCAGATCCCAGGACCCTGAGATCATGACCTGAGCCAAAGCCAGATGCCTAACCAACCAACTGAGCAACCCAGGTGCCCCAAACTAGCTTTTTTTTACTTAAAATTATCTTAGATCACCAGAACTCAAGAAACATTTGGGTTAATTTCTATTGTATTTCTGAGATTTAGAAATGCTTAATTTTTAAGTGCTTAATTTTAAGTCAATTAAATAGAGCTCCTTTACAAATTATTTTTAGCAATACCTTTGAGGGGCAGAAAAATAACACACATCTAAACATACACAAATAGAAATACACAGACATACAGACAGACACAGAGATCATATAGTTACTAATATTTGCAGAGATTTTTCCTATGCCCAATTTCCAATACTTCCCCTCTTCTCTTTTTTTTCTTTCTGTTGAGAAACTTCTCTCTAAAGTTTGCATTTCGAAGAATGGCTCTTAGGTTCTAGAGGAAAAGGGGTAGAAAATCTTCATCAGAAAGGCACAAAGAAAGTACCCAAGTTCCTCCAATATAAATGTTGGTTTCTTGAAGGTAATACTTATAAGCCTTTTGAGATAAAGAGGGGAGGTCTGGGGAATGGTTAAAAGGAAAGATTGACTTTGAATTGTTCCGGGAACCATGTTTCTAGTTTTACAAGGATTTGTAAAATAAGGACAGTTGTGTTTAATCCCTCAAGGAATTTGGTTGCAACATAAATGACATCATAGGTTGATCCTACCCATCCAACTACTTTATCCTCAATTTGTTTCTTTCTTTCTGTGTACATAATCTTACTTTAGCTTAGTGGAGAAGGCCTTTAAAAAAATTCTATCAGGCTGAATATCAGCTTCCAATCTGGCCAACTTTTGACTACAAATCTACATAAAAAAAAAAAAAATTCTTTTAACTATCTTGTTAGTTTTCAGCCAGGACCAACAGCAAACATTTCAGAGTTTAATCTGCCTTTGTAATAAAGTGTTAACAAAGGCTTTCCTTTTGAGTGTGCAATTCAACCTTGGATTGATTCACCTTAGGGGAAAAGTCTATCAGCCCCTGAATATTGACCTTCAGCTAATCGTTTGTAGGAGGGCCTAGGAGAAATTCTGGTCATCAGTTTCCTCTGGAGGGAATATCCCAGCAGGTCATCTGGCTGGTCTGATGACTACAATATAATCATGGGTGGAAGAAATACCCCTTAGCAGCCAAACAAGTTCCTTATGTGTAGGGTTGTTAAGTAGCCATTAATCCTTTTTAAATGCAGTGGGGTCCTCTGAAAGTGGGGGTAAGGGGGTTTTAGAATTTAGAATATCTGGGGCTGCTCAGGAGACATGAATTCTTTGAGTGAGAGTCTAGGATCTATCTGAAAGGACATTACATAGGAAGACCTGAGGTTGGGAGAGCCAAATTACAGAACCCAGCAAAGCAAGAGCGAATGCCACTCCCGGGTGCTTTGACTCAATCCACTTCCTAACTTTCAGCTTGTACACAAGTAACATGTATACCAGGGCCTGGAGATCAGGCCCAGAGTGCTGTCTGTAAATCCTGTAGGGAAAGGGAAGTTAAAATAGGCAGATGGGGCTGGATTTTGAGAAGAGACATTTATGTTGGATTTAATTTTTATTCTAAGTCTAACTCCTGTTCTTTCATCCTATTAAGGGACTCCCTCAGGCTAGCCCTTATATTTTTGTGTGTCCTCTATTTAATTTGGTCCTTCCATAAGTAAGATAGTTGTTTGGGATGAGAGCTCTCTAAAAAAATTTTTTTTTCTTTCAGATATAATCAATTCAAAGGATCCATTTTCTGGCCAATGAAGAGTTGGCTTTCATTAATCTCAAAAGCAACTCCAACTAATAAGCGTTTTTTATGGCTTAACCAAGGATGAAAGAGGCACCACAAGAGAATGCAAAAGATGCATCCCTCACGAGATCTAAAAAATTCACTCCCAGACCTAGACTGAGAAAGCAAAGGAGTTCATTGCACAGGCAGCAAGGACAGCACTGTGGAAACAGTGTCTCCAGTTTCCCACAATAACACAAGATACTTCCAGTCAGAGCTGCTAATTTGTGACACAGGCAAGTCCATCTGGCATGGCACTAATGAGGCAACGAAGGTTGAGACAACAAAAGCCCCTTCTACACTGGGACCCCTTATAACCATTTCCCCTGAAAGCTGGCACAGTTGAACAAAGAGAACATCACTTGTGACTTCATGTCTGGGAAACCAGTCTATTCCCCTGGCCACTAAGAGGCCCCCAGGTTAAGTGCACCTTCCAGCTGACAGAGACCAGAAGAGAATATTCTCACTGGTCAAACACCCAAGCTCTTTGGACACTGAACAAGACAAAAAAGAAAAGCCCCATCTGTTTTCTACATAGGGGATCCACAGTAAGTTTTGTCTAAACAAATGTCAGTCTAGTGAGAACCATGAACTCACCAGTCTATGAGGCTGCCTTCTATAAACACAGGTTTATATAGCCTGTACCTGCATTCCACCTTATGGTTTTTCCTTCCTAAGTCAAACAACACAATGGACAGAGACAAAGGAAAACAGCAACCATCTCTGGAGGAAAAGGATCAATAAAACCAGGAGTGCTCATAACAAATCTGTAGCAGGGTCCCTATACCAAGGAAATAGTTCCACAAATATTTCCTCTTGCTACCTAAATTTAGAAAAATTAAAAAAAAAAAATTCCGCCTGGCTCATTTCCACCTAACTCTACAGGTAAAGATCCAGGAAACTAATGAGGTAAGAGTTTTTACCTTCTTTGGCACTTGTCAGAGACACCAGGATATCTATGCTGCAGCAATGAGCGGTGTCGAGCCAGCAAAGTATCCTGCCAATTATGCCAGTTGTTGGGGAGAAAATAATTTTATTTTACCCGTATAGGTTCTTTGGCTGGTCTAATAAATTAACATAAAAGAGGTTGACAGGAGAAAAACAAATTTGATTACATATATATATGGGAACCCCATAAGAATATGAGACTCAGGGATGAGCCTGGCAATTGAGGCTTGCTAAGGAATTGGATAGGAGTCTGGACTTCCAAGGGGAAGAGGTGATTCATAGACAATAAAAAGAACAGAAGTTTGGTAATTATATGTTTGTCCTGCCATACAGTTTAAAAAAAGTTATCTCTCAGGAATAGCTTTCTTTCTGGGCAAGGCCCCCTCTAAATTATTTTAGGGAGTTCAAGGGCGAGGTAAAATGTTTTCTTGAGTCTGCTGGGTCTTGAATACCATCAGCTGAAAATAGTCCATATGCCAAAGTGGCATATTTTGGGGAGACTTGCTTTAAACCTCTTCAGCATCAATCAGCTTATCAGATTGCTTTCCAGCCTGAAAACACATACTGTTCTTTAAGGAAAGGCAACTCATTAGCCCATTTAAATCAACTGATTTTTTTCCAAGGTTGGCCTTAGTCGGCGTATTTCCCTAAAAGGAAGAGCCTCTTGATCTAAAAGTAACAATTCTGTCACCAGATATTTACCATCCCTTTGGAACTCACTTGTCAACCTCCCTGGTTGGGGGAGAGTAGTGCTTGCCCCTCTAACTGTCTGCCGTAGTTTGCTGAGTACAGCTAAGTTTCTAAGGCAGTGATTCTCACTAGCATTATTTACATCAACTGTGACCTTGTTAGAAACACAAATTTCAGTCCCCAGACCAGTCTACTGAATCAATGGAGACCAGGAAACAGTTTTAACAAGCTCTCCAGGGGATTCTTACACATGTTGAAGCTTGAATACTATTGATCTAGAAGAGAGTTAACTCTTCTAGAATATCTAGAATATGGCTTGTTCTCTCTGACATAGCCCAACTAGGTCCTACCTAGCCAATTCCAAGGACAGCTAACCTAAACCTTTGCCGAATCTGAAGTTGAGATCGGAAGTTTTCAAGATTTTTAAGTATCAGGTTCACCTTTTGCCTCTAAGTGGTTGAAGTCCCCTTGATAGTAGCCATACTTTAATGTACATATTTTGATATATTTAAGAAAATACACAGTGAACAAATCTTTTAATTTAGAAATTATTTTTAAAATAAATATTAATTTAAAAAAACACCCATGTGTATTTTCAAATACATTTATATATATATGAGATATTTATTCATTTTAAAGATAATTCTTGACGGATTGTATATTTGAATCCATAGTAATGTCTTGGCGCATTCAGCTTCTGCTGCCACAGACGGGAACCACTAATCTAGACCAAATAAAAAAGAGACATAGCAAGAATTTAGAGTCCTTCCTTTCACTGGAATAAAGCCTACCTTCTGAATTTCAGTTTCCTGAGAAGTTCCTCTTCCCCAAATTAACAACAGAAATTTGTACCCCTTTGCCCTGAAAGACCCCTTAGGCCCCTTAACTAGAACTTCAAAGGGACAAGCATATCAAGCTATAAACCAAAGCCTACTGTCTGTATAGAAGATGTTCCTTTACAGAGCTGGGCAGACTTTTGTTTTGTTGCATAGTTTCCAGTGAGAATGGAACTTCAATTAAGTACATACATATTTTTGAAATAAAACTTTTGTTGAAATTGGGTTTTTTTATTAAGAAAAAAAGGTCTAAAATGCAGTCACGTGTGCTAGGCCCTACGGCAGCAAACCAAGACCTCATACCCAAACTACTTGCAGTTTCAGCCTCGCCCAGGAATATAACCTCTAACCAACCAATCTGGGATCTCGCGGTCAGCACCAGTGTGGAAACCCACCTGGTAGACCCCTGTGTCCCCAGCAGGAAGGTGACCTTGTCCGAAATAATCCACTCTGTTAATAACTTCCTTCCTATGCCTCCTTCTGTCTATAAAATTCTTCCATTCTGTACAATCTTTTCTTCTTGCTAGGTGGGATGCTGCCCAATTCATGAGTTGCTGAATATAGCCAATTAGATCTTCAAATTTACTCAGTTGAATCAACTTTTAACAAAATATACATACAGAAATACACACAAATCATAAACGTGTAAGTCAGTGAGTTTTTACAAAGTGAACACAGCCATATACCAATACTCAGGTTAGGAACAGGAACTCTAACTGATCTCTAGAAACCCCCTCTAGCTCTATGCTAGATACCACACTATCCCTGGGTAACCAGCACCCTGCTCTTTAAAACCATTGATTGGTTTTGTTCTTTTTGTACTTTATTTAATTACACAGTGAATACTTTTTTGTGCCTAATTTCTTTGGCTCGACATGTTTGTGAGATTCATCTATATTGTTGCATGTAGAAATAGTTTACTTGTTCCCATTGCTAAATAGTATTCGATTGTTTGATGCTCACAATTTATTTAATCTAAATTTGATTTTCAATTTGGAATTATCATGAAGAGTACCATTTGTATGTGTGTGTGTGTGTGTTTTGTTTTTTAAGATTTATTTTTTTTTAAGAGAGAGCACAAGCAGAAGGGGCAGAGGAGTGGGGAGAGAATTTCAAGCAGACTCCATGCTGAGCGCTGAGCATGGAGTCTGACATGAGGCTCAACTCAGGACCCTGAGATCACGGCCTGAACCAAAACCAAGAGGCGGACACTAAACCAATTGTGCCACCCAGGTGCCCCACGAAGGGTACTGTTTTGAATATTCTTGTAGTTGTCTTTTGGTGAATATATACGCTCATTTCTCTTGGGCACATATCAGGAGTGGGGTGCTGGATTGTAGTGTATGTGGGTGTTTAGCTTTACCATGTAATGCTGAACAGATTTGAGTGGTTGTACTCCCCTGAAATTTGACACAGGACAAAAATGCCTACCATTGTCACTTACGTCCAACATTATAAAGCCATAGCAACAGCTAATAAGAATGAAGAAATGGCATAATGAATGCAAAAGATAAAACAAAGTTGATATTATATTATATTACATATTGTACGGACAGAAAATCCAGAGTAATCTACACTAGATTAATAAGTGAATTTAACAATGTCATTGAATACAAAGTTAATATTTATAAAAATCAACTATAATTTTATCTAACAGCAAACAAATAGAGAATTTAAAAATTTATGATATAGGGACGCCTGGGTGGCTCAGTTGGTTAAGCAGCTGCCTTCGGCTCGGGTCATGATCCCAGCGTCCTGGGATCGAGTCCCACATCGGGCTCCTTGCTCATCAGGGAGCCTGCTTCTCCCTCTGCCTCTGCCTGCCATTCTGTCTGCTTGTGCTTGCTCTCTCTCCCTCTCTCTCTCTCTCTCTCTGACAAATAAATAAATAAAATCTTTTAAAAAAATTTATGATATAAATTATTTGGGGAGAATATTTAACAGAAGATTAACAAAACCTCTAGTCTGAAAACCACAAATTATTGCCAAGAGAAACGAGAGAAGAACTACATTAATGGAAAGGTATGTAATGCTCATGGCTTGAAAACTTTAGTGTTAGAATCTCAGAGTATGGAGTCAATGTAATCTCAAACAAAATCCTGCCAGAGCTTATTTGGTGGTGTGAAAAGAAAACTTTCCACAGATGATTTACTGATCTACTAGACTTTTATTCAGCAATTCATCGCTTGGGTAGCCTCCACTCTGGCACATAGAAAGGCATTCTGAAGAATGAGAGATTTGTATAGATGAAAGTGAGCAAAATGTAAAACTCATTTTTTTTTTTTTAAATCTGGTGCAAAAGGAAGTTCTATTGGGCATTTGCTGATTGGTTCAAGTGGGGTTATTTCCTTGTATGGAGCCAAGGGAAGTCTTAGATCTGGGTCAGACAAGTTGTGCTGAGTGGGCAAGAACTGACTGCTTGACCTAGGCCTGCCTTTTGGTTGGGAGACCCAAGGGTAGAAAGTTAGGTGAGTTTTGTGGGGCTTAGCAGGAGCAACTCCATCTTGGGACAAGACCAGACACTTTATTTTTACCTTTTAAAAGATGATTTGTTTATCTATTTGAGAGAACAGAGAGTGAGAGCAGAGTGAGAGTGATAAGTAGGCTTCCTGCTGAGTGGGGAGACCAACATGAGGCTCAATCTCAGGACCCCAGCATGAAAACCCGAGCTAAGGCAGACACTTAACTGACTGAACCACCCAGGTGTCCCCTAGGCCAGACAACTTTAACACTGGAGACTGACAAGCCGAATCTAACATTTATATAAAAATGCAAGGGCCAAAAATAGCCAAAATAATTTTGAGGAAGAGGAAACTGGAGGTTTTGCTCTGTCAGATATTATTACATATTCTAAAGCTACAATAATTAAAACAGTGCAAAGATAGACAAATAGAATGAAACAGAAGAGAATCAGGAAACAAACTCATGGTTCCAAGAGTAGACAAGTAGAAGAATGGATCTGGAGGACTTCATCCCTCCAGATATCAGGATCTATTATAAAGATAGTGTGATATTAATGCAAACGTCGACAAGCTAACCAGCAGAACTAAAAGGAAGTCCAAAAACAGGCTCACACATATACAATTGTGTGTGTGTGTGTGTGTATTTCACAGAGGTTGACACTGGTACAATGAGGAAATGAAGGTGTCTTCAAATGGTGGTGGTTCCAAAAAGTAGACATTGTATGTTTCCATTCATATGAAGTTCAAATATAGACAGCAGACATTTAAATGAAGATCATGTAAGTAGCAGAGTAGTGCTTATCTATGGGGCAGTCAGAGTGGGATGGAGATTTTCACTGTGAAGGAGCATGAGAGAACCTTCTGGGACTCAGGAAATATTCTATATCTCAATCTGGGTTCCATATAATACATATTTGTGTATCTATGTACAAAAATTTGTTGAGCTATACATTTAAGATTTCTGTACTTTATTGTATGCATGCTAACCTCAATAAACACTTAAAAATTTAAATAAATAAGAGTAAATGGTGCTTTCATTTTCTTTGTGTAAATACCTAATAGTGGAATTATTGGAGCACATGGTATTTCTATTTTTATATTTTTGAGGAACGAACTTCCTGTTTTCCACAGTGGCTGTACTGATTTATTTACATACCCACCAACATGAGGGTTCTTTTTTTCCTACATTGTCACCAATGCTTGTCGTTTCTTGTTTTGTTTTATTGAGAAGATACTTGTACCTCTGTGTTTACTGCAGTATTACTTATAATAGCCAAGTTATGGAAGCAGCCCAAGTGCCCATTTATAGATGAAGGGATAAAGAAAATGTTAGAGGAGCGCCTGGGTGGCTCAGTGGGTTAAAGCCTCTGCTTTCAGCTCAGCTCATGATCCCAGGGTCCTGGGATCGGGCCCCAGATTGGGCTTTCTGCTCAGCAAGGGCCTGCTCCCCCTGCTCTCTCTCTGCCTACTTGTGATCTCTGTCTGTCAAATAAACAAATAAAATCTTTAAAAAAAAGATAATGTTAGATTACATTTCTATTATATATATATTCTACTACCTGTGTGTGTATGTATATATATATATATGTATATAAATATATATATATAAATGAAATATTACTCAGCCATAAAAAAAATGAGATCTTGTCATTTGTGACAACATGGATGAACCTAGAAGGTTTTATGCTTACTGCAATGCCAGGAGAGAAAGACAAATACTATTTGATTTCACTTATATGCATAATCTAAAAAACAAATGAATAAACAAGCAGCAGAATCAGATCTATATATACAGAGAACAAACTGATGGTTGCTAGAGCAGAGCAGGATCGAGGGATGGGCAAAACAGGTGAAGGGAGATGGGAGAAACAGGCTTTCAGTTATGGAATGAATAAGTCAGAGAAGTAAAAGGTGCAACACAGGGAATACAGTGAATGATATTATAATAGCATTGTATGGTGATAGGTGGTAGCTACACTTGTAGTGAACTAGCCTAATTTAGAGAGTTCTTGAATCACTATGTTGTAAACTTGTAACTAATGTAACATTATGTGTCAACCGTACTCAATTTTTTTTAAAAAGATAAATGGTGCTGGAATATTTAGAAATATATTTAGAAGTATGTTTAGAAATATATCTAACATGCTATCTAACAGGCTTATGTCACCTAGTGAACATAGCAGAAAGCTGTACACAGCTTCCAAAGCCATACAATGTACTTTGATTTTCTCAAATTGCCAGCAAGAACAATGTATAGATATGAAGCTCAAGGGATGTAGATGAGAATTCACTCACTGTGACGCCATATTTTACAGTCATAAACTGTTTCTGCTAAGTTTGTACCAAATGTAATTAATGATTCTAACAAAAATGTTAATATTTATTCAACTTCATGTCTAGCTTCCAAAACAGCTTTGGTAAGATACCAAATAAGTTAGAGTTTTTTTAAAAAAATCGTCAATAATACAAGAAACATTAGGTGTTGGTGAGGATGTGGAGAAAGGTGAACCCTCTTGCACTCTTGGTGGGAATGCAAACAGGTGCAACCACTCTGGAAAACAGTATGGGAGTTCCTCAAGAAGTTAAAAATAGAACTACCCTATGATCTAGCAATCATACTACTGGGTATTTACTCAAAGAAGCCAAAAATACTAATTCAAAGGAATGCATGCACCCCAATGTTTATTGCAGTGTTAATCACAATAGCCAAATTATGGAAACAGCCTAAGTGTCCCTTCACTGATGAATGAATAAAGAAGATGTGGTATGTATATACAATGGAATATTAATAGGTCATAAAAATGGGGATAGAGAGTATAATGCTAAGCAAAATAAATCAGAGAAAGACAAACGCCATATGATTTCACTTGTACGTAGAATTTGAGAAACAAAACAAACAAGCAAAGGGGAGAAAAGTGAGAGGCAAACCGAGAAACAGACTCTTAACTGTAGAGAACAAACTGATGGTTACGTAACCAGAGGGGAGGGAGGGAAAGGGAATGGGTTAAGTAGGTGGTGGGAGTTGAGGAGGGCACTTGTGATGAGCACTGGGTGTTGTATGGAAGTGCTGAATCACTATATTACACACCTGAAACTAACACTACCCTGTATGTCAACTGCACTGGAATTAAAATTTTAAATTTTTTCAAAAATAACTATGTAACCCAACTACACAGCATATATGGTAGACTTCCAAATGAACTTCCATTGTCTGTGAGTATCCTGGTTATCAATTCATGGCCCTTAAGCTCCCAAATCTCCTTTTTTGTCTTCTCTGTGAAAAACAGATCTGGGTCCTTTCAACATGCACCCCCCCCACCAGCTGACCTGATGGTCATCTTTGTCAGAAGAGATCAGTGAAGAGACATTACAAGAGAAAAGGATTTGCCTCCTGACTCCAGTGTGATTTTTCAGCAGGTTCCCATAGTTCAGGAGGCTTCTCCAGCCCTGAGCTCCTGCATCACCCTGTTCCTTGGGTGCTTTATGCAGCAGAGTACCTTCAGTGAGATATCTCCCATGAATAGCTTTCCTGGGTCCCCTCGACAGCTGATTTCTAGCAGCCTTCAGAAAGCCGTGTAGTGGGTTAAATTGTGGCCTTCCAAAAAGATGTCTCCTCCAAGCCTGTGAGTGTGGCCCCATGAAGAAACAGGATCTCTGTGGATGTAATTAAGGGAAAGGTCTCAAGATGAGATCATTCTAGGTTATCTGGGTAGGCCCTAAATCCAATGACAAGTGTCCTTAGAAGGGCAGAGAGGGACGCCTGGGTGGCTCAGTCGGTTAAGCTGCTGCCTTCAGCTTGGGTCATGATCCCAGGGTCCTGGGATCAAGTCCCACAACGGGCTCCTTGTTTGGCAGGGAGCCTGCTTCTCTCTCTGCCTCTGCCTGCCTCTCTGCCTGCTTGTGTTCTCTCTCTCTCTCTCTCTCTCTGACAAATAAATAAATAAATAAATAAAATCTTAAAAAAAAAAGGGTAGAGAGAGATTTGAAAAGGGAAACAGCAACGAACTGATGGAGGCCCAGAAACACCTGCAGCCACCAGAAGCCAGCAGAGGCAAGAGAAGATTCCCCTCCACCCACGGTGCCTTCAGAAGGAGAAGAGCCCCACAGACGCCTTCATTTCTGACTTCTGGCCTCCAGAACTGACAGAGAATGGATTGCTGTTGTCTTAAGCCACCAAGTTCGTGGTGATATATTTGGGCAGCCAGCTGTACAGGATTTCTGGCAAGTTCCACTGCTGTAGTTCCACAGGGACTCCTCTGCCATTTGGTATGTCAGAGGCATGGCTTCTCAAGGAGGTGTGGCTCTCAACACCAAGAGGGTGTCTGTGGTAGGGGGTGAGTAGAGGGGGTGCCCTTCCTTGGACACTCTCTCAGCTAGAGGGGTGATGGCTGCTCTTTATACCTACTATGCTTTTTTCTTTTCTTAAGATTTTATTTATTTATTTGAGAGAGAGAGAGAGCATGATTGCGGGTTATGGGGGGAGAAGCAGAAGGACAAGCAGACTCCCCATAGAGCAGGGAACCCAATGTGGTGCTCCATACCAGGACCCCGTCTGAGCTGAAGGCAGACGCTTAACTGACTGAGCTACCCAGGCACCCCTATACCTTCTACTCTTATATTCTTCAGAGTTCTTTGTACTTTTCTAGCGAATCCTTTGTTACTCCAGTGTCCTGTTATAGTTAATGAATCTTTACATTTTCTCTCTTCAAATTATTGTGTGATAACTCTCTTCTGATTAGACCCAGATTGATACTCTGAGAAATAAGAAGACTTAAAAAATTGTGTTTCTAAATTTAACTTCTTTGTTTTTTAAAATGATTTTATCTATTTATTTGACAGAGAGAGAGCATATGCAAATACAAGCAGGGGGAGAGGCAGAGGGAGAGGGAGTAGCAGGCTCCCCACGAAGCAGGAAGTCTGACTCAGGGCTCTATCCCACCCCGAGATAAATACCTGAGTCAAAAACATATGCTTAACTGACTGAACCACCCAGGTACCCCAAACTTTAACTTCTTGAATGAAGAGACGTCCACACTTTGTTCTTGATAATTGGTTATAATATTTAATTACTGAATAAATGAACGAATGATACACATATCTATGGAATTCATCTACCCTGCCTTATGCACTCCCTCCCCTAATAAATAATCATATCAAAAAGGAGGATAAAAACAAAATTAATGAGGCTGAGTCAGTTGGATAAGTATATGAAAAAATAAATCTTGACCTTCTAATGCAGACCATTCACAGTAATCAATTCTGATGGACTATAGAGTTAAATACAGAAAGTAAAGATAAAGATTTGAGGGAAAAATATGAAAAAAGACATATTGCAAACTTAATGTGACATAGAAAGCATGCAACATAACAAAGAAAAAATATAAGTTGAGCTACTTTAAATCAAGAACTTCTGTTCAGCAAGAGACAGCATTAGGAAAGGGAAATGGTGAGCCACAACCTGGAGAAGTGTTGCAACAGATAGATTTAACAGATGACTCAGGTCCAGAATGCATGAAGACTGGCTACAAATGAGTATGTAAAAGACAACTGAATAGGAAAATGGACAAGAGATCTGAATAGGCATTTTTATGGAGAGGATATTCAGATGGCCAGTCAACATTTGTAGATGTCACTAGAGATTGCAAAGTAAATCCACAATGACATCATTCCTCATCCCCACCAGAATGGCGAGAGCTGGAACAATCACAGTTCTTCCCCTGGGGTGAATAAGTACGTTTTGACTAGGGGGAAGTAAGGTTCTAGTGAGTCAAGCCTCATTGAACAATTCTAGAGGACGAAAGGTTGCATAAAATCTGTTAAAAGGAGAAGTTGCCTGAGAGGGATAAATATGTAACTTGCTTAATCATTTCGCCTTAAGCAGTCTTGGAAGGAAGTATGAATAATGGGTGAAGGAAGGCAAAAACTAGGTTAACGATGACCTGGATTCTAAAATGATTCATTTTTTAATACTTTATTACAACCATATTTTTTTGTATGTGCCAGAGGGTTTTTAAGTCTTAATTCCTGAAATCTAGGAAGTACCCATCAATGTCCTAGGAAGAAACAGTACACTCAAAAAGGGTAATTCAAGAGTATTGGAGGACAGGACAATTCACAAAGTTGTGAACAAGATTAAACAAAATCAATAAAGCAGGATGACACCACTTAGGTCAGCAATGGTGGAGAAATCCTACCATGTATGGATCTGAAGTTACAAAGGAAAGAAAGGGAGCAGTTACCAAACCCAGAGGGCAGGCATGAGTGGGCTGACAGATGGGCACAGTGGCTTTCTTTAGAGAAACACAGCTGTGCCATCCAATGACTTTTAGCAGGAAGACAAACTGTGTTAGTTTCCTACCGCTGCTGTGACAAGTTACCACAAACTTTGTGGATTAAAACAAATTTATTATATTAAAGTTCTGGAGTTCAGAGTCTGGAAATGTGTTTTACTGCTCTAAAATCAAGGGTTCGTGGGGCTGTGTTTCTTCTGGAGACTTAAAGGGAAAATCTAACCCTTGCCTCCTCCAGCTTCTAAAGGCCTCCCACATTCCTTGGCTCATGGTCCCTTCCAATAACAGCATCACTCTGACCTCTGCACCCATTATCACATCAGCTCTTCTATTCTGACCTTTCTCTTCCCTCTCTGATCTTTCAAGGACCCTTATAATTACAATGAACATACCCAGGTAATCTCCCCATCTTGAGATCTTTAATTTAACCACATCTGCAAAGTCGTCTTTAGCAGGGGTTATAGATGAGGACATGGACATTTTGGGGAACCATGGTTTCTCTCTCCTGACCCAGATATCCTGCTGTTGTCTCTCACTGCCGAGAAACAGATAGCCAGAGGCAAGTAAACCATCTATGTCTATAGAAGTCAACCTCTGGGGCACACAAGGGGAGAGAAGGATGAAGTATGCATCTGCAGTTGCAAATGTAGACTATCTGGTACAAAGGTAATTAAGAATTTTATACATACTGGGCGCCTGGTGGCTCAGTTGGTTAAGCATCTGCCTGTGGTTCAGGTCATGATCCTGGAGTCTCGGGATCGAGGCTGGCAGATCAGGCTCCTAGCTCCACAGTGAATCTGCTTCTCTCTCTGACCTTCTCCTCTCTCATGCTCTCTCTCACTGTTTCTCTCTCAACTAAATAAATAAAATATTTAAAAAAAAAGAATTTTATACATACTGACAGATAATTTCTTTGTTCTTATTAAGAAAGTAATATGTGTGCAGCTGATTGGACAGAGATTGATGCCAAACTTAAGCTGATCCAATCAGAACCTCCCTCTCCGAAATTTAGAATCAGGCCTATCAGTTTTTCTCTGGCGGTAAATGGAGTGAAAATACAACACCATTATCCCACCATTAAGGCCAGAGAAGCGGAGAAAGCATGTAGTTAGAAAGAATAATTTTCAAACTCTCAATTTTAAATATATTTTCAGACATGTTAAGAGATATGTATATATGTTATATATGAAAATTAAAAATGACCCAGTTATTAACTACAGAAAAAAAATTAATGTCAAAGAAAGGAAATAGCTTTTTTTTTCTGCAGTCTCTATCCCTGTTAATGGCAACATTCATTTGCCCAAGCCCCAAACCTGGAAGTTATTGTCAACATCTCCTTTTATCTTCTGTGTTTAATGAGTCTCTTGGTTCTGCTGATTCTTGCCTTCTAAATTTCCCAAATCTATACTATACTCTCTTTCTCCTTCTCCTACTATTTTTAGTTCAGGTTTCATCATTTTCCTGTTTGTCTCCTGTCTTATCCAATTATATGACGTTTCATTTCGATTTCCTGAATGCCAGCACAGTGCATGGGATATAATAGATACAGAATATATGTGGTTGAGAGAATGATTGAATGAATCTCTGATGGACATTTAGATTGTTTTCAACTTTCCTATCCACATAAAAATGCTGTAGTATCTTTTTTGGATATAACTCCTCCCCCCTTTTTTTAAAGGATTATTTCACTTGGATAAATACCCAAATGGAAAATTATTGGCAAAATTTTTACTGTTATCTCCATTTAGATTTTCCCAGAAGCAAGACCTAAGGCGGAGATTTGAGTGTAAGTTGGGTATGTGGAAGGTGATGCCAGGAAACATTGGTAAGAGAGTGTGGAAGGGAGGCAAAGCAAGGAAGGGAGCTAATAAAGGGTTTGCTAACAACCAGTTACCACCAAAGGCAACTGGACTTCAGTCCCACTGGGGAACCCTGAGATGAAGTATGGAGCATACTGTTGAGTTATCCAAACTGAAGGGCAAGGAAGCTGGGGTGTTATCCACCAACTCCCCAGCTGTCATAGTTTTAAGTGCCAGGAATGGCCAGCGATCCCTGTATGGAGGGATGAGATTACTCCACACTCTGCTGTGAAAGAGAGAAGGCAAGGGAGTGAAACGCTCAGAGACAAAGACCCTTTGCTCTTTCTTGCTCCTGCTTTCATTGGTCCTTCAGGGTAATCATAAATTCTATCACCATTTCTCAAGCATGTGATGTGTGACAAGGGGTCTTACTGGAACTAGGAGGATCTGTTTATAAGAAAGATATGATCTGTGTGTTCTACGAGTTCGGCTAAACATAGGCCAGGGAGACAATGCAGACATCTCTTAGATCACAGGGCCCTGGTTTGGGCTAAGAAATCTTTGGAAAAGGCAACTCCTCACGGCATTCCAACAGCAGAGTGGTCACGCAAGCCTCAGCATTCTAAAGGTCTATGACCTTCTCTGAAAACTTCCCTGCCCTCGGCGGCCTCTGTATTATATTTAAGAAGCCAGGAATTCTGGATGATTTCAAGCTCTACATTAACCCCAACACTGAAGAATGCTTCTAGAGGTTATTAGCTCTCTGGCACTTCCAACTTGCTCTGTGTGTAAGCAGAATATGTTCCCTACTATAAACCAAAATTCGTATGTTGAAATCCTAACCCCAATGTGGTGGTATTATGAGATGGGGCCTTTGAGGGTGATTAGGTCATGATGGTGGAGTCCTTATGAATGGGATTAGTGCCCTTATAAAAGAGAGCACAGAGGGCCCTCTTGATCTTTTTCCCACTACGTGAGGACGCGTTGAGAAGACAGAAAGCAGATGGCCATCTATGAACCAGAAAGCTGTCTCCTCCCAGACACTAAAGTTGCTGGCACCATGATCTTGGATTTCCCAGCCTTTAGAACTATGAGGAATAAATGTTGGCTTAGACATTATTTTTGTTAAAGCAAACCAAATGGTCTAAAACGGTACCCATGGTCAGAACTTCTTTAAGCAGATAACCTCTGAGAGTGTGGGTAAATGTTGAGGGCATATGGGCAAGGCTCTTAGAGCATCTACTGAAGATGTTTTTATAGCTTTTGAAATGCACTGCTAAACTGATTTATGAAAGAATAGAACCAATGTGTACTACATGAAGAAATCTAAAACTATATGAGTTTACCCACACCCTTACTAACATTAGTAACCATAATTATCCTTAAAAAACTTAGGATATTTGAATGCACTATATTGTTTTCCTTTTGCTTTCTTTTTACCTGTAATTCTCCCCACTTCCTACAATTTCATGCTTATGTGTAAATTGAGCTGTTTCTAAAGTGAATAACAACTAAATCAATATAAAATCACAAAAAATTAATGTTGTTGCAAAGACACTTTTATGCCTAGCTGGGACAGAGACTCTAGACAATTTTAATTAATATTTTAATTATTTAAATAATATTTAATTATTAGAAAAGCTCATATTTTTTATTAGAAAAGTATATGCTTGCTATTGAATGCACATTCAAATGCCTAAATCTTACTCAGTTGCACTCAGCATCAAATCAGTAAGAATTCTATCTCTGAGCACCTTTCACTTCCTGCCCTAGGGTCCCTCTGATGCTGTAACATGGCAAACCCTAAAGTACCCATTATTCATCCAAATATACATAACTTAGAAGGGCAGGTAAGTTAGTGGGGTCACCCTTGACAAATGATTTCCTCTTTCATCCCTCAGGCACACAATTCTGAAATATGTTTCTTAAGGTCTCTCAGAAGGTCCTGGTAGGAATGGGCGCCATTTGTCCCTAGAGATGGCCAACATGATAAAGCATTCTCCTCCTGATAGCTGTTTCTCCTTACCTCTTCTACTCCCCATCCTACACCATTGCTCTCTAGACGCACTTTTGCAGGTAATGCACCTGCACATAAGCCCTTGTCTTGGACTCTGTTTTCAGGGTTCAAAAGTTGCCATGGATAGCAGACTCTTTGGATGGGTTTTTGGAGCTGCATCGCACAGCAATATGGACCCTGTTGCTGGGGGTACATGCATGCAGTAACATCATAATTGCTAAGGATATCACCTGTGGTGGCTTGGATGAGGTGGGGGTAGAAGGTGCAACACTGGATTATGTGGTAGTTTTAGACCCTAAATGATATTGGGGCAAGGGTAATTATAAAGATTTTGGAGGTGGCTGGCCTTTGTCAAATGCTTTGGAAGGCTTCAACAAAGTAAAAGACAGGTTTTGGTCACCATCATTCAACATGAGTCAGGCTGTAGGAACAAGGGGGCTGGTTGGCAGTGTTCAAGGTGACAGCTTCTTAACCACAGATTGTGCTGAATGAAAACCAGGCACAAAGCCTTGTTTTAAAGAAAACAGAGATTCAGAGGAGAATAAATTCATAGCCATAAAAGATCTCTTCATCAAAATCAAAGGCATTAGAATTATTGGGTGGAAAGCCTAGGGATCTTGTAACTCCAGTCTTTTGGAACCTCCATTGTCTTTTGGAACCTTATGCACCAGAAGCACACTTTCATTCTTGCTAGGCTTACTGAAGACCTCACCTGAAGAGGTGTTTAAAATGATGTTTGTAACTTCTCAAGATTTACCCCTGCCACTACTCATTACGTCTTGACTAATAATCAAGGGTACACTCTCAGCACATCTTGAATAGGGGAAAACAGTCCATACTCTAAGAAGAAAGCATATACAATCAAAAGAATTGTGAGATCTGGCTAATACCCACAAATAGGAAGGAGAAGAAAATGGGCAACAGTAAAGGTGTTGGATGAAGGAAGAGGCAAATATAAGGATTTTTTTTTTTTTGAGAATTGGAGAATTCATTGATATAGAAATACACTGATGATTTGGGAGTCCTGGTGAGACCATCTGAATCCACTTCTACTTCACTGCTGAGACAGCTTCTTGAAGCATGGACAGGATTATGACCTACAATGAATGAGGTGAAGATGTTTAACTCTCCTTGGCAGAGTGCTAGAAAAACTCAGTGACATTAGATGTTAGAACGGATCCACTATATGAGAGCAGAGAACTCACCACCTGGCTATGTTTCTTAGGACAACTCATAAGAGGCACCCTTTAGGGACGCCAGGTGGCTCAGTTGGTTGAGCGGCTGCCTTTGGCTCAGGTCATGATCCCAGCATCCTGGGATCGAGTCCCACATCGGGCTCCTTGCTCGGCGGGGAGCCTGCTTCTCCCTCTGCCTCTGCCTACCACTCTGTCTGCCTGTGCTCATGCTCTCTCTCTCTCTCTCTCTCTAACAAATAAATAAACAAAATCTTTAAAAAAAAAAAAAAGGCACCCTTTAGAAAGCACAAGGACTACATTGGTGAGGGAGGCATGGGCATCTTTGATAAGCTTGGTAGGACCTGAGCTGACCACAAGAAGATATTGCCAATGGGCTGCCAAGTATCCATGTGGATGGTAGGATTCCGAAATAGCAGAGGGGAGGCACAGCACAAGGAGGATGGAATTATTGTAATGGGTAGCAAGACCAGAATGGCAATTAGAGTGCAAAGTTCTGTAGTAGAGACTAATAAATAATGGTGCTCTGTTCTAGTGGGTGAGCTAGAATGAATATGCCAGCCAAGTAAGGTGGGTTTTGACTTGGATAATTTTTAAAAAAGAAAAAATTGGATATTGGAAAGGTGAAGTTTGAAATTAACCACAGCAATGGAAAAATCACAATCCCGTATTCAATTTCCAAAGCTAAATCAATTCACAGACCTAAAAGCACATTGATTGAAAGGAAGGTTGTCAGTTCTCCTTGATAAAGAACTCTGCAATACCACTAAAAGTATAAATTGTGAATATTACCCCAATCCTTCCCCAAAGAAACCTACAGCCATATATCAGGATAATGGTGTCTAAGGAAACGGGTAAAGAATCTGGGTTGATACAGATACTACAGGACCTGAAATACCATTATGTCCCTCCAGTTAGAGTTGGGGCTTATGAAGGGCAGATGATAACATACAGCTTGATCCAAGTGCACCTACAATGGATCCACTGGGTCCGTGGACCTGCCCTGTGGTTGCTTTCCCTCTTCCCACATGTGAAATAGCAATAGATACTTAGTAACTTGCAGAACACTTAAAACGATTTCCTGACATGTAGAATAAGAGAGATAGGGAGATGTCGCTGAAACTGCACCCAACCCAGCCAGGACAAAAACTAAAAGCAACCCGGGGTACCTAGGTGGCTCAGTTGGTTAAGCATCTGACTGTTGATTTCAGCTCAGGTCATGATCTCAGGGTCCTGAGATGGAGCCCCAGGTCAGGCTCTGCACTGGGCATGGAGCCTTCTTAAGATGTTCTCTCTCCCCTTACCCCTCTCTCACCATTCTTGTGCTCTCTATCTCTTAAAAAAAAAAAATGGAACCAATCTTAGGAGGAATTACAGAGATTAGTACCACTATAAAAGGCTTCAAGGACAGAGGGTGGTGGTCCCATCAATTTACCTGACTGGCCCTTATAAAACTCAGAAGGACTGTGGCAGACAAGGGTGGCACACTGCAAATTAACTAAATAGTAGCCCCAATCACAGGTGCCGTGCTCCATGTAGTATGGACTGAACAATCAACCCAGTTTCCAGAACTTGTTAAGCGGCTATCGACCTGTTAGTGTTGTTCCTCTTAATATCCATCAATAAAAAGGTTCAAAAGTAGTTAGGGTAGCGTAGCCAGGGAGGGGATGGGAAGAAGAGGGAATGAACAGTAATACACATTCATTTTTGCCCCAGGACTCTTTACTTTGGTCACAATATTGTCCTCTGGGATCTTGATCTGCTTGGCATCTACGGAATATCACAATGGCTCACCATTTGAGCTGTTCATTCCAAGCTCAGTCGGTTAAACATGTGACTCTTGATTTCAGCTCAGGTTATGGTGTCAGAGTTCTGAGATCAAGTCCTGCATTGGGCTCTAGACTCAGCAGGGAGTCTGCGTCTTTCTCCCTCTCCTTCTCCCTCTGCCCTTCCCCGTGCTCATGCTCTCCCTCTAAAATAAATACATAAATCTTTTAAAAGATAAAAATTTAAAATTTTTAAAAGTATAAATAGTTAATAATTGTTTAAGATTTTTATTTTATTTATTTATTTATTTATTTATTCGACAGAGAAGCAAGAGAGGGAGAAGCAGACTTCCGGCTGAGCAGGGAGCCTGATGCAGGGCTCGATCCCAGCACCCTGGGATCATGACCTGAGCTGAAGGCAGAGGCTTAACGCCTGAGCTACTCAGGTGCCCTAATAAACAATTTTTTTAAACTTCTAAGAACCAGAACAGAGTTTTCCTTCGAGGATGTCAACAGGGTGTCAGTCATGATCATGCAATGCTCAACAGAGAAGAGCAGTGAGCAAGGACCCCACAGTGTGGGCCTGTAAGACCCTCGGTATCTGACTCACACTAATTGCCTGAAATCTGAGCCCCTGAATGAATTCCCTCCTCTTTCCACCCCTTCGCTTGCTACTCTACCCATTCTTCAGATCTTGGTTTAGATATTGTTTCCTCTGGGAATTTTTCTTGTTTCCTGTTCCTGAAGACTGAGCTATATTTCCCTCCCTTGTTGTGAGCAGCCCAAGTGTTACCTTGTATCATCTACCACTCTATTATAAATTCCTGCTGGTTCATCTCATCGCCTAGACTGCCAGATTCTTGAGGACAGGGGCTATGCGGAATTCAACTCTACAGTCTCACCCAGCACTGTTCCCAGCACTGTTCCCAGCCCTGAGCGCATGCCTCATACATTTCTGCTGTATCGCAAAGATTCTTGGCCCAGATAGGGTGCTGCAGGGGGATCCATGCTGTCAGAGGGTATGATGAAGATGCCATTAGGAAATATTCAGGACAACCCCCTACCGGAAATTGTATTGCCTTATGCTGATTCTCAGGAAGAGAAAGTAAATTCACTTAATTTTTTAAAGACTTTATTTATTTATTTGTCAGAGAGAAGGACAGAGAGAGAGAGAGCCAGCGCACGCACAAGTAGGGGGAGCAGCAGGCAGAGGGAGAAGCAGGCTCCCCCCTGAGCAGGGAGCCTGATATAGGACTCGATCCTAGGACCCCGGGATCATGACCTGAGCTGAAGACAGACCCCTTAACTGACTGAGCCACCCAGGCGTCCCTAAACTCACTTAATTTTAGTTAAAAACACAATAGCTGATCTTTAGGTGTCATTTTCATTTTAACAGTCCCCTTTAAATGCCACGTTACAATTTATTTAATCAGTCCTCTATTGTTGGACATTTACATTGTTTCCAACTTTTTGCTGTTATAAATAACAGTAAAATAAAGAGCATTTTGATGCATGTTGCCAAATTTCCCTCTAGAGACACTATACTAATTCACTTCCCGACAGCAGTGTGCTCTGTGTGACTGAGGCACGTTAGCCTGGAAATAGGAATATGCCACGAGAAACCAGCAATGCCCCTAGGTTGTGCAGTGCCCTGGACAAAGACACACAACTTGTTTTGAAACAAATATATGCACAGTTTGTTTGAAGAATGTCTTACAAAATTCATAGGACCATTTGATGTATATAGATTTACTGATACAGATTTGGAACAGTGAATCGAAAAGGGATATTTCCATATTTATTTATCACCCAGGTAGTACTTGTGAAGACTCTTTGCAGTGTCCAGGCACCAACTCTTCCTGTTCTGTATTGTCAAGTCGCCATTCTGGCTTGTGTTGGAGTTCCCATTTTGAGAAAAAGCAGTCATATATGTGGCCATTACTTGCAATGCCATGGTGCTGGCACCTGTTCATGTTGACACAATGGAGACTTTCCTGACTCTTGAGGCTCCTTGGAACTGTGACACTGTGGCATCATTGCTGAGGAGGCCAAGGCATGCTGTCTGCCCGATGCCATAAACACTAGCATCCATGGACGCTCTCCAAGTTGTTCTCTGTGCTTTGCTGATGTGGCCACTAATGCCAGGATTTCCCAGAGTGCAGGAAGATGCAAATGAAGGTTTATTTTCCGGTCTTGGTAAGGGTATTGTTTGGAATTTTATAGCATAATGGTAGAACAATAGCTTTCCAACCATGTTTTTTCTTTATCCCTTTGGGCTATAGTTGCAGCACTTTTAGAATGTGGTCTCCTTCAATGTTGACCCCTCCATGCTTTCCATACTACCACCAGCAGGGGTGAGAGGGCAGGCAAGGAGCTGATGGACTGAGCAAGAAGTTCATCCTGAAGGACTCAAGACTGACCAGGGAAAGCAAGACATCATCCCATTGGCTGAGAGTAAGAGAGAACATCAACTGGAAGGTCCTGTTGGGGTCTGTTGAGAACAAAGATCGTACAAACTCTCAGAAGAGATGACATATGGCATGGTGCCCACAGAGTGTCCAAAGTCACAACTTTGGGTACCAGAGGGAGTGTGCGGGGTAAAGACACCTGCTGCCTGCTCTGCTGCCCTCAGTTGCTATTGGCCACAGGCAACATCCAATCCAAATGGGCCATATGGGTCCGCACACGGACTATTAGCAACATCGTGTGCCAAAGATGATTGAAAGTTACGAAAACCAGTGTGTTAGCCCCACTGTTGTGACCCAGTCTCTCAAGATTCTATGAAAGAAACACTGTACCAGTAAAAAGTTGTGATCTACTCATGGTCATCCAGGAAATGCCTTGGTCATGAGAACCTAGAACTACCCCATCAACAGAGAGTCCTCAGTCTCATGGCACTCCCTCTCTTCCACCCCGGCCAGCTCATTGCCTGGGGGGAGTATAGAGAGTCAGAGTGTATACTAAAGAGATATGGGTTCTGAGCTCCTGAGGGATCTGGTCTGGGAGCAGGGTGACCACCCAGATGGCCCAGGCTCGGGAGGAGACAGAAAATGTTGAGAAAGGCAGTACACAGCAGGCTTCTGGCCCCAGATCCTGAGAACACCACCCAGAGCAATAGCTGAATGACTGCTTTTGCAATATATTCACAGAGAGGAAAGATTATTTTTGTTGCCACTGTTGGTGGTGAGTCTAATATCAGTATTAAGCAAATGTGGGAAGTCTTATGCCCTCCAGCCAGGGGCACCCCAGTGCTGTTTAGTCAGATTGCTGGCAAATGTACAGGAATGGTTTATAGGATAAAGGAGGGAAAATATGGGAACACATAGTTCTCATCAACTAAAAATAACTTTTCATGCTTATTTATTTATTTTTTTTTTTAGTGATACTCTTTCAGCTATAAATTTGCTTTGTAGGCTATTGGATCCTTTAGTCCCCTTAGCTAAGCTCTGAGACTAACTTTTTTAAAGTGTTATTGCAAGACAAGCTAATGTTTTCATAGAGCTTGCCAAAATAGATAGGAATGGCTTAAAAAAAAAAAAAACAGTTCCAGGAAATATGTAATGACTTTTTTTAAACAAAGAACTCAGAATCTGAAATTGTGAAAAATGCTGTATTGATACCCTTTATAACATTTTTGGAATCTTTTTAAAGCATAAGTTAATAGTTTAATTAACAAAGTACAAGGTTTGAAGGACAGTTTGTAGAGTTGTTAAAGTTTCTTAAAATGAATTTTTGATCTTTTATAGACTGGTAAGGACAATCCCTTATTTTACAAGAGTGAATTGTAATTGTTTCTTCATTACACAGACCTTACACTTGATAGAAATGTTAGTCCTTAACCATCCTGTGTTCCTTAGGCTCTAACATCAGCTTTCAAGTGAAAATTTTGCATAAGCAGTTCTGCCCTTCTGGTTTTCTTCCATGGAAAAAAGAAGAAAAGAAAGAAAGGGAGGGAGGCAGGAAGGAAAGAACGGAAGAGAGAGGCAGAATAGAACATTCTGGATTCACAGTTAATGGACCATCAATCTAATGACACCCAGGTTATGCTGTGTTTGAAGACCATTACCAGCAGATGTTCCTTCAACCTGGATTCTCAGCAATGCCCCTTTGTATTTCTCCCTGGTCTACACAACCAGGTTGCTGGGGGGCAGGCAGGAATTGATGAGAATTATTTTGGAAAACTGACTTCTCTCATTCAGACATAGCTTTTCCGGAGCAGAGTATTTTCAGAACATTTACTGGCAGCATAACATAGATGATATCACAGAAGTAATTCCCGCACTGCTGAGCTGCCTAATTCCCCAGTTAAACACTGCTCTGATGTCAACAGCCTCACAGCCAAGAGGACTGCCAAAGTCATGTTGCACTTAAAAAGACTTCTCACCACCCCAGGAATGCCACTTTCCACTAATATTAATTTCAAATAATTAGTTATTCTTTTTCTTAATCAGTATTTGATTTATTTTAGTTATGTAGATTTAGACATACTTTAGTTGGTTGTAGAGATTTGAAATTTTTGTTAAAGATTTTGTTAAAGATTTTATTTATTTTTTTTGACAGAGAGAGAGAGAGGGAGAGCATGAATGGGGGGAAGGGCAGAGGAAGAATGAAAAGCAAACTCCCCACTGAGCGCGGAGCCCAACTCGGGGCTTGATCCCAGGACCCTGCGATCATGACCTGAGCCAAAGGCATATGCTGAACTGACTGAGCCATCCAGGTAGTCCAGAGATTTGAAATTTTAAACAAAATTTGAAAATTTCAAATGATTGAGCCTGATCCTATCATGACACCAATACCATGTAGAGTCAGGGATATAAAAAGACATGAAGTTGAGTTTGAGTGTTTGCCATACCTTTGTCCCAGGTAATACATCATGTAAAAATATGGAAGAATCAAGAATATTGACATTTTGTAGGAATGCCTATTGCCTTGCCCAAAGAAAGATACGAAAAAGATATCTTATCCTCCTATATTTCTGGTCCCAAGTTTCAACATCTGTAACAAATAAAATGGCATTTTGTAGATGACCTCTATGGTCCTTATTATTCTAACTATTCATTGCTTCATGAAAACAGAGAATTCATGCTTGAGGAAAGAAGAGAGTTTAGTGGCCAAGAAAGACCTTCACTACTAGTAACAGTCTTGTTCACATTATGTTGTAATACGGTCCTGGGATGGGTGAGTAGCTGGACAGAGAAGGTACTCTACTATTACAAGGTTGAAGGGTACCCATTCAGTTTCAGTTAATCAACTTCCAGAAAGCATCATATTCACATCTTTAGCAATCATAAAACAGAAGGCATCCATGCCTGGAAATTTAAGGAGGAGTTACGGTGGGGACTATTTTCAGAGCTGTGTGCCGTGTTTAGGGCACTGACAAGAGATGTTGTGGCACCCAGGACCAGAAATAACAGAAGGGTGTGTTATAGGAGCCCAGTGGGAGTTGGTCCTATCCCTGGCCACAGCCCACAAGGCTGGGACTGACACTTTTCACCCAGGGAGAACCAATCCACAAGCTCAGCTAAGCCAGTCAGGTATTCTTTCTCAAGGAATTGAACTTAATGGCCAGAGATCAAGCCAGCCATATGACGTGAGATCCTTTAGCTATAAACTCTGGTGGAGCTACAAGCAGTCAGTAAGATCCACCCAAAGACAGAAATTAAGAGAATCACAGAGGAGTCTTGTCTGGAGGGAGAAAGAAATAGATGGAGAGGATGTAGAAATTAAAGACCGTGGCCCCAGAATCATAGACAGAGAGATGTCCTCTCTGATATCTTTAAATTCCCAGTGTACCCCAGCTAAGTTCATTTCAGTCCTTAGTCATCAATGACTCACCGTACTTACACCCTTTGGTTACACTGGCCCAGAGCAACCCAGATTTTCCTGAGACACCATTAGTATTCAACTAGTATGTAATGGCTGTACCATAGTCCATTTTATGAAATAAACAAACCGTAGTTTATTTCTAAATCTCTCATTATCTCTAATATTTTGCATTATAAACATCCTTGTAATCTGAATCCATCTATCATTTTTTTCTAGAGGTAAATTCCAAGAAGTGGAACTGCTGGGCTATTTGGATAGATACTGTTTATTACCTTTGGTTCAACTAATTTATACTTGGACAAGCAGTGCATGGGAACCCCATTTCAACCTATTCCCTAAATACTGCCGTTCTTATTTTTCCATACATGCCAATATGTTGGGTTGAAAAGTATTTCATTGTTAATTTTTATTTCATTGATTGAACTTTTTCTCAAATATTGATGGGCACTTACATTTGTATATGTATGTCTTGAGTTTATGACCTTTGCTTGCTTTCTATTGTTGTAGTCAATTTCTCTTATTGATTTGTAAGAGACTTGAATTAACCCATTGTCTGTTACCTTGGTTTAAATATTTTCTGGTTTATTGTTTGATTTTAAAATTTTGTTTGTGGGTCACTTGGGTGGCTCAGTAGATTAAGTGGCTGCCTTCAGTTCAGATCGCCATCCTAGGGTCCTGGGATCCAGCCCTGCATCTCCCTTTCCCTCTTCCCTTCCCCCAACATGTTCTCGCTCTCTCTCTCTTTCTCTCTCTCTCTCATGCATAAATAAAACTCTTTAAAAATAAGATAAAATAAATTTCTGTTTCTGTTTTGCGACACACAGAGGTCTTACAATTTTTTTCCTGAAGAGATGATCTCTCTTCCTCCATAGGCATCGTCATGTCTGGATTTAGTGCCTAGAAATGTTGTAGCCATCTTTTGATTTTGAGAACATCTGAGGCCATGTGCTTGTCTTTTTGAAGCTGACAGAGTAGAGAGAGAGAAACCTCAGGCCTTGCTAACATCACTGAACCACTGGATCAACCAAGGTAGAAACCAGTTACCTCTTGATTTTTTTTTTTTTTGTAATGTGAAATACCACATTTCACTTCATCTAAAACACCACTGATTAGAAGATATAACATTATTTTATGTACCACTAAGAAAAGAAAATGTTGCCAATTAAACCACAGCATGCCATTGGTTAGAAGACTTGTCCTAATTTCAGGGATTTTAAAATGTAAAAGCCTGGATTTTAGAATCGATCAAACATAATCATACATTTCTTCATTGTTTCAGTTGAATGAGTCAAGAGATTTCTGTTACTTGCTGTTGTAAGTATCGTACCTAATATATCCAAAACTTATCTACCTCTCACAGATGTACTAGCACATACATACAAAGGCATATGATAAGAGAATTCACAAGAGCAAAATAATGACAAAATTAAATGTTTATCATTGGGAATAGGTCAAATACATTCTAGAAAATCCTGTAGTGAACATTGAGCAGAGGTTAAAAAAGAGAAGAAGAAAAGCCAAATATTGTTGTGGAGAACGATTCTCTAAGGTTTATTGTGAAGTAAAAATAAAAGCATGTTTTATGTGTTTGGAGAATTGTGTATGGTATGCCACCATTTGTTTAAATATATATATATGTCTGAACATATATATACTATCACATGTATATATATATTTATTAATCATATCTTTGCTTCAAATGGTACTGAAGAACTAGTAAACATGGTTGCTTCTCAGGAAAAAAGAAACAGGAACTGGGAGATTAGGAAGGGAGAACTTTGTATTATACATACCTTTCTGTCATTTGATTATTAAAATATAAGTTTCTGTGTTGTTTATATGAAATTGCATACATTAAAGAGAAAAGCTAGTCCTCATGCCAGGATTATATAATATTTTTATTCTGTCATATTACACTTTCATGGTTTTCTTCTAGTTTCAATACCATTCGTTTTCAATGTATACATGCCCCCAGGGCCAGTTTTGGGCCCTCTTTTCATCTCTGTCTACACTTAAACCCTTAATGATTTCACTTAAATGCCTGTCTGTAAATACTATTTATACTACTAAAATACTATTTATCACTATTTATCACTTAAATACTACTTATACTGTACATTCCGTCTCCTACCACTGGTTCTCCTCTGGGTTCCAGACTCAAACATCCAACAGCCTGGTTGACACCTCCATTTCATTATCCAAAACGCATCTCCAACTTAACATGTCTGAATCAGACAGAATGCTTTGGGCTCCATGTAATATAAGTTGGACTCCAGGATTTGTTGGAAAAGTCCTGTGGTAGTTCAGTGAGCAGCATGACTCTTCACTCTTAGCACAGCCCTCCTGCGAGGCTGGCTTCATCCTCAAGCTAGATTCAAGATGATTGCCACAGTACCAACCTCCCTTCTTCCTACTACAGTGTTCAGAGGGAGAAAGGATGTAGCTTTTATTGGTAGATCCCTCTTAAAAAAGAATAAACTTTGTTCTCATAAAGCCCCCAAAACTTGAACCCATTCCTAAACCTTCCCTCTGGTCAGTGAAATACCTTACAATGATTGGCTTAGGCCAGGACTCCTTAATTAGTAACAAGGAGAGAATGCAATTATCCTTGGACCAATTAGGCCAACTCTTGAGAAGAAGGTGAAGCCAGGTTTTCCTGAATCACTTGGGGTATATGAAAAACTAGTAAGTACATGAAAGAAATCAGAATGCTATTAGGACACTGGCTAGGGCAGTTGACAGTATCCAAATAAGGGTTGTTTTTTTTTTTTAACACTTCCTCCTTTCCAGTCTATTTCTTCGTAGTTCTCCCAACCTTAGCAAATGGCACTGCCATAATTACAACTGTCTAAGACAAAACTCTAGGAGTTGTATTTCATTCTTCCGTTTACCCACCCTTCTCATCATCTGTACTATTACTGACATACATTTTATTTCAATGTATCTCATTAAAAGCCATGATACATTGTTATTATTTTTCCTAAGCAGTAAATTAATTCTTGAATAAATTAAGCAAAGAGAAAATATATTTTGTGTTTACGTATTTCTTCACTATTTTCTAGCACTCTTCATTTTTTAAAAAGATTTTATTTATTTATTTGATGGAGAGAAAGAGAGCACAAGCAGGTGGAACAGCAGGCAGAGAGAGAGGGAGCAGGCTCCCTGCTAAACAGGGAGCCTGATGTGGGGCTTGATCCTAGGACCCCAAGATCATGACCTGAGCCAAAGGCAGACACCTAACCGACCCAGCCACCCAGGTGCCTGGCACTCTTCATATCCATGTATAGATCTGGTTTTCCATCAGATATAATTTCCCTTCAGCTTTTATTTAACTGAAGATGTCTTTATTTTACCTATGTTTTTGAAAGATACTCTCACTGGATATAGAGTTCTAAGTTAACAGTTTTTTTCCTTTCTGTATTTTAAAAATGTCATCTAGGGGCTCCTGGGTGTCTCACCCTAAACAAAATTAGGGTTTTGTTTCTCACAAAAATTGAGAGATTTATAACCATTACTTTTCAAAATAATTTCTGCTCCATTCTTCTTTTTTTAATATTTTATTTATTTATTTGACAGAAAGGAATCACAAGTAGGCAGAGAAGCAGGCAGAGAGAGAGGGGGAGGCAGGTTCCCTACCGAGCAGAGAACCCAATGCAGGGCTTGATCTCAGGACCCCAGGATCATGACCTGAGCCAAAGGCAGAGGCTTCAACCCACTGAGCCACACAGGTGCCCCTAATTTTTTAGAAAATTTTAAATAGAATGTCCATTTGGCTTTTTACAAAGTTTCTATTTCTCTCTTGAAACACTTTTTTCATCTATACGTATATTTTTTATAAATCTTTTAACATATTTATAATAGTTTTTATAAAGCTTTTATTTGCTAATTTCAATAATGAGTTCACTGTGAATCTGCTTTAATTGACTGTTTTCTTCTGATTATAGGTTATATTTTCTCATGTATGTCATAATTTCTTTTGTCCTATTCTTTATATAGGGCAAAAAAGAATGGTAGAGACTAAAGTATAGGTTTTGTGCTTGCATTTTATTTCTGAAATAAATAAATCATTTCCTTTGTCTGATTGCTAGGCTGATCATTATAAATGATCATTTATAATGCTCATAGAGTTGGGTTGAGTTGATGTTGGGCCACAACTTCAATTAGACTGAGTTTATTTGTGATACGCTCCGGATATCCTATATAGCAGTTACCTTGTTGATCTTCTCAGGCTTTGATATGGAAGGGAGTTGGACTACAACTGCAAATACTTTTGATTCACCTTTGGATTCAATTCCATCAGGATACCAGAATCTAAAAGCTGTAAGGGATGCATTGACTATATATGATTACTCTCTGCTTACCAGCTTCTCTTCCACTACCCTTTTTCAAAATGTAAAGACAGAATGTGGGATTATTCAGTTAAGTGGTTTGTACTTGTGTTTGGTTTGTACTTTTAGATTCTAATCAATCCTATTAGTCTTCACTTTCATATAAGGCTTAGCCAGTTCCTCCTCCTCAAGTCTTCGATGGCAGGTTTTTACTCCTGTCCATGTGTGCTTGCCTCTAGATGTGAAAGCTGGTGCGACTCTATTCACCTGTGAAGGTCTCCTTTCTCTTTAAATTCAGTTAATTGGACCTTATTTCCCTCACTATTTATTAGGTTCATAGAAAAGTGTGATAAATCATATATTACTTTATTCAGGTGTTTCTTGCTGTTACTATGACAGGGAAAAGTTTTCTTGTCCTTTTACATCCTAACTGGAATCAGACTTCAAGATGTCTTAAATTTCCTTGATTGTTTTTTTTCCTTCCTCACATCCAATTTCTCTGCACTTCCAGCAGCTATATCTACAGTATAAAGTTTGAATCCATCCACCACTGTCTCCAGTGATTCTACCAATGCTGATAGCTTCAGTGGATTACTGAAGTAGTCTACTAACTCATCTCCATGCTTGTATTCTTGACAACCTCTATATTCCATTCTCTGTGAGAAGCCAGAATGCTCATTTAAATGAAAAATCGGATTCCCTTTTGCAAAATCAACAATTGTTTCTTATTTTATCTGGACTTAAATCCAAATTCCTTATCATAGCTCACAGTGCTCTACAACATGTGATTCTTTTTCTTTAATGTTGTGTTAGTCACCATACAGTACATCATTTATTTTTAATGAGTGTTCCATGATAGAGTGTTTGCGTATAACACCCAGTGCTCCGTGTGATACATACCCTCCTTAGTACCCATCACCAGGCTAACCCATCCCCCCACCCCTCTCCTCTCTGAAACCCTCAGTTTGTTTCCCATAGTCCATAGTCTTTCACGGTTTGTCTCCCCCTCTGACTAGCCCCGTTCATTTTTCCCTTCCTTCTCCTAATGTCCTCCATGCTATTCCTTATGTTCCACATATAAGTGAAACCATATGATAATTGTCTTTCTCTGCTTGGTTTATTTCACTCAGCATAATCCCCTCCAGTTCCATCCATGTTGATGCAAATGGTGGTTATTCATTGCTTCTGATGGCTGAGTAATATTCCATTGTATATATGGACCACATCTCCTTTATCCATTCAACTGTTGTTCATCCATTCATCTGCTCCTTCCACAGTTTGGCTATTGTGGACATTGCTACCATGAACATTGGGGTGCACATGCCCCTTCTTTTCATTACATCTGTCTCTTTGGGGTAAATACCTATAGTACAATTGCTGGGTTGTACAGTAGCTCTATTCTTAACATCTTGAGGAACCTCCAAACTATTTTCCAGAGTGGTTATTCCAGCTTGCATTCACACTAACAGTGTAAGAGAGTTCCCCTTTCTCCACATCCTCGCCAACATTTGTTGTTTCCTGTTTTGTTAATTTTGGCCATTCTAACTGGTGTAAGGTAGTATCTCATTGTGGTTTTGATTTCTCAAATTTTGTATTTCTCTGAGGGCTAGTAATGTTGAGCATTTTTTCATGTGCTTGTTAGCCATTTGTATGTCTTTTTTGGAGAAGTGTCTGTTCATGTCTTCTGCCCATTTTTTGACTGGGTGATTAGTTTTTTGAGTGTTGAGTTTGAGAAATTTTTTTTATAGATCTTAGATACTTCTTTAATTGCATCTCATACCACACTTTTTCTCACTAATCAAATTTCTACCCAACATTGATTTTCATACTTTCCTATCATATCCCAAGATCTGTTTTTCTTTTTGCTTCCCACTTACTGGCCTTTGCATTGCTATTGCTTGCCAGGAAAGCTCTCCCAGATCATCACAACTTTTGGCTGTCAGACTGATCCTCTCTGCTTTGCATGGTACCAAAATCTGCAAACACATTTCCTGAGATTCCCTTGCATACTAGGTTTTGCCTAGGTTCAGCCAAAGAAGAGATCCTACAAGAAGTTAAACATTAGGGGTAAGGGAGAGATTATTCCCCTCACCTCTCTGTGAGGAGGTATCATCAGCAGTGATTGCATCTTTTCTATGGTTCTAGCTCTGGCCTGGCAGCCCCTGCCGCAGTAATACTATGTCTCATTTGCATAGGACTAGGAGTGGATTTCCTTCCTGCTCATCTCTGGTTGCCTTACCACACCCTGTTTGACTTAACAACTCTTCTGACACTCATATTAAATGACCTCTATTTAACTGCCTGGTGTAATTGTTTTGTGTTGGTTTTGTTGCCAGTGTAATTCAGCTGATGTATTTGGTTATATGTTATCATTCAGTTCTGAGCTCAGATAATATCTCCTCAAAAAAATATTTTCTGACCATTCTGGGTACAGTAGTGTCCTAGTAACTCTCATTATATCACTTTTTAATTTATTGCCTGTTTTCTCCCAATAGCATATAGGCTTTAAGAGAGCACAGACCTCATTAATCTTGTTCAGTGCTCTTTCCCTGTACCTAGAATGGTACCTGGAACATAGTAACACCTTAATAAATATTTGTGGAATAAATGAAAGAAAATACCTAGTACTTTTATGAGTTTAAGCTTCACAGTTATATTTTAATCCATCTAAAATTTATTTTGGTGTAGATGTAAAGTATTGATATAATTTTTGTGTCATATAGCCACTAGCATAAACCCATTTATCGAAAAACTATTCCTTTTGCCCTGTTTCATACTGATCCCTTTATTATATACAGTTTCTTTACATATATTGTATTTATATTTGTTATTGGACTTTCTGTACTGTTTTGTTGTTTAACCCACGCAAGTAATACACTATTTTATATCTTTATAATACATTGTAAAAACTGGTGGGCCAAAATCTCCCCTCTTTTAAAAAAATTATAGCAAATATATAACATTTTTATTGATCTAGATATACTTAAGAATAAAATTTAAAGGCCCACAAAAATCTAACTTGCATTTGATTGAAACTGTTTTAAATACATGGATTATTTTGAGGGAAAAATTACTTTACAATATTGAACCTTCTCATATAGAAAAATAGTATTTCATTCTATTTTTTTCAATTCAGTTGTGTATAGTGTAGCACTTCAATAAAGTTTTAGAACTCTTATTATATAAATCCTGCATAATTCTTCCCCTTGATATTAGCAGTGAATTTTGAGTTCTTACTATGTGTCAGGAACTGTTCCAACTACTTTAAATGTATTAATACTATTTAATGCACACAATCATATAGATAGATACATTTACTACCATTATTCCTAAATAATTTATATTTTATTGTTATGTTGAATGAGATGATATCCTTTTGCATTTTCTAACACTTTATATATAGGAAAGCTATTGATTTTTATAAATATATCTTGTAACTGGGGCATGTCTGGTTTTTAAAAAATGAGTTAAAGTAATTACCAGTTCAATGTGCATTTAAGAATGCTGCTCTATGATAAATAACATATTATGCCTACCCATATTCACACAGAATTTTTAGTAAACTTTAAGTGTTATTAGTCATTAGTCATATTAACAATAAGAATTACTACTTATGGGATGCCTGGGTGGTTCAGTCAAGTAAGTGTCTGCCTTCGAGTCAGGTCGTGATCTTGGGGTCCTATGGTCCTGGGATCAAGCACCACATCAGGCTCCCTGCTCAGTATGGAGTCTGCTTCTCCCTCTCCCTCTGCCCCTCCCCCCTGTTGAGCTCTCTCTCTCTCTCTCTCTCAAATAAAGAAATAAAATCTTTTAAACAAAAAGAATTACTACTATCAAAGAAGATCCTACTATGTGACAAACACTATGCTTGACAATTTACATATATGATATCTTTTTTTTTGAGTATTGGGAACTTTGTATTATAATTTGCTTCATAAGTTACTACAATTATGCATTTTAGAATGACTGTATTTAACAACCAGGTTGCCATATTCCAGAAAATGTGTCAGTTGGCTCTCATGAGCTATCATGGGCTGGTTGCAGCAGTGACTATGCCCTTTATTTGCTGGATGGCCCAGGCTGACTTTGAACTGCTCAGAGTTCAAATCCTTTATCTGTGAAGGAAACAGACCTTCATCTTGGTGAGGGAGGATACCAGGTACCTCTGTCCCATACATGTTTTCCTTCTCCAAGTCTGTTTTAGTTTGAAATTTCCATCCAAACCCATGCTGGAAGGTCTAGGTTATCTGATGTTGTTTGGCACTATGTTTTATGTTACTCTTTTCTAATCAACTCCAGTTCTTTTTTTTAAAAATATAATTATTTATTTCTTTTAAGCATAACAATATTCATTGTTTTTGCATCACACCCAGTGCTCCATGCAATCTGTGCCCTCCCTAATACTCACCACCTGGTTCCCCTAACCTCCCACCCACCACCCCTTCAAAACCCTCAGGTTGTTTTTCAGAGTCCATAGTCTCTCATGGTTCACCTCCCCTTCCAATTTCCCTCAACTCCCTTCTCCTCTCCATCTCCCCTTGTCCTCCATGTTATTTGTTATGCTCCACAAATAAGTGAAATCATATGATAATTGACTCTCTCTGCTTGACTTATTTCACTCAGCATAATCTCTTCCAGTCCTGTCCATGTTGCTACAAAAGTTGGCTTTTCATCCTTTCTGATGGAGGCATAATACTCCATAGTGTATATGGACCACATCTTCCTTATCCATTCGTCCGTTGAAGGGCATCTTGGTTCTTTCCACAGTTTGGCGACCGTGGCCATTGCTGCTATAAACATTGGGGTACAGATGGCCCTTCTTTTTACTACATCTGTATCTTTGGGGTAAATACCCAGTAGTGCAATTGCAGGGTCATAGGGAAGCTCTATTTTTAATTTCTTGAGGAATCTCCACACTGTTCTCCAAAGTGGCTGCACCAACTTGCATTCCCACCAACAGTGCAAGAGGGTTCAGTTCCCCTTTCTCCACATCCTCTCTAACACGTGTTGTTTCCTGTCTTGCTAATTTTGGCCATTCTAACTGGTGTCAGGTGGTATCTCGATGTGATTTTAATTTTAATCTCCCTGATGGCTAGTGATGATGAACCTTTTTTCATGTGTCTGATAGCCATTTGTATGTCTTCATGGGAGAAGTGTCTGTTCATATCTTCTGCCCATTTTTTGATATGATTATCTGTTTTGTGTGTGTTGAGTTTGAGGAGTTCTTTATAGATCCTGGATATCAACCTTTTGTCTGTACTGTCATTTGTAAATATCTTCTCCCATTCCGTGGGTTGCCTCTTTGTTTTGCTGACTGTTTCATTTGCTGTGCAGAAGCTTTTGATCTTGATGAAGTCCCAAAAGTTCATTTTCATTTTTGTTTCCTTTGCCTTTGGAGACATATCTTGAAAGAAGTTGCTGTGGCTGATATCGAAGAGGTTACTGCCTATGTTCTCCTCTAGGATTCGGATGGATTCCTGTCTCACGTTGAGGTCTTTTATCCATTTTGAGTTTATCTTTGTGTACGGAGTAAGAGAATGGTCGAGTTTCATTCTTCTGCATATAGCTGTCCAGTTTTCCCAGCAACATTTATTGAAGAGACTGTCTTTTTTTCCACTGTATATTTTTTCCTGCTTTGTCAAAGATTATTTGACCATAGAGTTGAGGGTCCATATCTGGGCTCTCTACTCTGTTCCACTGGTCTATGTGTCTGTTTTTATGCCAGTACCATGCTGTCTTGGTGATCACAGCTTTGTAGTAAAGCTTGAAATCAGGTAATGTGATGCTGCCAGTTTTATTTTTGTTTTTCAACATTTCCTTAGCGATTCGGGGGTCTCTTCTGATTCCATACAAATTTTAGGATTATTTGCTCCAGCTCTTTGAAAAATACCAGTGGGATTTTGATCGGAATGGCATTAAAAGTATAGATTGCTCTAGGCAGTATAGACATTTTAACAATGTTTATTCTTCGATCCAAGAGCATGGAATGGTCTTCCATCTTTTTGTGTCTTCTTCAATTTCTTTCATGAGTGTTCTGTAGTTCCTCGAGTACAGATCCTTTACCTCTTTGGTTAGGTTTATTCCCAGGTATATATGATATCTTTGAATCCCTGGCACAACACTCTATATAGCAAGAATTATTATACCCATTTTACAGATGAGAAAATCTGAGACTCAGAGAGAATAAGTTATTTCTCCAAGTTCACATATTTCTACTCTGCTGCTTTAAATGTAACTTATACATATAACAACTGTTTTCATTTTCAAAAGTTAATTAATATAAAACTGGGGCACCAAGGTGATTCAGTAGGTTGAGCATCTGACTCTTGGTTTTAGCTCGGTTCATGATCTCAGGGTCCTGGGATCAAACCCCATCTTGGGCTCCATGCTCTGTGGTAAGTCTGCTTGGGATTCTCTCTCCCTCTCCCTCTGCCCCTACCCCCAGTCACTTGCACACCTTCTCTCTCTCACAAATGAAAAAACAAATCTTTTTAAAGTTAATTATATAAAACTATAATTGAATTTTGATAATATAAAATAAAAATAAATAAGA
This sequence comes from Enhydra lutris kenyoni, assembly GCF_002288905.1. NCBI lineage: Eukaryota > Metazoa > Chordata > Mammalia > Carnivora > Mustelidae > Enhydra > Enhydra lutris. Next base: position 5,014,011 of record NW_019154092.1, on the reverse strand, counting down.
AAAGTAAAATATAATATTAATTTCTATAGCATTGCACTCTTAAAACTTTTATTTTGGACTGAGGGTCATTTTCTCTTCATGAAATTTTACTACAGTTTAAGGCAGGGCAATGTGATGTTGTCGAAGGGGGCTTGATTCCATATCCCAATGAATGTTTTGTTTGGTTTTCACAAAACCTTAATTTCTCAGTGTAGTAAGAAAAAAAATTTCAAAAGAAAATTATATGTAATAAGATATCTAGGAATAAACTTAACCAAAGAGGTGAAAGACCTGTACTCTGAAGCAATAAAACATTGATGAAAGAAACTGAAGAAGATACAAGAAATGGAAAGATATTCCATACTCATGGATTGGAAGAACAGATACTGTTAAAATGTCTATGCCACCTAAAGCAATCTACAAATTTAATACTATCAAAATACGAATAGAATTTTTCACAGAACTAGAACAAAAAATCCTAAAATTTATATGGAATCACTAAAGACCCCAAATACACAGAACAATTTTGAAAAAGACAAACAAAGCTGGAAGTATCACAATTCCAGGCTTCAATTATATTACAAAGCTGTAGTAATCAAAACAATATGGTACTGTAACAAAAATAGACATATAGATAGGGGCGCCTGGGTGGCTCAGTGGATTAAAGCCTCTGTCTTCGGCTCAGGTCATGATCTCAGGGTCCTGGGATGGAGTCCCGCATTGGGCTCTCTGCTCAGTGGGGAGCCTGCTTCCTCCTCTCTCTCTCTCTCTCTGCCTGCCTCTCTGCCTACTTGTGATCTGTCTGTCAAATAAATAAATAAATAAAAATCTTTGAAAAAAAAATAGACAGATAGATCAAAGGAACAGAATAGAAAACCCAGAAACAAACCCATGATTATATGGTCAATTAATCTTTGACAAACCAGGAAAGAATATCCAATGGAAAAAAGACAGTGTCTTCAACAAATGGTGGTGGGAAAACTAATCAGCTACATCCAAAAGAATGAAATTGGACCACTTTCTTACACCATACACAGAAATAAATTCCAAATGAATGAAAGACCTAAATGTGAGAACTGAAATCATAAAAATCCTAGAAGAGAGCACAGGTCATAATTTCTCTGATATGATCCATAGCAACATTTTCCCAGATACGTCTCCTGAGAAAAGGGAAACAAAAGCAAAAATCAACAATTGGGACTTCATCAAGATAAAAGGCTTTTGCACAATGAAGAAATGATCAACAAGGGGTGCCTGGGTGGCTCAGTGGGTTAAAGCCTCTGCCTTCCGCTTGGGTCATGATCTCAGGGTCCTGGGATTGAGCCCCGCATCGGGCTCTCTGCTCAGTGGGGAACATGCTTCCCTCCCCCACCTCTGCCTGCCTCTCTGCCTACTTGTGATCTCTCTCTGTCAAATAAATTAAAAAAAAAAAAAGAAAGAAATGATCAACAAAACGAAAGGCAGCCTATGGAATGAGAGAAGATATTTGCAAATGACATATTGGATAAAAGGTTAGTAATCAAAATATATAAAGAACTTATAAAACTCTGGGCCCCAAAACATGTAATCCAATTTAAAAAATGGGCAGAAGACATAAAGAGACATCTTTCCAAAGAAGACATACAACAGACACATGGAAATATGCTCAACATCACTCATCATCATGGAAATGCAGAACAAAACTGCAGTGAGATGTCAAGTCACACCTGTCAGAATGGTTAAATTAAAAAACACAAGAAAAATAAATGTTAATGATGGTATGGAGAAAAAGGAACCCTCTTGTACTATTGGTGGGAATGCAAATTGATGCAGCCACTCTGGAAACCAGTGTGGAGATTCCTCAAAAAGTTAAAAATTAAACTACCCTAAGATCCAGTAACCACACTACTGGGTATTTACCCCCAAAATTTAAAAAAAAAAACACTAATTCAGAGTGATAAATGTACCCCTATGTTTATAGCAGCATTATTAACAATAGCCAAATTATGGATGCAGCCCATGTCCATCGATAGGTAAACAGATAAAGAAGATGTGAGATATCAGGGCACCTGGGTGACTCAGTGGGTTAAGCCTCTGCCTTTGGCCCAAGCCATGGTCTCAGGGTCCTAAGATCGAGCCCCACATCAGGCTCTCTGCTCAGCGGGGAGCCTGCTACCCCCCCCCAACCCTGCCTGCCTCTCTGCCTACTTGTGATCTCTGTCTGTCGAATAAATAAATAAAATCTTTTTTAAAAAAAGAAAGAATTATGCTAAGCAAAATAAGTGAGTCAGAGAAAGACATACAATATGATTTCGTATATGTGGAATTTAAGAAACAAAACAAACAAGCAAAGGGGAAAAAATAGAGAGAGAGGTAAACCAAGAAACAGACTCTTAACTATAGAGAATAAAAGGATTGTTCAAATAGGTTATGGAATTAAGGAGTGCATATGTGATGAGCACCAGGTGATATATAGAAGTGTTGGATCTCTCTATTGCTCACCTAAAATATTACATTGTATGTTCACTATACTGGAATTTAAAATAAAATGTAATTTTTAAAAAAAGAAAAAATTGTGGCACCTGCATGGCTCAGTCATTATCCATCTGCCTTTGGCTCAGGATCCCAGAATCCTGGGATCGAGCCCCGCATTGGGCTCCCTGCTCTGCAGGGAGCCTGCTTCTCCCTCTCCCACTCCTCCTGCTTGTGTTCTCTCCCTCACTGTGTCTCTCTCTGTCAAATAAATAAATAAAATCTTTAAAAAAGAGAGAGAGAGAAAGAAAAAAAAGAAAAAATTATGTGGATCACTGTCCAGCTCCTAAAGTGTTTGCCTTTGCTTTTTCAAAGTCTATTTTAAGCTACATGAAGGATTTATTTCAAGTCTCATATACTTTGCCTTTCTCCTTAATTTTTAATTTTGCTTAATTTGAAAAAATTCACTAAAGTCATGATCAAAACCTCTATTAAGTACTTCTATTCCCTTGAACTTCCCAACACTCAGGCAGAAATTATGACAACATCTTAGAGTTTATGCTGTTTCTGGTACATAATGCTCAGTGTTTCTTTTTCTTTCCATCTAATCCAAAACTTGTAGAAATTTTACCATGAAGAAAATCTATCATTTTATCCTCTTGCCTATAATGGAATATTCAACTCCCATTTTTCATAGCATGCCAGGTAGGTACCCCCCCCCAAAAAAATCTTTTTCTTCTGCTTAGAAACTATAGTCTCTTTTTAAAAGAAAACTCTAGGGGTGCCTGGGTGGCTCAGTCAGTTAAGCATCCAACTCTTGGTTTTTGGCTCATGTCATGATCTCAGGGTTGTGGGATCAAGCCCCACATCAGACTTTCCACTCAGCAGGGAATTTGCTTTTCTCCTCCCTCTTCCTCTGTCTGTCTCCCTGCTTGCTCTCTTTCCTTCTCTAAAGTAAATAAATAAATCTTTTTTAAAAAGAAAGAAAACTCTTTCACAGGATTATATCATAACTTTATGATAGTCTCAACTCCAAGTTGCACTTAAGGGCAGAATAGTAGTATAATACTACTAATCATTAGGGAAGTGCAAACCGTAACTATAATGAGACACTGCCTCACACCCATTAGGGTGGTTACTATATTAAAAAACAGAAAACAAGTATTGGTGAGGATGTGGAGAAATTGGAGCTCCTTTGCACTGTTGGTGGCAATGTAAAATGGTACAGCCATTGTGGGAAACAGTATGGAGGTTCCTCAAAAATTAAAAATAATATTACCATATGACCCAGAAATTCCACTTCTGGATATATACCCCAAAGAATCGAAAGCAGGGTCATGAATAGATATTTGTGCACCCATATTCTTAGCAGCACTATTCACAATACTAAAACATAGAAGCAACCCAAGTGCCCATTGACAAATGAATGGGATACCAAAATATGGTATAGTCATACTGTTAAATATTATTCAGTCCTAAATAGGAAAGAAATTCTGCAAATATGCAACAATATGGATGAATCTTGAGTACATAACGCTGAGTGAAATAAACCAGTCACAAAAAGTCAAATACTGTGGCGCCTGGGTGGCTCAGATTGTTAAGCATCTGCCTTCGGCTCAAGTCATGATCTCAGGGTCCTGGGATGGAGCCCTGCATTGGGATCCCTGCATGTTTGGTAGGGATCCTTCTTCTCCCTCTCCTTCTACTGCTTCCCCTGCTGTGCTCTCTCACTCTCTGTCAAATAAATAAATAAATAAAATCTTTTTTAAAAAGGTCAAATACTGTATGATTCCACTTATATGAAATAATGAAGTAGTCAAAATGATAAAAGCAGAAGGTATAATTTTGGTTCATGGGGCTGGGAAGAAAGGGAGAATGGGGAGTTATTGTTTAATGGGTATAGAGTTTCAGATTAACAAGATGAAAAGAGTTATGAGTTTAGATAGTGGTGATAGTTGCACAAGAATATAAATGTATTTAAAACCACTGAACTGGGGGAACCTAGGTGTCTTAGTCTGTTGAGTGGCTGACTTTTGGTTTTAGCTCAGGTCATAATCTTATGGGTCCCAGGACCGAGCCCCATGTTGGGCTCCACACTCAGCAGGGAGTCTGCATTTTTTCCCTCTGCCCCTCCCCCACCACACTGGACCTCTCTGGCTCTCTCAAATAAATAAATAAATCTTAAAAACAAAACAAAACCAAAAAACACTGAACTGTTACCTTAAAAATGGTTAAGATAAGCAAGCAGAATGGGGCAGTGGAAGCATGCTTGGCCCATAACCCAGAACTTGATGGATGGAAAAATGGTTAAGATGGTAAATATTGTTATGTATATTTTAAAACAATTTTAAAAATCAAAATTAATATTAAAATAAAGAATTAGAGTCCATCAGTCACATAAGTTATTTGACTATAGATAGATATACAGGAAACATTGATTTTACTGAATTCATACAGGCCATTTTGTGTGGATGGAAAGCCTAAATCTAACTAATGAAATTTCAAATCCATCTTTGTTGAGAATTAGTTAATAGCCTTCAGCATGATATATACTTATAAAATTTATTAATTTCAGATAGATAAATTTAACTTCTTGGTTTTGGAAATTCATACACAATTACTAACATAGAGAAAAGGGCAATGAGCTATGGTTTTATAAAATGTTACATTCAATAATCATTATTTTATGAATTTAATGGCTTTTCGTAAGAGCTCCTGAGATCATTCAGACTCCTTCATAATGAAAGAGGTGTGCCCCTCATTCCCTTTTGCAAGCCCTGTGACAAACTAAATATTAAGAAGAACTGTAAAGAAAAGTTTCACTGCCAAACCACTAACCATGCTCTGAAAGTGCAAAGTAGAAAAAAAATTAAAAGTCAAACAAAAACAAACAAGGCTAGAGTTCTATGAAGCCAGAATAAACCACAGACCATAGGAAAACACTATCCTTTCCATGGCCTCAGTATCATCATAGTAGACGAGTGCTGTGAGTGGGGATGTCTGGGTCCAGCCAGCCACCATCTTGGAGCCTCAACCCCATCATTTCCCCCTCTCAGTGGATACTAAGTGAAGATAGAGTGTATTCATGGCTGTGAGCAGTCTTTGTCTCCTCTCCTCTCCGTGTTGGCACCCAGAGAGTCTCCCTGTTGGCTGTAGTAGTCTCTGTATTGTCAAGAAAGATCATCCAAAGTAGCTAATTCCTCAAAAACTTTGCCAAATCACATTCTGCAAGCTCAGTGCATAACAGTTCATTACTTTCCAAGTGGGTAGCATTGATTAGGAAAGGACAAAAAGATGCCCTAATGTTTTTCCATTTCTTTGTGTCTTCCTCAATTTCTTTCATGAGTGTTCTATAGTTTTCTGTGTACAGATCTTTACCTCTTTGGTTAGGATTATTCCTAGGTATCTTATGGTTTTCGGTGCAATTATAAATGGGATCGACTCCTTAATTTCTCCTTTTTCTGTCTCATTGTTAGTGTACAGAAATGCAACTGATTTCTGTGCATTGATTTTATTTATTTTTTAAAGATTTTATAATAAAGATTTTATTTATTCATTTGAGAGAGAGAGAGAGCACAAGCAGGGGGAGAAGGAGAAGCAGACTTCCCACTGAGCTGGGAGCCTGATGTGGGAAATGATTATTGTATCATATTGTGATTATTGTTTCAATTCCCTTGCTTGTTATGTGTCTGTTCAGGTTTTCTATTTCTTCCTGGTTCTATTTCTTTCTATTTCTTCATCTCTAGGAATGCATATTCTTCCAGAATGCCTAATTTGTTGGCATATAGTTGCTCATAATATGTTCTTGTAATTGTTTGTATTTCTTCAGTGTTGGTTGTGTCCTCTTTCATATGTGATTTTACTTATTTGAGTCCTTTCTCTTTTCTTTTTGATAAGTCTGGCCAGGGGTTTATCAATCTTATTAATTCTTTCAAAGAACCATCTCCTGGTTTCATTGATCTGTTCTACTGTTCTTTTGACTTCTATTTCATTGATTTCTGCTCTGATCTTTATTATTTCTCTTCTCCTGCTGGGTTTAGGCTTTATTTGCTATTCTTTATCCAGTTCTTTTAGGTGTAGGGTTAGGTTGTTTAATTGAAATCTTTCTTGTTTCTTGAGAAAGGCTTATATTGTTATATACTTCCCTCTTTTGAACATGAAAGGTTTTGAACAGTTGTCATTTTCATTTGCTTCCATGAATTTTTAAAAATTGTTCTTTAGATGGCTGCATAGTATTCCATTGTGTATATATACCACATCTTCTTTATCCATTCGTCTGTTGATGGACATCTAGGTTCTTTCCATAGTTTGGCTATTGTAGACATTGCTGCTATAAACATTCGGGTGCACGTGCCCCTTCGGATCACTACGTTTGTATCTTTAGGGTAAATACCCAGCAGTGCAATTGCTGGGTCCTAGGGTAGTTCTATTTTCAACATTTTGAGGAACCTCCATGCTGTTTTCCAGAGTGGTTGCACCAGCTTGCATTCCCACCAACAGTGTAGGAGGGTTCCCCTTTCTCCGCATCCTCGCCAGCATCTGTCATTTCCTGACTTGTTAATTTTAGCCATTCTGACTGGTCTGAGGTGGTATCTCATTGTGGTTTTGATTTGTATTTCCCTGATGCCAAGTGATGTGGAGCACTTTTTCATGTGTCTCTTGGCCATCTGGATGTCTTCTTTGCAGAAATGTCTGTTCATGTCCTCTGCCCATTTCTTGATTGGATTATTTGTTCTTTGGGTGTTGAGTTTGCTAAGTTCTTTATAGATTTTGGACACTAGCCCTTTATCCGATATGTCATTTGCAAATATCTTCTCCCATTCTGTCAGTTGTCTTTTGGTTTTGTTAACTGTTTCCTTTGCTGTGCAAAAGCTTTTGATCTTGATAAAATCCCAATAGTTCATTTTTGCCCTCGCTTCCCTTGCCTTTGGCGATGTTCCTAGGAAGATGTTGCTGCGGCTGAGGTCGAAGAGGTTGCTGCCTGTGTTCTCCTCGAGGATTTTGATGGATTCCTTTCTCACATTGAGATCCTTCATCCATTTTGAGTCTATTTTCGTGTGTGGTGTAAGGAAATGATCCAATTTCATTTTTCTGTATGTGGCTGTCCAATTTTCCCAACACCATTTGTTGAAGAGGCTGTCTTTTTTCCATTGGATATTCTTTCCTGCTTTGTCGAAGATTAGTTGACCATAGAGTTGAGGGTCTATTTCTGGGCTCTCTATTCTGTTCCATTGATCTATGTGTCTGTTTTTGTGCCAGTACCATGCTGTCTTGATGATGACAGCTTTGTAATAGAGCTTGAAGTCCGGAATTGTGATGACACCAACTTTGGCTTTCTTTTTCAATATTGCTTTGGTTATTCGAGGTCTTTTCTGGTTCCATATAAATTTTAGGATTATTTGTTCCATTTCTTTGAAAAAAATCGATGGTACTTTGATAGGAATTGCATTAAATGTGTAGATTGCTTTAGGTAGCATAGACATTTTCACAATATTTATTCTTCCAATCCAGGAGTATGGAACATTTTTCCATTTCTTTGTGTCTTCCTCAATTTCTTTCATGAGTACTTTATAGTTTTCTGTGTATAGATTCTTAGTCTCTTTGGTTAGATTTATTCCTAGGTATCTTATAGTTTTGGGTGCAATTGTAAATGGGATTGACTCCTTAATTTCTCTTTCTTCTGTCAATCGGAGAAAGACAACTATCATATGATCTCCCTGATATGAGGGAGAGGAGATGCAACATGGTGGGTTAAGGGGGTAGGAGAAGAGTAAATGAAACAAGATGGGATTGGGAGGGAGACAAACCATAAGTGACTCTTAATCTCACAAAACAAACTGAGGGTTAATGGGGGGAGGGGGGTTGGGGGGGTGGGATTATGGACATTGGGGAGGGTATGTGCTATGATGAGTACTGTGAAGTGTGTAAACCTGGCGATTCACAGACCTGTACCCCTGGGGATAAAAATATATTATATGTTTATAAAAAATAAAATTTAAAAAAAAATTGTTCTTTAATTTTCTGGTTGACCCATTTGTTCTTTAGTAGGATGCTCCACGTATGAGCTCTTTCCAAATTTCCTCTTGTGATTTTCCTCTTCAGTTTCAAAGCATTGTGATCTAAAAATATGCAGGGATTGGTCCCAATCTTTTTGTACTAGTTGAGATCTGATTTGTGACCCAGTATGTGATCTATTCTGGAAAATATTCCATGTGTATTCAAGAAGAAGTGTATTCTGTTGCTTTGGGATGCAGTGCTCTGAATATATCTGTGAAGTCCATCTGGTCCATTGTGTCATTCAAAGCCCTTGTTTCCTTCTTGATCTGCTTAGATGATCTGTCATTGCAGTGAGTGGGGTGTTAATGTCCCCTACTATTATTGTATAATTATTGATGTGTTTTATTTTGTTATCTGTTGGTTTATATAATTGGCTGCTCCCACATTAGGGTCATAGATATTTACAATAGTTAGATCTTCTTGTTGGATAGACCCTTTAATTATGATGTAGTGTCCTTCCTTATCTTTTATTACCTTGGTTGAAAATCGAGTTTGTCTAATATAACGATTGCTACCCCAGCTTTTTTTTCATGTCCATCAGCATGGTAAATGGTTTTCCACCCCCTCACTTTCAATCTGGACATATCTCTTGGTCTAAAATGAGTCTCTTGTAGGCAGCATATTGATGGGTCTTGCTTTTGTATTCAATCTGATAACCTGTGTCTTTTGATTGGGGCGTTTGGCCCACTTTCATTCAGAGTAACTATTGAAAGATATGAATTTAGTTCCACTTTACTACCTGCAAATCACTTTTTCTGTATATTGTCTCTGTTCTCTCTGTTCTATGTTATTTTGGGGCTCTCTCCTCACTTAAAGGATACCTTTTAACATTTCTTGTAAGGCTAGTTTAATGATCATGAATTCTTTTAGTTTCTGCTTGTCCTGGAAGCTTTTTATCACTCCTATTTTGAATAACATCTACTTGGATAAAGTATTCTTGGATGAAGATTTTCCTCATTTACCACCCTGAATATATCATGCCAGGCATTTCTGGCCTGCCAGGTCTCTGTGGCTAGGTATTCTGCCAGTCTAATGTTTCTACCCTTGTAGGTTATGGATCGCTTGTCCTGAGCTGCTTTCAGTATTTTTTCTTTGTCTCTGAGATTTGCAAATTTCACTCTTATATGACATGGTATTGACCTATTTTTACTGATTTGGAGGGGGCTTCTTCGGGCCTCCTGGACTTGAATGCCTATTTCTTTCCCCAGATTAAGGAAATTCTCCATTACAATTTGCTCCATTATATCTTCTGCCCCCCTTCTCTCTTTCCTCTTCTTCTGGGATCCCAAATATTCTAATATTGTTTCCCTTTATGGTATCACTTATCTCTCAAATTCTACCCTCATGATCTAGTTAGTTGTTTCTCTCTCTCTTTCTCAGCTTCTTTATTCTCCATCATTTTGTCTCCCAAATCACTAATTCTCTCTTCTGCTTCATTTATCCTCACATTTAAAGCCTCTGTTTTGTTGTTGTTGTTGTGTGTGTGTTTTAGGATTTCATTTATTTACTTGTCAGGGAGAGAGAGAGAGAGAGCAGAAACAGGGGGAACAGCAGGCAGAGGGAGAGGCAGACTCCTGGCTAAGCTAGGAGCCTGACCGAGAAATCCAGTGCGGGCCTTGATCCCAGGACCCTAGGATCATGACTCAAACCAAAGGCAGATGTTTAACTGACTGAACCACCCAGGCATCCCTAGAGCCTCCATTTTTTATTGTATCTCATAATGGACTTTTTGATTTTGAATTGATTAGATTTTAGTTCTTTTATTTCTCTAGAAAGAGATTCTCTAGTGTTTTCTGTTTGTTTGTTTGTTTTCGCTAATATCTCTATAATCATTATTCTGAACTGCAGTTTTGGCATTTTACTTATATCCTTACTGATTAGGTCTCTGGAAGTCAGTACTGCCTTTTTACTCTTTTTTGAGGTGAGTTTTCTGTGTTGTCATTCTGTCCAGAGAAGAATAGATGACTGATAGAACAAAATATTAAAAGAGTAAAAACAACCCTAGAGAAATATACACTAAACAAATCAGAAGAGACCCAAAAGTAAGTAAGTAAATAAATAAAGTAAGTAAATAAATAAATAAATATTTTTTTTAAAAAGAATAAATCTGATAGGTGAACAGAATAGAGCAAATTCACTGGATCTTGCATGTATTTTGGTCTGTTTGTTTGAAAACTATATCCCAAAATTATAAAGAAAGAAAATTTATATGTATATTTAAAAAAAACTAAATCCAGTGAAAAGGTAGAATGTAACTGTACAAATGAAAATTAAAAGACAAAAAAAAAGAAAGAGAAAAAAAGGAGGAATATGAACAGACAGGTGAACATAACAGAGCAATAAACTGTATTCTGAGTGTTTTTTGGTCAGTTTGTTAGAAGAAACTACATCTCAAAATTGTAAGAAAGAAATACATATATACGAAAAATAAAATTGAATACACTGAAAGGATAGAATGTATCCTTAAAGATGAAAATTTAAAAAGATTTAAGCAAAACAGTTGATAAAATTAGAAATTGGTTGAAAAGGAAAGAGAAAAAAATTAAAATTAAAGATTAAAGAGGCCTGGCAGTGGGGGTGGGGGGGAACCCATGACATCTATATGCTATATTCCCCTGGTGCTGGAGTTTTGCCATTCTTATTGATGAGTAAACTTGGTCGTGGCTGGATGTTCTTGCTGATCTTCTCAGGAAGGGGCCTGTTGTGTTGATTCAGGTGTCTTTCCCACCCCCTCCCCCACCCCCAACCTGGGACAGAATTGCACCACCCTTGCCAGGGTACTGTCGGTTGTCTTTTGGTTTTCTTGACTGTTTCCTTTGCTGTGCAAAAACGTTTTATTTTGATGAAGTCCCAATGGTTCATTTTTGGCTTATTTCCCTTGCCTATAGAGATGTGTCTAGTGTTGCTCCAGATTGCTCCAGATTGCTCTATGTGGTTTTTGTTCCTTGAAGCCTTTCCACACTGCTTTAGAGGATGAGAATGAAAATGGCAGCCTCCCAATCTTCAGCCCTGGAACGGAAAGCTTGGGACCTCACTCCTCAGTGTGCCCCCAGGGAAATCATTCTTGTCTCCCTGTCCGGGCCACACTCCATGCTCACCCAGGTTGTGACCAAGTATTTCTATCTCAGGCATGTGATCCCATATCAAGTCTCCAAATCCTACAGACACCTAGGAGGTGTCTGCCTGCCTCTGACATTTGCTGGGCCCCTGCTCAGAGAGCAGTCGCCCAACATTTCCATGGTTCTCAGTTTTGGGCCACTCTGAACTAAAAGCCCACTCCTGGCCTTGCTGATTGCAGCCAGCTTCCCTGCTCTGATGCCTGGAAACTCTGTCACATTCAGGCACCTCCAGTCTTCCTGTGACCCTGGGAATTCCGAGACCATACCGTCCCACCTCGGATCTGCCCCACTTAGCCAACTGAGCACCTTTCAGGTAGAGACATCCCTCACTGGAGCAGACTTCTAAAAATTCTGATTTTGTGCTCTCCTGCATATCACTTTCCAGTAGCTGGCTTATGGAGACTCCCTCACAATGGTTTAGCTACCCATATATAATTTTGGATTCACTTTTCCACACCTCCTAACTTATAGAAAGTGGTCACTTTTCTATTTGTAGAGTTGCATCTATTCTTTTCTTAGATGTCTGGTTGAGTTCACATGTGTTCACAATAATCTGATAGCTATTTAGTTGAATTTCTGGGACCAGACAAAACTAAGGTCTCCTAGTCTCTGCCATCTTGGACCACATCTCAATAAATATTTGTTTTAATGACTAGTTTTCATCATTGAAAGGAGTGAAGTTTGACATTAAATAGCTCAGGATCATATACAAAAATGTATAATAAATTTTACTCTAATGAGAAAAAGTATATCGATAAACTTAGTAAATAGGCATGCATTGAAAAAAATACACATCTAGAAATAATTTTTTAAAAAAATTCAGACTCATTATTAAGGAAATATAAACTTTGATCTTTCAGCTAAATTAGGGTGTAACTCAAAACATAATAGGGACCTAAAATAAGAAATGAAGAAACCTTACATTGTCCAAAAACAGGTAGGATATTTCAATGGTTGTGAGCAAACTTCCAGGTGTTTGGTGAAATATTTATCAAATATTTCAAATATTTATATCAAATGTTTACCAAATATTTCAAACATATTTATCAAACATTTGGCATAACTAGTTGGATTAAAGCATCTTTCTCCATCAAATTTATTGGTTTACTGCCCTAGTGGGCCAATGTCCATTCTCCTATCACCACTCATCTCTCAAAAGTGAGAGATGAGACAATGATGGGGCCAGTCAATGAAATCCCATTGCCAAGGGTAAAGAAGTAACACACGTAGTTCCAACTATTCACACAAGTGATCCATATGATCACATTTCTGTATGAACAGCAATATTGTTATCGAAAACTGCTAAATCACTAGCATTGTACACTGTTTTGTGGAAAGGAAAGACATAAAACATCCTGTCTTTCTCTTAAATTGTGAATGCTCTGGCATCAAGTAAATCAAACACATATGAAACAGCATGAGGAGAAACTACAAATCAGTGTATCAGCAACTAAGAACTAGAATGATAGACTGTAAATTCACGAGGATCATAAATCCTTAGAATGTTGGAATATACGGTCCAGTGGTCGAGTTACTTTATTTTCCGGCAAAGACAACTGAGACCCAGAAAGGGCCAACATGTAACAGCCAGAAGAACTCAAACTCATAGAGATACATAAACAGATACAGGGAAGTAGGGGAAAAGACTATTTTGACAGGTATTGTCACCAGTTAGACCCCAAGACCTACTCTTTACTCCCTATCTGCTTTACCCATTGTCCTTTGTCCCAGATTTTTCCTTAAGCTCTTCTTTCTAGTTTACCTCTTAACTCAGGCAAAAGACGCAACAGGCATAACATCCCATGATGGAAACTCCTCAAACAATAAAAACTGCCCATATGAAGAGCTCCTGTGGCCCAGACCTCCCAGACCAGTTTGAACTCAACTCCTGACACCTACCTATGCAGATGGACCATGCAGTGACCAACAGTTACCTTTATCTCTCGATAATACTAAAATCTTCACCCAAGGAGGAGCCTCAGCCTTATTTACAGAACATACAATGTTTGTATAGGCATGTTTCCTTAAGGTGCATGAATGGCCTTTAGAGGATGAGACAAGGCTTCCCTATCTAAATATTCATCCTAACCCATTCACCCTCTCTCAGGGAGGCATGGCTTTGGAATGCTTCCCTACAATCTCCTTATTTGCTGAAATAAAGTTTCCTTTGTGCGACACCTCCACCTGGTATAGTTCCTATCTGAGACTCACCAAGGAACAAACTCTTGTTAGTTTGCTTATAGTAGCACCAAAAAGCCTTTGGGTAAAGGTGAGACCTAAATGCATGGTCTACAGGAGGGAGCAGAATAAAGTAGCTAGGTGGTCTCTATAAGATGTTAACAGGAATTTCAAAAATAGAACTTTAATTTTAGAATAGTTTTAGATTTGCAAAATAATTGGGAGGGTAATGCAGAAAGTCCCCACACACATACCACACTTAGCTTTTCCTTTATTATTAACATCTTACATTTGTATTATGCATGTTACAACTAAGGAACCAATATTGAGCCATTATTATTAAAGTTCATATTTTACTCAGATTTCCTCAATTTTGTTAAAAAAAAAAACACAAAGTTCAGCTGAATAAACTCTGAAGATCTTATTGGTTTTACTCAGTGATTAATGAATCAGGCAGCATCCCACCTTGTAGGAAGTAAGGAGCTCAGAAGAACTGAGCAAAATGGAGATTATTACAGGCAGAAGGGGGCAGGGACAAGGAAGGAGATGATTACCTTCTCTTTCTTTGGGGGACAGAAAGGGTCTGTCAGTTGGGTTACCTCACTACGGCTGACCAGGTGATTCCAGATTGACTGGTTACAGGTTACATTCTGGGGACAGGTTGAAACTGCAATTAGGTCAGTCATTAAGTCTTGGTTTGCTGATGTGATGCTTAGCACAAGTGACTTCATTTTGAGTCTCTTCTCTCTCTCTTTTTTTGAAAACAGTTTTTATCTGATATCACATTTTTGTTCCAGGATCCCATCCAGGAAACTATATTACATTTGGTCATCATGTCTCCTTAGATTCCTTGACTGACAATTTCTCAGACTTCATGAGCTTTTGATGATCTCAACTGTTTTGAGGTATTCTGTAGAATGTCCCTCTTTTGGGGCTTACCTGACATTTTTCTCATGATAAGACTGGGGTTATGTGTTAGTGGGGTGGGGAGGGAAGACCACAGAGGTAAAGTGCCCTTCTCATCACATTATAACAAGGCAACATGCTGTCAGTAAGACTTATCACTGTTGATGCTGACCTCGATCACCTGGCTCTTTGTCTCCTGTCAGGGTTCTGTGCTGTTAAATTACTCTTTTTCCTCCTGGATATATTGTACTATTTTATTTATTTATTTTTAAGATTTTATTTATTTATTTGAGAGTGAGCAAGAGTGAGAGTGAGAGAGAGAGCACAAGTCAAAGGGAAAGGCAGATGGAGAAGCAGACTCCCTGCTGAGCAGGGAGCCAAATGTGGGACTTGATCCCAGGACTCTGGGATCATGACCTGAGCTGAAGGCAGACACTTAACTGACTGAGCCACCCAGGCGCCCCGTACTGTACTCTTTTAAAGAAGTCACCATGTGCAGCCCACAGTTATGGATTGGAGAGTGATGCTCCACTTCCTTAAGGATGGAGTACCAAATAAATTATTTGGAAGTCTACAGCATGGGAGGATTGCTATTCTTTCTCATTCATTTATTTTTTTAATCATTAATTAATATTGGTACAGATGCCTGGATTTTATACTTTGCGTTATAATCGAATGCTTTATTTACGTTATTGTTCAAATTGTTCCAGTGTTGGTTATGGGAGTTCCTTTGGTTAGCGATTGTGTCCTTTGAACTGATACTAGAAAGCAAGATATGGCTGCTAGATCTACTTATTGCAACCGGGCTGTTGTTGCCTCTAGGTGACAGAAAGAGAAAATATATGTATATATACTAGTATCTAGAAACATTTCTATGTGTAACTATTTGTATCTATATATATTTTTTATTGCGTTATGCTAGTCACCATACATCATTGGTTTGGTTTTTTTTTTTTAAGATTTTATTTATTTATTTGAGAGAGAGATGGTGAGAGAGGGCATGAGAGGGGAGAAGGTCAGAGGGAGAAGCAGACTCCCTGTGGAGCTGGGAGCACGATGAGGGACTCGATCCCAGGACTTTGGCATCACGACCTCAGCCACAGGAAGTTGCTTAACCAACAGAGCCACCCAGGCACCCACATCATTAGTTTTTGATGTAGTGTTCCAAGATCCATTGTTTACATATAACACTCAGTGCTCCATGCAATATGTGCCCTCCTTAATACCCACCACCAGGCTCACCCATCCTCCTACCCGCCTCCCCTCCAAAACCCTCAGTATTTTTATCTATATTAAGCTAAAGAGAAGTTCGTACTGGTTTCTCCTACTCTGATTCATTATCATATGAATCACTGCAGCCTCTCCCTTTTTCTTACCTATGACTTCCTACTTCAACAGTGAAAGACCTGCTTCACATCATGTATCCTCCATTTACTAAATTGTTCAATATATGTGTAGTGGTTTCAGAATTGTTAACCTCTACCCCTTGAAAGGAATTTTGAGGTACGGTAGAGCAACTAAACAAAGAAGAGAAGGTTGAGGAAGAGCCAAAGTGGCCACTTAATAGGGTGGCAGTTGTAAGTGGGCTTGAGGGAACCAGGAAAATGTTTCTGGTGACAGAATGCCAGATTTATAAGAGCAAAGAGTTCTCCAACAAATGTGGAGAGATGTACAAGCTCACTTATAAATAGAGAAATGCAGAATTAAACAATAAGGCCATTGTTATTTGTCATATGGGGAAAAAATGAAAAAGCAAGCTGATTTCCCAGTATTATCTGGTGTCATGGGGATGCTGTTGGTGAGATTGTGAACTGATGTGAGCATTGTGAAAGATAATCTGTCAGTGTTATCACTTACAGTGTATGTGTTCTTCGACCCAGCAGTTTCACAATAATGTTCGTAATTGGACAGTGTGTAACAGCAACAAACTGGAATTAAATGTCCATCAGGTTAAAATGTTAAAACACCAAATGTCCATCTGGTTAAAATGCCTGGCACATAGTAAATGCTCACTAAATGTTCATTGAGTGAATGAGTGCATATGTAAACGTATAAAAGGAAACATATGTTGCAGTTTAAATACACATACACACCTACATATGTATATACACACATACACACATACATATATACATGTACATAAAGAGGGCCAAGATAAAGTTGAGTGAAAAAAGCAAATCACAAGATAATCTTATTCATAATAGGAGTCTTTTTGTTTTAAAAGATTTTATTTATTTATTTGTCAGAGAGAGAGAGAGAGAGAGAGAGAGCACAAGCAGGGAGAGCAGCAGCAGAGGGAGAAGCAAGCTCCCCACTTAGCAGGAATCCTGATGTGGGACTTGATCCCAGGACCCTGGGGTTGTGACCTGAGCTGAAGGCAGACAGCCAACCAAATGAGTCCAATAGTCAATTTTTGAAAATAATGTTTTTATATGCATAACAAATTTCTGGAGGGATACATTAAAAAACAATTCTATTTCTGGAGAGTAAAAATGGTAGAGGAGAAAGTGCTAAAGGGATATTTACCTTTCCCTTTGTAGTTTTAATTCTTAAATTGTGTGTCTTTATTACTTTTATGATAAAAAGAACAAACAATCTTGGGGTGCATGGGTGGCCCAGTCAGTTAAGCAGTTAAGTATCCAACATTTGACTTCACTTCGGGTCGTGGGATGAAGGCCCCGCATCAGGCTCTGTAGTCAGGGGGAAGTCCGCTTGAGTTTCTCTCTCCTTCTCCCTCTCCCCCTTCCCCCTGCAATTTCTCTCTCTCACTGAAATAAATAAATCTTAAAAAAAAAAAAAAAAGAACCAACAATCTCATTCCTACATCACTTACTTTGTGTTTATATGGCACTTTGTGTTTAAACTGTTTATATAAACCAAGGACAAACAGGTCCACTATTCAATTTTAAGTGGTATTTCTATGACATAAATGTCCTTTGTAACCCCAAATCTTCGTTGAACTTGGCTACTCACTTAAATGCTTTGTGTGCATTTATTTTAGGGAAACCAAGGGAAAAGGTCTATGCTTTAATCCACAGAGCAAAGAGCAGAACACACCAAAATAAGTGGATGTGAGAGAGGGTGAGGATCCAAGGCAGAGAAAGTCGGAAATAAGGTGACTATAAGAAACGTTAGCCTGTGGGGAACATTGAGACATGTAGGAAGACCCCAGGTTAGCTGTATGAGCCATCCTAAATGGAATCTTGGTTTGAGCCATATTTTATTTACATCTGAAAAAAAGGATGACCCCAGTTGAGACTTAGGTTGCAAGTTAAAATGCACAGGCTGTGTCTGGGGTCACATTAGAGGGGTGCACCATGGCCTCCAGGAGCACCCAAGAATGTGTGGTTGGCACCTCTGCCCAAATTGCTAGGAAGACTTCACAAAGGACAGGGTGTTTAGGCTGAATGGTGAAAAGTGCGTAGGGAAGTTTGGTAGGAGAAGGGGTATTAAGGCAGCACTTCAGGAATAGGAAAAATCTCATGGTGGTGCACATGATGGTGACTGTACTTCCCAGCAGCCTTGCTGTTAGCCAGTGACCAGTTATGGCCAATGGACCATGAAAGAAAGTGAGGTGTGTCAGCTGCAGGCTGAAGTAATGAAAACTCCCTGTCCAGCCCTCTAGCTTTCTCTTATCCTGCTGAGGCTGCCTGGAAACATGTGCTGATGTGACAGGGCCGCAGGGCATAATGGACTGAATCCCAGAGTCCCTACATGGAAAAGAGCCGTCCTGAGGAGCCAAGGAAGTCCGAATAAGCAAAAAATGTAGACTGTAGTGTTCATTCACTGATATTTCAGGGTTAAAGTGTGACTGCAACATAATTTGGGCTACCCCAATTAATAGACACGTGCTATCTTTCCAGGGTTTGACTCCTCCTTGTATAACACACAGCCTAAGTGTGTGTTATACTCCATAGTGTGGTCTTTGCTACAGTTTCTGTTGCCTCCAAAGGTCTGTTGGTTCCCATCTATTTTCCAACTCAGATCCTCCAGCCTCCTGTTGAGTCTGTGAGCCCCAATATTTCTTCAATAAATGTTCCCCATGTTTAACATTGCAACCAAGAAATCTGATGGGTATGTACATGAAACTTGGTAAAAACAAAGTCACTGCATACCAGATTCCATTTAGAGCAAGCAGTATTCTATTTTAGTTCTAGTATAATTATAAAGGTACAGCTTTTGAATTAGATTGGTTATTTGCTGACAGACCAAATCTCACTTTGGCCCATAAGCGGTTTGGGAATAAAATGAGATCTCATCACTTGATATGGATTAAAAATGAAGCTTGGTAATTAGAAAGACTTCTGGAAGATCAGAGGCTTCAACTGAGAGAGATGTCCCAAGTATTTCACAACATGAATAAATGTACACCGAAGAAAATAAGTAAGATGCACAAGGTTGCTGGTAGGCCCATTGGCTTAGTTTCCGTGGATCCACCAAGTTGGACAATGAACAAAGGAAATTGCAGAAACACAGGGGTTAAAAGCAAGTGGAGGGTAATTCTTCTCTGTGGGGCTTAGGACATAATAAGCAGTAGGGAAACGCAACTGATCATGCTATTCAAAATCAGAAACCCGAAGAAGAGAAACAACAGGGGAATAATTATATGCAACAACATTACACTCCACAAAAAACTGTCAATGAAGTAATCATATTTATTTATCTATTTATTCATACAATTTTATTTTTAAAAAATTATTTATTTCTTAAAATTTTATTTATTTATTTATAAAAAGTTATTTGTTTACTTTTTAAAATTATTTATTTATTTTATTATTTTTTAGATTTATTTATTTATTTGACAGAGAGAGATCACAAATAGGCAGGGAGACAGGCAGAAAGAGAGGGGGAAGCAGGCTCCCCACTGAGCAGAGAGCCCGATGCAGTGCTTGATCCCAGGACACTGAGATCATGAGCTGAGCCTAAGGCAGAGACTTAACCCACTGAGCCACCCAGGTGCCCCAATATTTATTTATTTATTTATTTAAAAAATTATTTATTTTAAGCTTTATTTATTTCTAAAAATTTATTTATTTTAAAACTACTTATTTTTAAAAATTTATTTATTTATTTAAAATTATTTGTGTATCTTTAAAATCTTTATTATTTATTTATTTATAATTAATTAATTTAGAGAGTCCGTGCTTGTGAGCAGGGGTAGGGGCAGAGGGAGAGGGAGAATCCCAAGCAGATTCAGTGCTGAGAACAGAGCTGTACGCGGGGCTCAATCTCACAACCCTGAGATCATGACCTGAGCCAAGAGGCTTAACTAAGTTACCCAGTTACCCCAGGCACCCAGTTACCCACAAAGTAACCTTGAGAGGTAGGTATTATTGTGCCATTTTGAAAATGAGGAAAGCAGGCCTCAGTCAAAGGAACGTATTTGTTTTTAACCTGGAAGGCCCAAAAAGCAAACCTTGGGGCGAAGGCTAAGTGCTCTATTTTATTAAGGAATACAGTTCTTAGGAGCAGGAGTAAAGGCCCAGGGCAACCGAACAGAGGAGGAAGATTGGTCAATCTGAGATAAAGGTTTTTGACTTGGCCCCTGCTGAGTGCAGGTCATGGTCTGCGGGACAGTCCTGTGAGCTGCTGTGCAGCTGAACGTGGGAACGCCAGGGCAAGCAAATGTCCGCCAGTTCCTGTATCCTGTTGGATGGAACTTTACCCCGCAGGGACGTAACGCCCCCATACTTCTGGGTTCTGTTTGTGTGGGCATCTTTCCACACCTCATCGTCAACTGAGAACTTTGGGCAGGAGGCAACAGGGACAGACAGAGGCAAAAGGCTATCAGGATGCCCCTGCAGGAGCTCAGCTGGAACCACGTGGAGCTGATCCCTGCAGAGGCAACTGGAACCAGAGACAAGTGGGTGGAGAAGATAAGAGATGTCCAGCAGCCGTTGAGCCAGATCTGAAGTTGGTTCCGGGTCTTCCATTATGTCCAGAGAATGGGTGAGAATGTAAAAGTAGAGGAGGTGGTAGCTAAGTTAAAATCCTAGGCCACAGACAGCTCAAGATCCTAGAAAACTTACTTAGTTTATGAGAATCCCAAGATTAGCTTTGGTATGATGTAGGACTTTCCATTAGTCTTAAAGTCTTTGTCCTAGTCTGAAACTGTATAAATTATTTACATATATGAGTGCAATAAAAAATCCAGCGTAAAAGAATATATGAAGCTGACTTTCATTCATTTATGATTTGAACAAGTACATTTGCCAAAATGCCTTAATCATATGTTCTAGTTGGACAAAACTATGACCTAGGTACTGTGAATAAGGAAAACCATTGGCAGAAATTGCCTTTGTGTTTCCCAGGGATGGAAAGATTGTTTTTCAGTGGGAGTTTCTGATTCCAAACCTCTCATCTGAAAGTAAACTTCAGGGTAGGATAAAAATCTTCCTTCTCACCTCTGTCTTCTACTCCTAACATAAATAGGGCTCCCATATTAAAAAAACATTCTTAATGTAATGTGAGAAATGGAATCAATATGCCAATGGATGAGTCACAAAAATACGTGCAGACTGAAGTTTGTTTGAATTGAATTTCATTGCTATTGCAGATTATTCAATGAAGATTGAGTTATTATTAGCAAGTTCTATCAGTTGCCTGGAAAACATCCATCACCAGGCAGAACAGCCACTAACCAGCAAGCCTTGATGCCGTGCAAATAACCCATAACGTTCTCCCACGTCACCGGAGAAAAATGGCTCTATGGTAATTCATTGCAAAGGCTTGCACTCTACAAGGACTCCATAAATAACAACATTAACATATCCATTCATCACATACAGTGGCTAATATGTATTTTTCATGCAATCTTCTAAGAATTAGAATTTATTCAGATAGAAAAAGATCTGTCATTTATTTTTGCTGGCATTCTGGTTTATAATCATGAAAACCAATGATTTAATTTGAGTTTCCTTGCCCCTCTTACTGTCATCTAAATCATTATTAAGTGGAGTCAAATGATAGGCTTCGCTTCATCCCTAAGTGGAACTTGCCCATTCAATTTATTTTAAAACATTTAGCAAAGCAACATCACTTTCGGAAAACACTTAATAATTGCCTGGCAAATTATTCTCTGACGGTCCAGCGCTATTCTTGTCATATTCAGGAGCATCTTGATGCGGGAAGGCCTCAGGGGACCGAATAAGCAACCATCTCCCTGCTCTAAGGTTGGGCTGATGGGAAAGAAGCCCGGATTCCGCACTCTCTCCACAAACTTAGACACTAAATTAGCTCAGCTTCAGTGTCCCGGCTCTCCATCTGCTCCCATCTCTCTGCCGTGCACAGAACCTGTCCCTGCAACACAGATAGAGATCCAGAGAGGCTGGGGAGCAGGTCGCCGGCCCAGGACCACCCTAGGATTCAGTACTGTCACAAATGTGTGTTCAACAATATCTCCCCAGTTCCACACAGGAACTGCTTAGACTTTTTCTGTATCCCCAACCTAGGGGAGATATTAAAAACATGGCAGGGTCAGGACAGCTGAGACATGGTTGAACAGAACAGATGTGTCTCCGCGGGCTGAACTCAGGCTTCTCAGCTAATGGTCAACCCTGCTCGAACCCATAACCAGCCTCCTTGACCCTCCATCTAGCTGATCCCCCAGATGATGTTTCTAGCGACAGAAGAGTAGCCGGAACACTTGAGGGGACATGGCCTCGGGAAAGAAATGTGGGAGTAGTATTTTTTTTTCTTTTTAAAGATTTTATTTATTTGACAGACAGAGATCACAAGGAGACAGAGAGGCAGGCAGAGAGAGAGGAGGAAGCAGGCTACCCGCAGAGCAGAGAGCCCGATGTGGGGCTCGATCCTAGGACTCTGGGATCATGACCTAAGCTGAAGGCAGAGACTCAACCCACTGAGCCACTGAGGCACCCCTGGGAGTAGTGTTCTAATCGGGACAAATAATGGTAAGGAAGATGGCAGGAGAAAAGAGAAATGACAGAGAATGGAGGATAAAAAAGAGAGACAAGGACACACAAACACACACACAGCGGTGGGACAGACCCTCAGGGAGCCCCAGGGTCTGGTCAGGGTCCTGCCAGGTAGCTGGGACTTGACCTCTGCCTCCCCCAGCCAGCAGTGAACAGGCAGGAAGAGCTGGGACATTCTGCACACCCGCACGTGGCAGGCACAGTCTCTGGGAACAGTCAGAAGGGGTGAAGAGGGCGTAAAGCCCCTCTGAACATCCAAGGGTGTGCTTCACATGCCTGACACTACTGACTTCTGCAAAGGAGGTTTAGTTGGCAATAGTGTGTCTCCAGGAGGACTTGGGGGAGAATCTTCATGTCCAGCTGGAATATTCCACATTATTTTTTACCTCTGTGTTGTCTTTTTGTGCAGGAAAGTTTCTGTGTCCTTTGCTTTTAGAGAAACCTGATGCCTTCTCACTTTGTTTGCATCTTTGTGTCAAGTTTGCTTGTTGTGACACCGACATAATGTTCCCACATTGGTGGGTAGATTCCAGAATAAGAATGGGAATCTACAAGCCGTAGCAGTGCCCTACTTCATGCCAGAAATCACATTATCTCCATTATTTCTTGGTTCCTTCTGTGAGGCGTCAGGCCTCCTCACTGCCAGAGCTCTTGACAAAGATTAGGATAAGATGGGTTCTGGCACCACGACCTTTTTATCACCTGAAGCATTCTTCTGCTCTTTCCCCCAGATTGGTCCTGGGAAAGAAAAGCCATCTAAGGAAAACAACCAAGGTTTGGCTGATTAGTGAGGTTTACCCTTGGAGGGTATACCTGGCCAAAAGCCAACGACTCCCTAATTTTTGTGCAGAGGATAGCAGTGGGAGTGAGGACACGGAAGACGGAACCCTGTGGCTAGCTGATTCACTAAAACAGTGTGGTGTAGCGCCTGGCCCTTCAGAGTGTGGTCCATGGGCACTATTGGTATCACCTGGACACGGACACTCATCCAGCTGAAATACAAGAACTTGTTCCTCACCAGACCTACTGAGTCAAAATCTGCCTGTTAACAGCATTCCCCCCACCCCGCCCCAGGTGATGCAGATTCAAGTTTGAGATGCCTTGGGTACGGGGCACCTGGGTGGCTCAGAGGGTTAAAGCCCCTGCCTTCGGCTCAGGTCATAATCCCAGGGTCCTGGGATCGAGCCCCGCATCAGGCTCTCTGCTCAGCAGGGAGCCTGCTTCCTCCTCTCTCTCTGCTTGCCTCTCTGCCTACCTGTGATCTCTGTCTGTCAGATAAATAAATAAAATCTTTAAAAAAAAAAAAAAAGAGATGCCTTGGGTAGGGGGTAGGGCCCTATGCTTGGACCTGGAAAAGTTGACTTCCTACAACAGTTCTGAGTTTCTCCAACTGTGTGGCCTCAGAGGTCCAGCTTCTTTATCCACAAACTGGAGATGATTGTCCTTTCTGCTCTTCCCTCACAAGATGGTTACAAGGTAAGTCCACCTAAAATAAATATGTAAAAATTCCTCTAGGGGCACCCAGGTGGCTCAGTCGGTCAAGTGTCTGCCTTCGGTTCTGGTCATGATCCCAGGGGCCTGGGATGAAGCCCTTTGTGGGGCTCCCTGCTCAGTGGGAGCATGCTTCTCCCTCTCCCTGCCGCTCACCCTGCTTGTATTCTCCCTTTCTGTCAAATAAGTAAATAAATAAATAAAATCTTTAAAAAAAAAACAAACAACACCAAACCTTTAAAGCTCCTGTAAACCATGTATCATTTTTATTAAAGCACAATGATAACAAGGCCATGCTGCTTTTAATGTGGATTCAGTGTTAACTAAACTTACTGTGATCATTTAGCAACATATATACCAAATAATTCTGTTGTATACCTCAAACCTGTACAATGTTATATGTCAATTATATCTCAATAAAACAGTGGAAAAGTAAATTAAATTAAAATTTTAGAAAAGTTTAATAAAATAACATAAAAATGTATTACCGCACAAGTGGATTCAATTCCTATGTTGATCTGTTAACTGGATCTGTGTCTTGTCGCAGGCTTAGAGAATTGCCATGCAGACATGAGCCTTGATCCCAAAAGAAGCCAGGTATGAGAACGACCTGGTTTAGCACTACTGAACAGTTGACATACCCAGTGCCAATTTCAGGCTTGAAACAGTGCATTTGGAAAACCTGCAATGCCAGACTGTGTCATAGCCAGCCAATGCTGACCATCCTACATGTTGTCCCTCCTTTCCCTTCCCTTATTAACTGGAGACCACCCAAAGCACAAGGAGTTTAAAAGACAAATGAATACCGGGGCATCTGCATGGCTCAGTGGGTTAAAGCCTCTGCCTTCGGCTCAGGTCATGATCTCAGGGTCCTGGGATTAAGACCCGCATCAGGCTCTCTGTTCAGCAGGGAGCCTGCTTCCCCCCTCTCTCTGCCTACCTCTCTGCCTACTTGTGATCTCTCTCTCTTTGTGTCAAATAAATAAATAAAATCTTAGAAAACAATAAAAAACTAAAGACAAATGGATACCTAGTGGAGATATTATTTTTAAGGATTTCCTTATATACCATCCTCTCCCATGGTGATGTGAAAAATTTACCTAATGTAGAGTATTGTGTATCAGTACGAGAAGTTTTTTGTAAAGATTTTATTTATTTATTTGACATAGATAAAGAGCAAGCACAAGCAGGGGGAGCTGCAGACAGAGGGAGAGGGAGAAGCAGACTTCTTGCTGAGCAGGGAGCCCAATACAGGGCTGGATCCCAGGACCCTGGGATCATGACCTGAGTTGAAGGCAGATGCCCAACTGACTAAGTCTCCCAGGTGCCCCAAGTATGAGAAATTTTAATATGAAAACCTGCTACTGTCCTGAAGATGCCATAATCCATGCATGTGTCAGCTACCGTACTAATGGTTCTGCATTTGATCTCCTTTAATTATTACAACACTCTTCATGGGTCTATTATTAACTCCATTTTAGAGATAAGAAAAATGAGTACACGGCTATGAAGTGACAAAGTAATTAAACAAGGAGGCCATTAGACTGGGGTGTCTCTGACATTCTGACAGACCATGTAAGCAAACCAAACCCAAGGCCAGAGTCAATGGGCTCTAATCCAAGAAAATGAAATTCTGAACAACCTATCAGAAAACTGGAATTTCCCAAATAGGGCAACCGCTTAGGCTACAGTCAATCAAATCGTTTCCTCACTTTGCTTCAGTGTCTTCTCTAGAAAAGTCTCTCCCCTGGATCCTGCTGTGAAGCACTCCCACCCACATTGGTCTGTGCTGCCCCTTTTGGACTGATGAACGCTCAAACTCCTGAAAATTTTAATGTGCCTCATTTCCTCTCTTACCATGTTTTACCAAAGATATTGCAGCAGGCAACGGTCAAAGCCATACCAACACCAGGCAGTCTGACTCCAAACCCTGCACAGTGAACC
Organism: Enhydra lutris kenyoni; assembly: GCF_002288905.1. Taxonomy (NCBI): domain Eukaryota; kingdom Metazoa; phylum Chordata; class Mammalia; order Carnivora; family Mustelidae; genus Enhydra; species Enhydra lutris. The sequence continues at coordinate 4,987,949 of NW_019154092.1, read as the reverse complement.
ACCATTTTGCCCTCCAGAGAAAAGGAAATTGGCACTAGGTCAGCGATCTCAACCTTGGGTATGTCCTGGAATCATCTTGGAGTCATGTCAGTCAAACAGATTGGGAAAGAATATTCACAGTTTATTTATTTGGATAGCATTCTATCCAAAATATACAAAGAATTCTTACCAATGAACAATAAAAAGACAAGCAACCTAGTATTTAAAAATAGACAAAAGACTTGAACAGATGCTAGACAAAAGTAGATGTATGAATGGCCAATAAGCACAGGAAAAAGTGTTCAACATCATTAGTAACAAAAGGACTAAAAATAAGACAACAGTGAGAATCCCTGTCATACCCACCGGGGTGGGCACCATCAAAAACAAGGATAATACCAAATGTTGGCAGATATGCAGAGCAAGTGAAACTCATGCCCAGCTGTCAGTTGGGCGTGTAAACGAATGTAACCACATTAGAGAACTGTATCAAAATGTGGGCATAAAGTAAAAAACACATTTAATCTTTAACCTAGCAATCTATCTGACATACTTAATGAACAGAAACTATACATAGTTTCCCAAAAAAGTTTCCCAAAAAAGGCTTGTCCAAGAATGCTCATAGCAGCATCATTCTAGTTATCCAGTGTGACTAAAAAACTACCCCAAAGTTAATGGCATACAACCACCATTTTTCAGGCTCAGATTCTGTGGTCAGGGAATCAGGAGGGACACAGTGGAGCGGCTCCTCTGTGCCCCACCATGGCCAGTATCCGACACAGCCATTCCCAGATGGCTCACCCACTCACTTCTAACTTCTGGACTGGGCTGGGCTGGTTGAAGTCGGGGCTATCGCTGGGACTTTCTGAGCGTCTAGAGTAGCCTTCTAGCATGGTGGGACCAAGGGTAGCCAGGCTTCTTCCAATGGCAATTCAGGGCTTTAAGGCAGGTATTCCCAGACAACTTCCCAGTTTGGGGAAGCTGTACAACCTTTTCTATTATAGCCTCAGAAATAATGTCAAGTCTGTATGATTATTCTGCTAGGGTTACCAAATACTGCAGACTTAAACAGGAGACATTTATTTTCTCACAGCTCTAGAGGCTGGAAAGTCCAAGATGGAGTATTGGTGTTTGGTGAGGCTCCCTTCCTGGCTTGCAGATGGCTACCTTCTCACTGCGTCCCCACAAGGCCTTTCTGTGCCTCGTTTCCTGTTTTTATGGGGACACCAGCCATATTAGATTAGAGCCCTGGTCTTTTGACCTCATTTAACCTTACTGACCTCCCTACAGGTCCCATCTCCAGATATACTCATGCTGGGGGGTAAGGTTCCCACACAGGATTTCAGGGCCACAGTTCAGTCTGGAACAGTGTTGCTTCCACTATTCTCTATCAGTTGAAGCCATCAGAAGCCTGCTTAGCTTTAGCAGGAGGGGGTGAGAAGACCATTTCTGATGAAGGAGTGGCAAAAATTCTGTGGCCATGTTTTAAAATCACTACATCATCTTACTCACAACCACCCAGAACTGTAAACAACTGCAAAATCCCACAACTTCAAAATGGATAAATAGATTGGAATATATTTGTGTAAACAAATCCTATTCGGCAATCAAAAGGAATATAGAAGCCCACAGATGAACGTCAAAAACATTATTTTGGAGAAGCCAAACCTACCCCAAAATATGCGTTCCATTTACACGAAGTCCAAGAACAGGCAAAACTCACCTGGAGTAATAAAAGTCAGAAAGTGGCTGCGTCTCGGAGGTGGGGGGTGGTCAGAATTCACTGCAAAGGGACATAGAACTTTCTGTTGCAGTAGAAATGTTCTGTCCATTGTTTTGGGCAGTGGTTACACAAGTGTAGACAACTGTGAAAACCCTTTGAACTGAATACCTAAGATATGGACATTTTATTGTCATGTGGACTATCTCTTTATTTACAAATACATACATACATACATACATACATACATACAATGATAATGCCTGGGTGCTACTCCCAGAGATTCTGGTTCAGTGACTCTGAATATACTCTGGGTAAGAGAAGTTTCCAAAAGTCCACCATGTGACTCCAATGTGAAGCAAAGCTTGAGGTCCTTTGCACCAGGCCAGTACAAATTCCTCAGTAGAGGGAGAAGCGTGTGTAATAACCAGAACCCAGTGTTTGCTGTGTGTGTTCTTACTGCTGCTGTAACAAATTACAACAAATTTAGTAGCGTAAAACAACCCAAGTTTATTCTCTTGCTGTTCTGGATGGCAAAATGAGTCTTCAGGGGCTAAAATGTAGGCTCTGTTCTTCCTGGAGGCTCCAGAAGGGACATGTCCTTTGCCTGTCACAGCCTCTAGAGACTGTCCCACATGGGCTCTGATCTTGGCTCCAGTCTCTGTTTCTTGTCACATCACCTTTTCCTGTGACTCTGGTCCTCCTGCATCCTTCTTACGAGGACTTCTGTGATGATATCAGACTCACCTGCATAATTTGGGATCATCTCCCCAACTCAAGACCCTTAACTTAATCCCATCTGCCTCATTCCCTTACTGTGTGAGGTAACCTATTCCTAGGTCCTAGGGATTAGGTGCGGACATATCTGGTGGGCCTACCACACTGCTGCTTGGAAAATAACATTTTAGGGGCACTTGGCTGGCTCAGTTGGTGGAGCATGCAACTCCTGATCTCGGAGTCATGGGTTCAAACCCCACGTTGTGGGTAGAGATGACTTTTTAAAAAAGTTTTAACGTAGTTTCTCAGATATCAGAGGGAGGACTGACTCGTCACCTAGAACATTGGAATTCAAAGGGCTGAGGAAGTTTCCACAGCCATCTCGAACTATTTTTTAAAAGTGACCTGCAAAAATTTTCCTTATCTCCCTAGACTATGTAGGATTGCACGTCAGCTGTCCCAAATAAGCAGGCCCTGGGGTAGTGATCCATTAGCAGAAAACTCAATTTCCTTTCTCGGGTCCCAAGACAACAAGCCCCATTACAGTGAGAGAACTTGAGAAGATTAACTGCCCTCTATTGTGAGGGAAGAGGGAGTGCAAATATTAGTTAAAAGTGCAGTGAGGAATACTTGTAGAGGCATAGATATTCCTACCTCTATTGTGAGGGTGGGTTTATAGAAAGCCGACTCTTAGAACAATGTATGTTGGGAGAGCCAAGTGTAAGACATTCTCTTACTCTCCCCAAATGTTTTCAAGGGCTTGCCATGTGCCAAGTGACAAATGTTCAGAAAGAAGTTGTTCTTCCTTACCTACTCTCCTTCTTCCAGTTTCCTCCAGGGGTATAAGCCTTCCTAAGACACCACTTTTCTACATTGTTTCCCAGCTGTTGGAGCACTGATGGCTCTCTCTAGCCTAGGGGATGAAGACCTGGGTCTCTGTCTGGTGTTTGGGGTCCTGTCCTGCCTAACATTCTCCTCCAGGACTCACAAAATGAACTTCACACTCCAGCAGAACCAATCTAAACAGAGAGACTTAACTCTTTTCTGTTTTGTCACTTAACATGTTGATATAAAACATCATACAGAATCTTTCTCGCATGTTACAAACACTCACAGTGCGTGGTGTCTCATGCCTTGTCCTGCTCAAGGCCACTACCTCCCACCGGGCCACACCAGCCAAGCCAGGCATACCAGGCCATGCCAACTTCTTCTTGCCTAAACTCCTAAGACCTATTTATTCTATTTGATCCCCAGTCAAAAGGCGAACATCCCGAGGGTCAAATACATCATGCTAGGAAAGGGTTGGACCCCTGAAACCCATCAATAAAGGCCTGAGGAGTCCTAGGACCTCAGTTAAGAAACTCTTGGAGAAGGAGAAGGCCATCTCTGAGGTCATTTCTACTAATAAAATCTGTTGTCCTATAATTTTACTCCTATTGTGTCCTCTTAATATATAATAGAAATTATAGTGGGACGTACAGATCCCAGAGAAGTGACTATGGAAAATCTGTTCTTCTTTTATACCCACAATCACAGGCATCCTTGTCCTGAAACATAGACTCTTATGGGCAGTTCGATCCAATTCCCTCTAAAAGGTTTTCAGAAAAGAGATTGAGTCTTTCACCCCAGCCTCAAATGGTGAGAGGCTAGAATAGCAATGGTTTCCCTCTAAAATCTCACCAGTGTTCCAGAAACATTCTCTATTCTCACCAGCACTTTGTTGGACCTACATAGGAAGGCGGCTTTCTTGGGCTCCTATCATCTCTTTCTGCCCTTCTTAGCATGACTGCTGCTTCTGCTGGGGCCACATATCACCACCTTTTCTCTCTTCTTTTGCCCCAACCAGAAAGGAAAACATGTCCCCAGCTCTCCACCCAGTTTAGACAGGCTCCGCCTTCCAAAGGTCAGGAGCAGAACAACAAAGGAAGTTACATAACCCATTGGAGGGAGATAGGAGGGAGAATACTACCTTCTCAAATCCTCAGGAGGGGAAGACCATGAAAGGCCACACACCTTTTGCTCCTGAGGACTGCTGTCAGGGCTCACAAGCCACCTTCTTAATTCTGGAAGTGCACCTCTTTCTCCTTCACCAAACCTTCTGATGGGAGAGGACCTCTCTCACATCTGCAATCCTCCTGTCACAAGATGATTTTCTGTGGGTCTCTCATTTTCTGCATGTCTTGCAAGTAAGGCCCTGACTTCTCTTTGCTCTGGATTATCTTCTCAAGAACATTTGTATAGCGAACAAACCTTCTCCAGGGCAAAGGGCAGTTTGCTTACACCATTGGTGGATAGAGAGTCTTCCTCTGGAACAAATGGGTAGGCAGGCTTACTGCCTACATATTCAGTCTCTATGTTCAGAATTCCTTCTGAATTACAACCCCTTGAGTGTGCTGGTGTCACCTGGCTCAGTCATATTGGGGATCAAGGAAATGATGCAACAAAATGTAGGTGCTGGGGCTATTTCTTTTGCCATAAGTAATAACATGGCTTTTGCCAGCAAGTCTCCATGAAACTTGCACAGCCTCCCTTGTTTGCTTACAAGTAGTATGAAATCTCAGACCCTTTCTGGGTGTCAACACTCCCTAGTGCTGGATTAAGGGCAGATTCCACATCCCGCCCCCCACCCCCCAACCTGGGACCTCCTGCCTATTCCGTCAAGACCTTTGAGTCTTGAGGACTTCAAGTTGATCGAATCAATTACCAGTGAATTTAGAAATGTAAAGATCTCATTTCCAGTTTCACGATATGCTGTCTGCTCTGTTGTAGACCATGGAAAATTTGGGACTTTGCTTACACCTAGGAATCCGTTACTGGGCTGTTCAAAGTTCTACAGAAGGTGTTTTACCGCCACCTACAGGCTACTAATGAGAAGCTCTAGACCACCAAGTGGCCTACTTCTGCAGTCTATCTACAGCGAGATGGAGGGACTTAAGCAAAGCAGGGCTGAATCTTCTAAGTATAATGCAGAGTGAAAGATGTTAGATAGAAAAAGTATATATTGTACCATTTACAGAAAGTACAAAACCAGATGAAACTAAATGCGTCAGAGTTTTCCCGAGAAACAGAAACTATATATTATTAAGTAATATGTATAGTACTTAAATTCCTTCAATCTCCTTTATTTTTAAAAAGATTTTATTTATTTATTTGACACACAGAGAGATCACAAGTAGGCAGAGCAGCAGGCAGAGAGAGAGGAGGAAGTAGGCTCCCTGGTGAGCAGAGAGCTGATGTGGGGCTCGATCCCAGAACCCTGAGATCATGACCTGAGCCGAAGGCAGAGGCTTTAACCCACTGAGCCACGCGGATGCCCCTTCAATCTCCTTTATATAAAATAGTGATATTTAATAACTTACATAAATTAATTCCCCATATATGCAAGAGATAAGTGGGAGAATGCCATTATTTATATTTATATTAAGGGATTTATTTTGAGGGATTGGTTCATGTGATTGTGGGGGCTGGGAAGCTGAAATCTGTAGGTCAGTCTGGCAGGCTGGAAACACAGGCAGGATTTGTGTTACAGTCTTGAGGTGGATTTTCTTCTTTTCCCCTGTGAAACCTCAGTTTTTGCTGGTAAGCCTTTCTACTGAATAGATGAGGCCCATCTACATTATCAAGGGTAATCTTTAAAGTCAAGTGATTATAGATGTTAATCACATCTACAGAATACCTTCACAGCAACTTCTAGACTAGTATTTGACCTTACACCTGGGCACTATAGTCTAGCCAAGCTGACACATAAAATTAGCCATAGCATTGGCAACTTGTTACCTGTACACATTTCCTTAAACCATAATTAATTTTTAATTAAAGACAATAACAAGGTCATAATTCTGCCTAGCATGATACAACTATCTTGTATGCAACCAATCCCCTCCCCAGGAGAGGTGGCCAAGTCCTTGAATGACGTTTACTCCTCTCCTTAAATATTATGATATAAAAGTCTCAATACTATAATGTAAAGTTAACACACCTTACATTACATAGGGAATGAGAGGGGGAAAAGACAAAGATATTTTACACACATACATTTGTAGCCAAATAAGGAAGAAATACTCATTATAATCACCATCCTCATTTCTGCAACTGATCATGTAGTCACAGCTGTTATTTATAACTAACTTCTTCCATTGCTTATTATGTATTTCCTTTGCCTTCAGCAAGCATCTTTGCTGGTCATGATTCTTTGCCTGGTGGATGACTCATACCTTCATTCTTGCTCTGCCTGAATTGGATGGTTGAAGTTTTCCATTGATCTTAATTCTAGGGCATAATAATACTTAGAGAGAACCTAAAGGATCTCCAGTATTCCAGACATACTCTGCTCTACCTCCACTGTAGAATAAAAGCCCAGTTTCCCCTTAGTACTCCTGACCAATCACCCCAGTTAGCACAGTAACCCCTTCTTTTTCTGCCAACTCAGAAACATGAGGAGCCCACAGTGGCCAGTCAGTAGTCTTAATTTGTAGTTCAACAGAATCATTTTTGTGTCTCTCAGTGGAAGCACTCCTTCCTTTGAAACTAAGATTTCAAGACCATCAGAAAGTAAAAATTTTGCTAGTGGGTCACTAAGGGCAACAGCGAGTGGTGTCCCTCTCATTCCCACCCCTTGATTCCTGGTTATGGGAAAAATAGCACCATGTATTGGATACTGACTCAGAGCAATGCAGCCTCCTAGAGAACACCGCTCCAGGCTTGCCAGGTATTGCCGCCTAGTTCACTGCCTAGTCACTGGCTGTAACTGAGTCTTCAAAGGCCATTCCACCATTCTACCATGATTGCTGCTTCTGGATGATGGAGAACGTAGTAAGACCAGTTAGTCGCAGGAGCATAGGCCTATTGCCGCCACACTTCATTTGCTATTAAGTGAATTCCTTGATCAGAAGCAATGCTGTGTGAAATGTCGTTATGATGAATAATACATTCTGTAAGTTCACAGATGGTAGTTTTGGTAGAAGCACTGCATGCAAGGAAGGTAAATCCATATCCAGAGTGTCTCTTCCAGTAAGAATAAAACATTGAATCTTCCATGATGAAAGTGGTCCGTTGTAATCAACTTGTCACTGGATAGTTGGCTGATAACCCAGGGGAATGATACCATATTAGGGACTCAGTGTTGGTCTCTGTTGCTGGCAGTTTGGGCATTCAGTAGCACCCAGGTCAACCTGGGTGAGTGGCAACCCATGCTGATGAGCCCCTGCATAACCTCCATCCCTGCCACCTTAGCAATATTCATGAGCACACTGGGCAGCAACAGGGTGCCTGGGACAAGAGACTGACTGGTGTTCACAGAATATGTCATCCTGGGGTGCCTGGGTGGCTCGGTGGGTTAAAGCCTTTGCCTTCATCTCAGGTCATGACCTCAGGGTACTGGGATCGAGTCCCACATCAGGTTCTCTGCTCAGCGGGGAGCCTGCTTCCCCCCACCCCCTGGCCTGCCTCTCTGCCTACTTGTGATCTCTCTGTCAAAAAAAAAAAAAAAAGAATATGTCATCCTATCCACTTGAATATTAAAATCCTTCTCTGCTGAGGTCACCATTGGATGACACAGGACACAAATATTTTCATGATTATTTTTCCCCCTTTCAGAGAGGTCTGTCCTTACATCTCTTCCCCAAGTTTCCTTGTTACCAATTTTCCTATCATGTTCCTTCCCCATCCCTGACCATCAAGCCACAGATCATGAATTGGTATACTATTGCATTTCTGGCTATTTCTCTCTCCAAGCAAAACAAACAACCAGATGTACTGCTGGAAGTTCTGCACACTGGGAGGATTTCCCTTCACCACTGTCCTTTGGGGATGTCCCAGAGAGGGGCAGTAGTGCTGCCACAGTCCACTTTGGGCTGGTGCCTGCATATTGGGCAGAAACTCTGTATATGTTTTCTCTTCCCAGTCAGCTGGTTATAGGCAACTCTCCATGAGTCCATGTGTGGTGGTTGCAACAAAGAAGGTAAGTAGGCAGAGTGGGAGCCAAGGGTTCCACTCAAAAATAACAAGTTTTTGGGTCACCCAGTAAATGGGTGGAGTAGCAAACCCAAATGAAGACTATATTGCCTCCAAAGTCCTAAAAGGTCCACTACACATTGTACCTCTTTTTTAGTTATAGGAGGAGACAGAAAACAACAATTTATCCTTCCTCTTATAAGGGATAACTACACATGTTCACACTGCTGGACCCCTAGAAATTTCACGAAGGTAGAGGGCCCCTGAATTTTTGTCAGATTTATTTCCTACCTTCTGGAACAAAATGTATTACCAGTAAGTCTAGAGTGGTTGCTACTTCTCACTCACTAGGTCCAATCCACATAATGTCATCAATATAATGGATGAGTGTGATATATTATGGAAGAGAAAGGCAATTAAGATCCCAGTGAACTCACTTTCTAAGATAAACCTGTCTCAACATCAGGAATCCTTTCTATGTAAACTTTGGTGAGACAGTTAAAACATACATAGTGCATGTAGGATATGTGGTTTGTTTAGGAAAATTTCAAAAGAAGATTTTGGTTGGCTTTACTGCATTTTAATTGTTATTACAGCCAAGAACTATAGATTATAATAAAGTTACTTTATTTAAAAAAGTCTTTGTGAACTAGGAATGCCTGGCTGACTCAGTCAGGAGAGCATGCAACTCTTAATTTCAGGGTCATGAGTTCAAGGCCCATGTTGGGTGTAGAGATTACTTTAAGAAAAAAAAAAAAAAAAGATCCCTGTAAACTAAAATAGAACATAAAGCTGGAGAGCTGATATTCTCCTGAGGTAGGATAGTGAAAGTGTATTGCTGGCCTTGCCAGGTGAAAGCAAACTGCTTCTGGTGCTCTCTATTGACAGGTATAGAGAAAAAGCATTTGTCAGATCAATAGCTTCATGCCAGGTATCAGGGGATGCACTGATTTGCTCAAGCAATGAAGTCATATCTGGTATTACAGCTGCAAGTGGAACCACCAGAACACTAGGGGTTGGGGCTTCAACATATGAATTTTAGGGACTTGATGTGACTATGTTTGGAGATCGCGCTTACAGGGAGGTAATTAAGGTTAAACAGGGTCATAAGGATGGGACCTGATCCACTGTGACTGGGATCCTAATAAGAAGAGAAAGAGACATCAGAGATCTCTCTGTGTTTGAATGCACATGGAGGAAAGATCAGGTGAGGAGACTACTGTCTAAATGTCTAGATGTCTAAAACTCAGGAAGACAGTTCTTACCAGAAATTCGATTTTCTTGTACCTTGATCTGAGACTTCTAACCTCCAGGCAGAACTGTGAGAAATAAAATTTCTGTTGTTTAAGGCACCCAGTCTGGAATATTCTACTGTGGCCTTCCAAGCAGACTTATACAATAGTGAAAGTGCATCACTGGCCTTGTTGGCTGAAGGAAAATTGTTTCTGGTGGAAATCTTTTTGATGAGTATTGAGGAAAAAAGCAATTGCTTGATCCATAGCTGCAAACCAGGTACCAGTGATGTGTTAATTTGCTAAAGCAATGAAACCGCATCTGTAATAGCAACTTCAAATGTACTGACTGCCTGGGTAAATTTATGATAATCCACCGTCATTCTCCAGGATCCATTTGTTTTCTGCGCAGGCCAAATATGTGAGCTGAATGGGCGTTCGTTGAGTCCTTGATGGTGGCCATAGTCTTTGCAATCCCAGGAATGCAGTATTGCTTTTGGTGTACTATTGTCCTAGGTAGAGGCGGTTCTGTGCCTTCCACTAACAGCTTCCACTTGCATTCCCTCTATTGAGAACTACTTTGACCTCTGACAACTGACCTCTATTGGTCAGAATCTATGTGAAGATCAGCCAGCTGCTGGGTATGTCTGTCCCACTTATACATTCCAGAACTGGGGAAATAACCAGAAAATGGGCTTGGGGACTCACAATGAGATGAACCTCAGCCTAAAACCCCTCTGCTTGCCCCGATCTCCATAAACCCCTACTCTGACTGGTGGACCACTGTGATGTTTTAGGTCTCCTGGAATTACTGTCAGTTCAGAGCTAGAGTTTAGTAATTCCTGAAAAGTCTAATTATTTCCTTTGCCCCAATGCATAATCACTACGGTAAAAGGCTGTAGGTCCTGAGGGAAGGCTGAGAGGAAGATTAACAGTACATACTTTTGGCAGTGCAGCAGAGTCCTTCCTCAAGGGGATCTGGCCTCCCTTTTTATTCAAGGGTTTTTGGGTCTGTAAAGTGGGTCGGTCAGGAATGGATTGAAAGGCTGTGACTCTTGGTTTTATGATGTAAGTTAGGCTTTTGTGCACTTGACCTAGAACTCTTCTACTTTTACAGAACAAGGAAGAATTTGATAGACTGCCTCTCTATTTCCTTCCAGGGACACCATGGTCTACTAGCCAGTGCCATAGGTCTCTGCCAATAAGACTATCCTGATTGCTGCTTTGAATCTCTTGTCAATTATGGTAACTAGTCCTACTTTGTCTTTGGCAATTATCCAATACCCTGGGATTCAATTATTTCCATTGCATTTAGGGATCTCAGTTTAGAAGCAGTAATTCCCAACGGTTCTTCCTTTCTTACTTCCTACCCACCTACCTCCCTTCCTTACTCTCCTCCCTTCCTTCCTTCCTCTCCTTCTTCCCTTCCTTCCTTCCTCTCCTTCTTCCCTCCTTTCTTCCTTTCCTTCCTTCCACTCTTCCCTCCCTTCCTTCCTTCTTTCCTCTCCTTCTTCCCTTCCTTCCTTCCTCCCCTCCCTTCCTTCCTCCCTCCCTCCCTCTCTCTTTCTCCTTTTTTCTTTCTTTCTTTTGTTAGTTTTTATTTAAATTCCTGTTAGTTAACATATAGTGTAATATTCGTTTCAGGTATACAATATAGTGATTCAACACTTCCATACAACACCTGATGCTCATCACAGAAGTGCCCTCCTTAATCCCCATCACCTATTTAACCCATTCCTCCACCCACCTCTCCTCTGGTAATCATTGGTTTGTTCTCTATAGTTAAGAGTGTGTTTCTTGGTTTGCCTCTTCTTTTACCCCTCTGATTATTTGTTTAGTTTCTGAAATTCCACATATGAGTGAAATCATATGGAATTTGTCCTTCTCTGATTTATTTTGCTTAGCATAATACTTTGTAGTTTCATTCACATCATTGCAAATGGCAAGATTTCATTCTTTTTAATGGCTGACGAATATTCCACATATATATGGTTGACTCTTTCCAAAATTTGGCTGTCGTTGATACTGCTGCTATAAACATTGGGCTGTCTGTACCCCTTCAAATCTTTATTTTTGTATCTTTTGGGTAAATACCTAGTAGTGTGATTGCTGGGTGGTAGGGGAGTTCTATTTTTAACTTTTTGAGGAACCCCATACTTTTTCCAGAGTGGCTGCACCAGTTTGCATTCCCACGTACAGTGTCAGAGGGTTCCCCCTTCTCTGCATCCCAGCCAACACTTCCCAGCTGTTTTTTCTTTTTTTTTTTTTTAAGATTGTATTATTGATTTATTTGACAAGGAGAGCACAAGCAGGGGGAGTGGCAGCTAGGAGGAGAGGGAGAAGCAGGCTCTCCACTGAGCAGGGAGCCTGATGCAGGGCTCGAGATGCAGGACCCTGAGATCATGACCTGAGCAGAAGGCAGACGCTTAACAGACTGAGCCTCCCAAGTGCCCCTGAAGAGTTGCTGCTACCAACAAAGAAGACACATAATTTAGGGCTCAATGTTCTTAGCTTCATCAGGCTATATCCATATGTATCCATTCCAATTTTCAGGGTCTTGTTTTTTTTCCCCAATCCATGACCTTGCAGCAGTTCCCTGTGAGAATGGGGATTCAATTTGTGTTTATAATTGAACGACCTGCAGGATGAGACTCTGGATTCGGTTTTCAGAAATCTCAGCTCTGTGGTGATATCACCAGCTCGACCCCAAGACCCGATCTTTACTGCCCATCTGCTTATACTCACTAACCTCTTGTCTTATATTTATCCCTAAGCTCTTCTTTCTGGTTTACCTCTTAAATCAGGCTCGTGAAACCTGAAACCACCCCTCAGGGAAGACCTCCTGCTGGCCCAGACCACCCAGACCCTTCAAGCTAAAGCCCTGACTCCTACCTGTGCAGACAGATGGTGGAGTGACCCCTTGAATGACAGGCAATTGCCTTCACCTCATTTTAATACTAAAATCTCCACCCAAGGAGGAGCACCAACCTCATTTACATAACATACAAGGTATGTATAGAAATGTTTCCTTAAGGTGCATGTATGACCCTATGCCTGCCTCTACACACAATGACAAGACTTCTCTATCTAAATATTCATCCTAACCCTAAATGAAAGGAATTACCCATTCAACCTCTGTTGGAGAGTTGTGGCTTTGGAAGCTATTTCCTGTGATCTTATTTGCTTCAAATAAAGTTTACATTGTGTGACAACTCCACCTGGTGTATCTGTGACTCACCAAGGAGGGAACTCAAGTTGGTCTGACTACAGTGAAAAGAGATAAAAGATTCTTTCAGGGCAGACACAGAAACTTTCCAGTTAGTTATGTGGTGCTTGAGCTGGAAATTTGAAGTCCTGAGCTCATCCTTTTCTTTCCCTATTTTTCTGGCACAGATAAGAGTAAACAGCCAGTCTCATTATACTCATTAGTTTAACAAAAGATTCTCAGGTATCAAATATATGGTAAACCTCAGAACTTTGTTTCTCATACGTATTCGACTAGGAGTATCCAATGTTGATATTTTGGGCATCTGTTTTGCAACATCTTGCCATGGACTATTGAAGCCCCCTCTCCCTTCTGGAATTAGAGTCATTATTGCCTTTACATCTATTCAGATTAGAGAACTAATTCAGAAAATTCATCCTCAAAACTCCCTTTCTTTAGAACCACTCTTGGTATTAAAATCTGTACCAGAATTTTCCAGACATGGGGCACCTTGGTGACTCAGTCGGTTGAGCGACTGCCTTCAGCTCAGGCATGATTCCAGAGTTCTGGGATCAAGTCCCACATCGGGGCTCCCCCTGCTCTGGTTGGGGCCTGCTTCTCCCTCTCCCTCTGCCTGCCAGTCCCCCTGCTTGTGTGCGTGCTCTCTCTCTCAGTCTGTGTCAAATAAATAAATAAAATCTTAAAAAAAAAAAAAAGAATTTTCCAGATATATATTTTCTACTGGTTCTGATCTCTATGTATTTTAGGGAATTGGCTTATGTGATTGTGGGGGCTGGCAAGTCTGAAATCCATAGAACAGGCAGGAAAACTGGAAACTCAGGCACCGTTTCTGTGTTTTAGTCTCAAGGATGAAGTCCTTATTTTCCCCTGGGAAACCTCTGTCTTTGCTTGCAAGCCTTTCAACTGAATGGATGAAGCATATTTGCCTTATTTATGCTAATCTCCTCTACTTAAAATCAAGTGATTATGGATGTTAATCACACCTAGAAATGTGCTGTTACTTCACAGCAACATCTCAACTACTATTTGAACAACTGGGCACCATAGCTTAGCTAAGCTGACACATAAAATTAACCATCACACTAATTTATGCTGTTGGAAATGAGGATAGTGGTTACTCTTGGGGCAGGGGTATAATGACCAGAAGGGAATATAAGCACCTTTTCTGGGGTGCTGGTCATGTACTATTTCTTGATCTAAAGATGACTACATTGATGTGTTCAGTTTGGAAAATTCAGCAAACTGTATACTTATGATTATGTGCACATTTTGGAATGTATATTTTACTTCATTAAAAAGTAAAATGTTTAGGGGCACCTCGGTGGCTCAGTTGTTAAGTGTCTGCCTTTGGCTCAGGTCATGATCCTGGGGTCCTGGGATAGAGGCCTGTTATCAGGCTCCCTGCTCTGTAGGACGCTTGCTTCTCTCTCCCACTCCCCTTGCTTGTATTCCCCCTCTTGCTGTCTCTCTCTGTCAAATAAATAAATAAAATCTTTTAAAAAAAATGCTTAGAAAAAAAGAAATAAGACAACACAATAGAAACAAGAAAAAAGCATTACATCAATTATGGAGATTTTTTGATTATAAGAAATTACCAGATGTCACTCTATGTTGAGATATTTAAAATCTTAGTGAAATGATTGCTTTTTAAAGGAAAATAATGATGAAGATTGGCTTGGAAAGGTGGGAAATCTAAAAAGACCAAGAATTTTTAAAAATTTAAAGGTAATCAAAATTAACCACTTCCTCACTACCAAAGGTATCAGGCCTATATAATTTTGTGCATGTCATCCACAAAATATTTTAGAAAAGTTGTCCTATGTTATTTAAACTAGTCCAGAACAGAAAAAGGTGAAAACTTCCTGACTTATTTTTGGTTAATCTAATTCAGAAACCATAAAAGGACAAGAATAGCATGCATGTGTGCATGTAACGTACATGCAAACTATCTGCCTAGGTTCCTTGTAAAGACAGAGGCAAAAATCCTAAATAAAATATTAGTGAATTACCAGCCATGTATTAGAACAATAATGGTTCAGCATTAGCAAATTTATTAATGTACTGATATGAAAAAGGTGATAAAACACTAATTCTTTGGGGCGCCTGGGTGGCTCAGTGGGTTAAAGCCTCTGCCTTCGGCTCAGGTCATGATCCCAGGGTCCTGGGATCGAGCCCCGCATCGGGCTCTCTGCTCAGCGGGGAGCCTGCTTCCTCCTCTCTCTGCCTGTCTCTCTACCTGCTTGTGATCTCTATCTGTTAAATGAATAAAAAAATCTTAAAAAAAAAAAAACACTAATTCTTTTAAAAAAATTATTTATTTGCAAGAGAGAGAGAGTGAGAGCAAGCACAAGCAGGTAAAGGAACAGAGGGAGAGGGAGAAGCAGGCTCCCCACTGAGGAGGGAGCCCCATGCAGGGCTTGATCCCAGGACCCCAGGATCATGACCTGAGCCAAAGGCAGATGTTTAACCGACTAAGCCACCCAGGTGCCCTGAAAACACTAATTCCTAATTAAGATTCCTCAGAAGCTACAAATAGAAATTCATCCTTTCAAGAAATTCTACCACATTAAAAGCAGTTTCGTTAACATTAGTAACAAGATAAGTATGGCCATAGCTATTACTCAACACTCTATGAGAGTTAGCACTGGATTTATTATCCCACCCTTTTTTCTTTCCATAATACAGGGAACTGGAAACCTCTGTTGTCTTCCCAGACTCTTACCAGCTCTCCCCAGTCAGGTTCTTCCTACTAGAGACTCTGGTAGGAGATTGGAACCTGAGAGAAAGGCTGGAGCTTTTTTTCCTTTCCTGTGGAGGCATCTCATTTGGCAAAAAGCAAGCCTGGCTTCCTGCTTGGGAGTAGGATTCTAACAGAAACAGTAGCAGTAGCACTCTTCTCTGGCTTCTGCATTTGCAGCAGAGGCTCCAAGAACCTCAGCTGTGCAGAACTTGTGGCTCTTGCTCCTTTGGCTGTGGCTGCCGCTGGACCCTTATGGAATCATCTGGAGAGTTAGCTTCAGGCTTTCTGCCTGTTGCTGAGGTTCCAACATGTGCGCCTGGGGGTCAGTGATGACGGGTGCTATTTTCCCCTTCACTTTTCCTGCCCTAAGGGTGGGATGGGTTTCCTGCAGTTATTAATCTCTCTGTTCCCTTTTTGTTCTTAACTTATACTTCCAATGTATTTATAACCAACTTCCCAGTGTTGAATTCCCTGTTTCAAAGAACTTGAATGGATACTGTTTTTGTGATTGAATACTGACTGATACAAAGTACCTATAACTCCTTATTTGTACCTGGTATGATTTTTTTTAGCTATATACCCAAGAAATTCAATGTAGAAGCCAATTGAACTAAGGGTCCAATAAGGGAACAAATATAAACATACAAAATTTAGGGGTGCCTGAGTGGCTCATTTGGCTGGGGATTGGACTCTTGGCTTTGGTTCAGGTCCTGATCTCATGGTTCATGGGATTGAGCCCTGTGTCAGGCTCTGCACTGAGTGGGAGTTAGCTTGGATATTTTCTCCCTATGCCTCTTCCCCCACTCCCTCCCAAATAAGTGAATAAATCTTTTTTTAAAAAGATTTTATTTCTTTATTTGAGAGAGAGAGGGGGAGAGCATGAGCAGGGGAGGCACAGAAGGAAAGGTGGGAGCAGACTCTCCATGGAGTGGTGAGCCTGATGTGGGGCTCGAACCCAGGATCCTGAGATCATGACCTGAGCTGAAGGCAGATGCTCAACCAACGGAGCCACCCAGGCACCCCATGAATAAGTCTTTTTTAAAAATAGACAAACAAAATGTAATAGCTTTCTTATAAACAATATAGAAAAAAAGAGTTCTACCCCCAAAAGAGCCCATTCATAACAGTATAAGAAACTGTTAAAAGATTTACTAAGCCTAATGAGAAACATGTACAATTATATAAAGAAAAACTAGCAGCACATATAATTAAACTTATATGAACTTACTATGGTGGTCTTCACATGTTAGTACATTAGTAGGAGAATGGTTAAATAAACCACAGTTCATCCATATTTTGGAATGAATAGGTTACAAGACTGAAAGAATGAACTGGGGCCATGTAGAAAGATCTCTAAGACATACTGGATATTTTTTAAAAAGCCAAAAATGGTATAATATTTGTAAATTTATTTTAAAAAACTCAAACTTTTTGATACTAGGTACACATATATGTTTTATGTTCTGTAAATCCTTAGAAAATGTGTGAAGGGGTAACACAGTAACAATCATATCTTTTGGGTAGGAAGATTAGATTGTGGGATGAAAGGGAACCTTAACTTTTTACTCTATATAAACTTTTTTTTTTTTTAAGACTGTTTATTTGAGAGAGAGAGTGAGAGCAAGAGAGAGAGAGAGCACGAGTGGGGTGAGGGGCAGAGGGAGAAGCAGACCCCCGCTGGGCAGGAGCCCTAGGAGGGGCTGGATCCCAAGACTTCAGGATCATGACATGAGCTGAAGGCAGGTGCTTAACTGACTGAGTCACCCAGGTGCCCCTACATAAACTTGTATTTCAAATATTTCTTCCTTCTTTCCTTCCTTCCTTTCTTTTAAAGATTTTACTTATTTGGGAGAGACAGACACACAGAGAGAGTGAGCAGGGGGAGGGGCAGAGGGAGAGGGCATAGACTCCCTGCCAAGCAGGGAGCCTAATACAGGGCCTGATCCCAGGACCCTCAGATCATGACCTGAGCTGAAGGCAGATGCTTAACAGACTGAACCACCCAGGTGTCCCTCAAGCATTTCTTACAATAAATAGTCTTACAATAATTATGTAAGAAATGGCCAAGAGAATGAGAAGATAAGCCACAAAGTGAGAGAAAATACTTGCAAAAGACACATCTGATGAAGGATTATTATGCAAAATTCACCAAGAACTCTTAAAACTCAAAAATAAAACAAAAACCTGGTAAAAAAGAGGGGTGGGGGGAGGCAAAAGACTTGGACACCTCATCAAAGAAAATAAACAGACAGAAAATAATCATATGAAAAGATGGTCCATATCATATGCCATCAGGGAAATGGGAATTAAAAAAATAATGAGATACCACTACACACCTGTTAAATGATGAAAATCCAAAACACGACACCAGATGCTCGTGATGATGTGGAGCAACAGGAACTCTTATTCATTGCTGATGGGAATGCAAAATGGTACGGGCAGCTTGGAAGAAAGTTTGGTGGTTTCTTGCAAAACTAAACAGATTCTTACCATAAGACACTTCAATGAAAGTCCTTGGTGTATGTCCAAAGAATTGAAAATTCATGTCCACATAAAACCTGCACATGGATATTTATAGCTGCTTTGTTCGTAATTGCCAAAACTTAGAAGCAAACAAGATGTCCTTTAGTAGGTGAATGGATTGATAAACTGTGGTATATCCAGACAATGAAATATTATTCAGAGCTTCAACTATACTTCAAAAAAATAAAGTCAGCTATATATTAATAGAAAAATATTATTCAGTGCTAAAAAGAAATGAGCTATCAAGTCCTAAAAAGATGTGGGGGGAAACTTAAACATACATTACTAAGTGAAAAAAGTTGATCAGGGAAGGCTATGTACTCTGGTTACAACTTTATGACATCCTGGAAAAGAAAAAACTTGGTGACAATTGATCAGTGGTTGTCAGCGGTTGGGGGGAGGGTGAGATGAATGGGCAGAGCACAGATAATTGGTAAGACAGTAAAACTATTCTGTATGATACTACAATGGCGGGTATATGTCACCATGCATTTGTCAAAACCCATAGAATATACAATATACATTTACCCAGAGTAAACCCCAATGGAAACTATAGACTCTGGGTGATGGTGATGATGATGAGTCAGTATAGTTCACCAATTATTACAACTCTACTACAATTGATAGTTGCTAGCATCCATTAACACTACTGTGTGTGGGGGTAGAGAAGGCTTGTATATGAAAACTCTATGTATTTTCTGCTCAATTTTACTGTGAACTTAAAGCTGCTCTAATAAATAGTCTTAAGAAAAACTCTTGTATTTCACCTATTCAACCCTCCACCTGGATAATCTCTGGCAAATATTGATCTGTTTACTGCCTCTGAGCTTTAAAAATGTTTTTTAATTAAAAGATATATTTTTTAAAATTTTATTTATTTTAGAGAGGGACAGAGAGAGAGAGAGAGAGAGAGGGAGCATGAGTAGGGAGGAGAAGGAGAAGCAGGCTCCCTGCTCAGCAGGGGGCCTGATGTGGGGCTCCATCCCAGGATGCTGGGATCATGATCTTAGTTGAGGGCAGATACTTAACCGACTTAGCCACCCAGGCGCCGCTAATGTATTATTTTTAAAATTAAAAAATTTAATTAACAAATAATGTATTACTTGTTTCAGGGGTACAGGTCTGTGATTCATCATCAGTCTTATATAACAAGCACCCAGTGCTCATTACAGCACACATACCCTCCCCAATGTCCTTCACCCAGGTAGCCCATCGCCCAACCGCCTTCCCTCCAGCAATCCTCTTTGCTTCCTAAGAGTCTTTTCATGGTTTGTCTCCCTCTCTAGTTTCGTCTTGTTTCATTTTTTCCTCTCTTCCCCTATGATCTTCTGCCTTGTTTATTAAATTCCATACATCAGCGAGATCATATGATAGTTGTCTTTCTCTGACTGACTTATTTCATTTAGTGTAATACCCTCTGGTTCCATCCATGTCATTGCAGTGGCAAGATTTCATTTTTTGATGGCTACATAATATTCTACTGTATATATATACACACCACATCTTCTTTATCCATTTATCTGTCAATGGACATCTGGGCTCTTTCTATAGTTTGACTATTATGGATATTGCTGCTATAAACATGTGGGATGCACAGGCACCCCTAATTTAAAGAATATTTTTTAAAAAGTTTTAGAACTTTTAGGGGCACTTGGCTGGCTCAGTCAGAAGAACATATGACTCTTGATCTCAGGGTTGTGAGTTCAAGCTCCACAATGGGCAGAGTGATTACTTAAATAAATCAAACTTCAAAAAGTTTTAGAACATTTCTAAATTGATTGAATTTTGTGAGTACTGTTTTTGGAAATGAGTCTCTTCAACCTTAAAGCAGTTACAGCTGTTATTAGTAATCATACCAGCAACTCACAGATTTGGAGTCTGTTACAGTGTCAGTAACATCTTACTTTTTCTTTTCTTTTCTTTTTCTTTTCTTTTTTTTTTTTTTTGAGAGAGGGGGTGTGGTGGGGGAAGAGGAGAAGAATCTCAAGCAGGCTCCATGCTCAGAGTAGAGCCCAACATGGAGCTCAAACTCACATGATCTGAGCCAAATCAAGAGTAGGATGCTTTATCGACTGAGCCACCCAGGTGCCCCCAAATCTTATTATTTTTAGTTAAAAAAAAAAAAAAAAAGCAAGCAAAAAAAAAAAAAAAATTCCAGAAAGGCTAAGTCATTTCTCCACCTCCCTCTGCAGGTTTCTCTGCAATCAATCCAAGGACAGCTGGGACTAAGTATTTTGAAAACTTTCTAGCCTGCTAATCTCATTATGCCCCACATTCTTGTCATTTCTCATTTCTGGCCATAATCCAAAATATAAACCCTTTCTGCGGGCTGATTGAGATTTTTTTTTCTATTTTCATTCTCCAAATATTCCACCATTTCCCATCCTCATTTTACCATAACCCCTCTAGAATGCCTGATAACAAAACACCGTAAATCGCTACACTCTCTGCAGAATAGAGGCATGCTCCTCTTTTCGAAAGTTCATGTTACACCACTTCGCTTTCATGCAAGACCTACATCAGTACCTGTTTTTGCTAACAACAAAAAAATCTAAAGGGGATTTTTTTACTTTTACAGAAAGATCCAGTGTTTGTTTTGCAGCTAGATGTCATAGAAGCAGCAGTAACTGTGAGCATCAGCGGGGATGCAGAGCTTCTTCCCTGGGAACTAAACAGCATCTGAACGTCAGACTGCCAAAGCTTTGAATTGTGTGTGTGAACATCTGTTCCTTATGTTGATTTATTTTGTGCATCCATTAACAACATGTGATCCTAAGGTGCTATCAGAAAAGCCCAAGAGTATTTATTTCTGGGGTCTGAAACTGCTTAAGAAATTTCCATGTAAACTTACGGTAATTGATTCTTCCTTTCTGCTATCTCATCTTAGTAAAGGTTTTATAGGAATGCTCTACTTTCAGATCTGCAAGAGAAATCCGTATTCCTCCACTTCCGGGCTTTGACAAAATCATTGATTTGAGAGCTCTTTTCCAGGGGTCTCTTCCCAGGGTTTTTTGTTTTGCTTGTTTGACTCATTTCTTTATTGAGAATTCTGGCTCCAGACTTCTCAGTCTTCCAGTTTGTGTTGGATACCGCTATTTTCTTAGGTGACTTGAGTTTCTTCATAAAGAACTTTTAAACTTCTAGTATCCCATTGCCCATATCTTGGTTCTCGACACCAAAAGCCTGTTCTGTGTAAACTTTAAACCATTTTGGTGACTTTGGATCCTTACCTTTTCTCTCCTTCACACCAGCTCTTCGACCTCCAAAATCCCTCCGTTTTTCCCTCTCAACTCTATCCCTCCTGTCTTTACTTTTCGGCTGAGTCTGGACTCCTCAGATGTATTTCCACCCTTCCTTGCCCTTTAATTGTCCCGGAAAAGCCCCCCCCCCCCCCCCCCCCCCGCCATCTTCACTTGCTCTGAGCCAATGTCTGGGTTGGGGCTTAGACACTAACCAATACTGACTCAAATCCCACGGCTGTGGATGGTTTTTCTAACTTTCTCACTTTTCCCAATTATCATACTTTAACAACTAATTCTTTTAATTTTCATTACAACACAGCAAAGCTCAGTCTTCTATGGCCTTCCCGCCGTGGGACTTTTTTCAGGCGGCGCAGACGCAGTCGCCCTCTCCGCGGCCTCTCGGGGCATGACGGGTAAAGGGGCGGGGCGCACGGCTCGGGGGCGCGCGGACATCAAGCTCCGTGCGCGCCCTGTCGGCGGCGGGGTCCTGGTGGGCTTGCAGTCCCGGGGCCGCCGCGGCCGCCCTCTTTGGTGGTGGGAGGGGCAGACCGAGGAGGCGCGGCCTGACGGAAGCCATGTTTGTGGCGCGCCACATCGCGGCGGACCATAAAGATCTCATCCATGATGTCTCTTTCGACTTCCATGGGCGACGGATGGCTACCTGCTCCAGCGACCAGAGCGTCAAGGTGTGCGCGGAGCCTTGGGGTGGGACCGGGCCCAGAAAGGGGGGAAGTGAGAACGTGCACGACTCCCTGTTAGAGCGGAGCGAGCCGCGCTTGGAAAGGGGACTACCCGCCGATTTTGAGGCGTGCCGCTGGGCACGAGGTTTGGAGCCCAAGGCGGGCGGGCAGCGGGTTTGCTTTGCCAGCCTTGCCTCAGTATTGTGGGGTCATAGCCACCCCCTGGCTCGGGGTGGGAGGGGCACGCTGCCTTGCGCCTGCGCGGACTGGGAGGGCGGGCGTCGTAGCCACGTGCGCGCTCCTGCCACTGGGAGCCTTGGGAGCGCGCGTGTTCCCGCCCGCGCAGGCTTGAGTTCTTGCGGGCAAGAGCCGAGAGATCCTCAGCCTAGTCTGCGTGAGGGGCTTTTCAGACCGCGCGGGTTTGGGGGTGGTTGTACTGTTACCACGCTGGTTCAGTCAGGGGACCTGGCCTTGCGACTTGTAATGCAGTGTTCGCAGTGTTGTCTCAAGTGCTGTGTGCCTTGTCCCTGTCTTGGGGAGACGGGAAGCTCATCTCTTTTCGCCGTGGAAGAAACCTAAATCCATGTTTGTTTCTTAGAGTTCGTGTAATTGTACACGGCTCTGACAAGCAGAACTTCTGTGATAAGAGGATGGTATTTGGGATTTAGGAGCTGTAGATGTTATTATACAGTAAATGATAGTAGTTTTGAAGTTGAAAGCTGGAGTGTGGATTATTTGTATTCTCGACGACTCCAGAATAACTGAAAATCTGAAGGACGTTTTTACTAGTTTTCACGGACAGGTTTGATACCAGCGATCCCTCAAAGATAGTTATTAATAACAACCTGATTTGGGGCTCCTGGGTGGCTCAGTTGGTTGAGCGTGGGACTCTTGATTTCAGCTCAGGTCCTGATCTCAGAGTCGGCAGATCACTTGCATGGGGCTCTGAGCTCGGCGAGGGTCTGCTTCTCTCCTCCCTTTACCCCCTCCCCTGTCCCCAGAAAACACTCTCTAAAATACATACATATATACATACATATATACATAAATTCCCTTTTGAAAAGTCGTATCGTCAGATCCATGGAATAACTATAGCATTGTAATTCCTAAAAGGTTTAAAGTCACCTGAATTTTTTTTTTAAATTGTGTTAAACTAACCATCTCCAAGTGTATTTTATAGTTAACTGGCATGAAGCACAACATTCCCATTGTTGTGCAGCCATCACCACTATTCATCTCTGACACTTTCTTTTCATCCTAAACTAAAATTCTACTCTGTAACTTCTTCCCCACTGCCCCCAGCTCTTCCTTGGTCACTTTTAATCCTTTCTGTATAAATTTGACTATGCTGGATATCTCATATAAATGTAATCATACAAGTTACCATGATGTTTTCAAGGTTCATCCATATTTATAGCATGTACAGAATTTCATTAAGATTGAATAATATTGGGATGGCTGGGTGGCTTAGTAGGTTGAGGTCAGCCCCTTGGGCTCAGATCATTATCCCTGGTCCTGGGGCAGGACTGAATTCCCAGGTTGGCTCCTTACTCAGCTGGGGAACCTGCTCTCTTATCTGCTTGCCGCTCCTGCTGCTTGTGCCAGCGCACTCGGTCTCTGACGAATAAATAAAATCTTAAAAAAAAAAAAAATTGATGGGGTGCCTGGGTGGCTCAGTTGTTAAGTGTCTGCCTTCGACTCAGGTCATGATTGTAGCTTTCTGGGATCAACACCACATGGGGCTCCCTGCTCACTGCTTCTCCCTCTCCGGCTCCCCCCTGCTTGTGTTTCCTCTCTTTCTGTCTCTCTGTCAAATAAATAAATAAAATCTTAAAAAAAAATTGAATGTTTTGTTGTATATGTATGCATTTTGTTTATCCATTCATCTATCCACTTGTCGAATATTGCGTTGTTGTCTCTTAACTGAATATGCCATACATTTTTCCTTATCCACTTATTATTATTTTTTTAAAGATTTTATTTATTTTATTGACAGACAGAGATCACAAGTAGGCAGAGAGACAGGCAGAGAGAGAGGAAGGGAAGCAGGCTCCCTGCTGAGCAGAGAGCCGGATGCGAGGCTCCATCCCAGGACCCTGGGACCATGACCTGAGCCGAAGGCAGAGGCTTTAACCCACTGAGCCACCCAGGCGCCCCTTCCTTATCCACTTATTATTGAATCTTTTAATCTTTCAGTTTTGTAGGTTTTCTCTGTCAGAAGTGGTATTGCAGTTAAAATCTTCATTATTTTAGCTTTTCATGTGCTTTGAATGATTTTCTTAACCTCATTCAAGTATGAATATTTTAAAAGCTTTTGTGAATAATTGGCAGATTGCCTTTTCCAAGGTTCTACAATATATTTTATACTGCCAGAGTGTTGATTTGATGGGATCATTATCCATGTCAGGCATTATTAACATTTTTTCTTTTATTTATTTAAATTGTGGTAAAATACACATAACATAAAGTTTACCATTGTAACCATGTTTAAGTGTATGGTTTAGTAGTATTAAGTACATTCATATTTTTGTGCAACTATCACCACCATCTATCTACAGAACCTTTTCATTTTGCAAAACTGAAACTCTGTACCCATTCTCCCTATCATCACCCCCCAGCAATCTCCATTCTACTTTCTGTCTATGAATTTGGCTACTCTAGGTACTTCATATAAGTGGAATCATACAATATTTGTCTGTTTTGTGACTAGCTTATTTCACTTAGCATAGGGTCTTTGAAGTTTGCACCTGTTGGAACCTGTGTTAGAATTTTCTTCCTCTTTAAGGTTGAATATGTCTTGTAAATATTTCTTTCTTTTTAAGGCTGAATGATAGGCAAAATGTAGTTCTTCAACATTTCTTCCCTGCTTCCTTTCCTTTTAAGGCTGAGTGTGTCTTACAAATACTACATTTTGCTTATCATTCATCTGTCAGTGTACTTGGGTTGCTTATATGATTTGCTATTGTGGATAATTCTGCTATGAATGTGGGTATACAAATACCTCCTTGAGACCCTGCCTTCAGCTCTTTTGGGTGTATGTACCCAGAAGTGGAATTGCTGGATCATGTGATAATTCTATTTTTCATTTTTTGAGGAATTTATCACTTTTTTTTTAAAGATTTTATTTATTTATTTGACAGAGAGAGCGCGCTCACACACAGGTAGGCTGAGTGGCAGGGAGAGGGAGAAGCAGGCTCCCCGCTGAGCAGAGAGCCCCATGTGGATTCCAGAGAGGACCCTGCGATCATGACCTGAGCCCAAGGCAGCTGCTTAAATGACTAAACCACTCAGGTGCCCCATCACTACATTTTTTAGGAGCTTAAAATGTTGTCTCATTATTGTAATCTATATTTGTATATTTTTATTTTTTTAAAGATTTTCTTTATTTATTTGAGAGAGAGCGAGAGAGAGACAGAGCACAAGTTGGGTGAAGGGCAGAGGGAGAAGCACACTCTCGGTTGAGCAGAGAGCCCAACATGGGGCTCCATCCCAGGACTCTCGGATCATGACCTGAGCCGAAGGCAGACACTTAACCAACTGAGCCAACCAGCAGCCCCTGTCATCTATATTTTTTCTTGATAGTAAGAGCCAGTGTTTTGCTTTTGTTTGTTTTATATACAGTTGGTCCTCACTATTAGCAAATTCTGTATTTGTGAATTTACCTACTTATAATTTATTTGTAATCCCATAACCAGTACTCACAGTTACTTGCTGACATGAGCACAGAATAGCAAAAAATTGGAGTTGCCTGATGTGCGTGTTTCCCGCTGAGGTGAAACAGGGTGATACTGCTTTCTTATTTGGGCTGTCATTCTGTAAACAAGTGTCCTTTTCCTTGTCTATTTTTTGCTGCATTTTTCACATTTTTATTTTTTGCTGTTTGTTGGCGATTTCACTGTTTAAAATTGTCCCCAGGTGTCATGCTGAACTGCTGACTAGTGTGCCTAGGTACAAGAAGGCTGTGATTGCCCTACAGAGAAAATGTATGTGTTAGGAGAGCTTCATTCAGACATGAGTTGCTGTTAGCTGTGCTTTCAGTGTTAATGAATCAATAATACACACTAAAAAGGTGTCTTTAACAGGTACATACAGAAAACAAGGTTATGTATTGATTGGTTGACAAATATTTTGTGACCACAAGCTCCTGTGAATCTTAACCTTGTGTTTTCCCTGGGAGCAAGTGGTTCAGAATTTGCTGACAACGTGTTCCCAGCGACATTGTAGAACATAACTAGTACAATGCCAAGACTGGACTGCAACTGCAGTTGTCTTTGTTACCTGTGAGAGCACAGATTCCTTGACCCCTCAGTGCTCAGCCTGGTGCCTGGCACTCTCCAGGTTCTCAATTAGTATGTGAATGAATGTTTACTTATTGGTTGTTGTTATTTTGTGAATTTATGCTCACTTCTTTTGCCCTAATGCTGATCCAGTGTTTTTCATGTTTGTAGGACCGTGTAGGAATAAAATACGTCTTTTATTTTTTTTACAGGTCTGGGATAAAAGTGAAAGTGGGGATTGGCATTGTACTGCTAGCTGGAAGGTTAGTATTTTTACAGTGCTTTTTTTTTTTTTTTACAGTGCTTTTTAAAAAAATTTAGATGTTTACTATTTATTTGGTATCATCAGTGACTTACTATTCATCTTTGAGAAAATTGTAAAATGTATAATTCTTTTCCTAAAGTATCTTATGTTTTTAACTATTAAAGTAACAGAAATATACATCAGAAATTTTGAAAGTAGGAAAATGTACAATTTCATAGAATTCTAATATAACTATTTTTAGTATTTCAGTATTTATTACCTACTTTTTCCTTTGTGTGTTTGTGTGTGTGTATGTGTGTGTGTATGTATATATATATATATATATATATATATTTTTTTTTTTTTTTTTAAGGAGACTCCACGCCCAGTGTGGAGCCCAGCATAGGGCTTGAACTCATGATGCTGAGATCAAGACCTGAGCTGAGATCAGGAGTCGGACACTTAAGTAACTGAGCTACCCAGGCGCCCCTGCATATTTTTAATAGTTGTGATATTTTGTACAAGTTCTATTTCTTTTTTTAGAAATGGCTTTACTCAGAATTTTACATACCATTAGAGTCATCAATTTTATTTCATTTATTTACTTTTTTTAAAGTTTTTTTTTTTAAACATTTTATTTATCTATTTGACAGAGAGAGACACAGTGAGAGTAAACACAAGCATGGGGAGTGGGAGAGGGAGAAGCAGGCTTCCCTCTGAGCAGGGAGCCTGATGCGGGGCTTGATCCCAGGACCCTAGGATCATGACCTGAGCGGAAGGCAGGCACTTAACTGACTGAGCCACCCAGATGCCCCTAGAGTCATCAATTTTAAATGAAATAGTTCAACAAATGTCAGTAAATTTATACACTTGTGCACCTGTCACCACAGTCTAGTTTTTATAACGATTTTTTTTAAATTTATTTGACGATGGAGAGAGAGAGAGAGAGAGAGAGAGAGGTCACAAGTAGGCAGAGAGGCAGGCAGAGGGGGAGGGGTAAGCAGGCTCCCTGTGGAGCAGAGACCTCGATGCAGAGGTTGATCCCAGGACCCTGAGATCATGACCTGAGCCGAAGGCAGAGGCTTAACCCACTGAGCCACCCAGGTACCCCCACAGTCTAGTTTTAGAACACTTTCATCAACCCTGAAATTTCCCTTCTGCCTTTTTGGGACCAATCCCCTTTCCCCACCGAAGCCCTAGGCAACCACTGAACTATTTTCTGTCTTTGTAGTTTTACTTTTTCTAGACATTTCATATAAGTGGAATTCTAAAATACATAATTCTTAATGTATACTTTCCCTTTTCCTTGTGGTTCATTTATGTTGTGGCATGTATTAGTAGTTTGATCTTTTATAAACAATTCGATGGCATTTGCTGCATTCACAATGTTGGTATAACTATCACCTCTATCCAGTTCTGGAACTATATATCACTCCAAAAGGGAACCCTTATTTCTTCCTTTTTAGTTTAACCACTTAGTTCATAAATACTTTGGTAGGTTTTTAAATCCTCTTAAAAAACAACAGTAAAACGTAAATATATCATGTTTTCTTCAACTGATGATAGTTAATATAGTTGTTTTCTTTTTATTTTGATGACTATCTCTGTAATCTTTATTTCTTAGTTAGGATGTGCTTTAATGGAAATCTAATGTTTAACAAAATCTCACTGCTCTAGTGCATTTTTTACCTGATAGCCTGTATAAATAAGAACTTAAAATGAAACCAAAAGACTGGACAAAACAAAGGATGAAAAATAAGAGTGCAAAGTGTACTTTTGGATGACATTTACCATGTAGAAGTTATACAGTTATGAAAGTTTCCTGAGATTGTTGAGTGTGAAAGTGTTAGATATACAGAAGCATAAAACAAACTTTAGAAACATTATTTGTGTACTGAGGCTCGTTGTCATACTGTGTCTTTACTGGAAAGCACAAATGAAATTCTGTGGATGTGAAATGCTTTAAGACCTATCTGTTCCCTTTTTTAAAAAATTGTTCATGAAGAATTGAAGAATAGTAATTTGCCATTTTTCAAATATTAAAGATAATGCTACTGAGCTTCAAATTGTTTTCTCAGAATACAAGGATTTGCCTTCTTTCTAAATTTGATCGCTCATTGCTGCTTTTCCTGGAATAGTCCACTGTCTAGCCAGGTTTTGGAATTGTTTGTTTTATTACTACAGTTTCTATGTACTACTAGGTTTTTGAAACTAATAATTTTGATTAGTCTTATTTATTTTATTAGGTGGCTGTTTCCTGTAGAGGGAATTTGCAAGTAAAAAAAATGGTGGACTGGTAGATCTTGTTTTTAAACCCTGGTTAGGCTAAACTCTGAAGCAAGTCTCTGTTAGCCTGGAAGAGGTCAACTTTATCCAGCTGGATTTTTACTTATTAGTAAAATGTTAGAAGGACTTGACTCCAGAACAGCCACAATCCTAAATAGAGAATATCTTCTAAAAGTTAAAAATTTCTAGGACTTAACTTTTTTTTTTAATGTGAAATTAGGGGCGCCTGGGTGTCTCAGTCGTTAAGCGTCCGCCTTTGGCTCGGGTCATGATCCCAGAGTCCTTGGGATCGAGCCTGGCATTGGCCTCTCTGCTCAGCGGGAAGCCTGCCTCTCCCTCTCCCACTCCCCCTGCCGTTTTCCCTCTCTTGCTATGTCTCTCTCTGTCAAATAAAAAAAAAAAAAAACTTAAAAAAATGAAATTAAATAGTTTCTGCTCTTATTGAAGTAAATGTATCTGTGGTGTATTTCCTCAAGTAAAATTTTATGTGTGTGAAACATGAGTAAAGTCAGCTTTTTGTTTTTTTTTTTTTTTTTTTTTAATAATTCCTCAGACACATAGTGGATCTGTGTGGCGTGTGACATGGGCCCATCCTGAATTTGGACAGGTTTTGGCTTCTTGTTCTTTTGACCGAACCGCTGCTGTGTGGGAAGAAATAGTAGGAGAATCAAATGATAAACTTCGAGGACAGAGTCATTGGGTGAGACATTTGTTGGTTTTCAGGGGTTGGGAGGGTAGAATGGGGAGAAGGGTGCATGAACGTCCAAGGAGCATCAGTCTTTCCAAGAACGCTTCAGGCACTTGATAAGATGTTCCCACTCCTCACTATATTTACTAGTTCCATTTTTTCCCTCTTCCATGTTTTTCTCCTACTTGTTTATTTAATTTTGTCTTGGGCCTGAAGTGGTACTGAGGAGCACTAGTGGCATTATTTAATTATAACTTTAATGATGGATCTGTGGTATTTTCTTTGTCATACAGTGAGTACCCTCTAAAAATCCATTAAAAAATTGTTTTTTCTCTTTTGTGGTTACCTTTGCCTCTTATAAAATATATTCTTATCTGTATCTGCTATTTACTCTAGCTCTTCCCTGATTGGATGTTTGAATTTTAACAAGAGTATAGTGTGTGTATTGGCCAAACTCCAGAATTGAACTAGATTACCTTTAAGACCCATTCCAGTGTTTTCTTTTTCCTCCCTATTTTTTGTAATAGATAATCAGGTACAAGGTATAAAATGTGAAAGGTACAAATGAGTGTAAACAGTGACAACTTCCTTGTCTTTGGCCACACAGTTTGTTTCCTAGAGGCAACCGCCATTATGAATTTTTTCTATATTCTGGATATATTCTGTGCCTTTTTAAGGATATGATTATAGTGTTCTCTTCTCTGTTCCTAATAGTCCTCTTCACCATCCAGCGCTAATGTTTGTGTGTTGTCAGTACTGCTCTTTTTTTTCTGCTGCACTTTATAAATTGTGGTTTATACGTATTTAACATGTTAACTATAAATGTACAGTTCAGTAGCATTTACAATGCTGCGTATACATCACCAATATCTATAGCAAAACGTCGTCATTCCCAGCATCCTCCTTCCATTCTCCCAACCCCTGGTAACCTCTGTTCTACTTTCCGTCAATTCAGCTGCTGTAGCTACCTCATACAGTGTTTGCCCTCTGTCTGGCTTATTTCACTAAGCAGAATGTTTTCAGGTCCATCCATGTTGTCACATTTATCAGTTTCACTCATGTTATGGCTGAATAACATTCCGTTGTGTGTATATCCAGCGTTTTGTTTATCCATTTATCTGTAGATAGACTGTTCGGTTCTTCCTCCCTTTTAGCTATTGTACATAATGCTGTAACCGAACTCAAGGGATTTGCCGTTTCGGGTGCATCAAATTGAACACAACCCCAGAAAGTATTGAAAGCAAAACACTTGTTATTATTTGTTACAAGTAAGGAGATAAGGAGATAGTTTCCAAAGCACTCTTGAGTGGGGTTAGTATAGGAAGCTTTTATTCAGTGTATAGGGGCAGGGACAGGGAGCTTGCATAAATACTTCAGTTCAGTTGCACATGCCTAGCATATCAGCATGCTAGTACAAAAAACACATGTGTGTTCAAAAAATGGTGGAAAACTCTGCTCATAGAAGATCTTAATATAATGAGCTAAAGGTCAAGGGCTTCTGTGCATGTCCTCAGCTGTAGTACAGCTCAGAGTGGCTCACCTCAGGGGTTATGAGGTGAAACACCTAGTCGGGGGTCTCCTTGGCTGGGACTTTCGGTTCTCCAAAACAAAACATATTCTTCCTTGCTTTTATCCCTTCCCCCTTCCCCTTTGCTGATAGCTTTCAGCCTTTTTTTTTTTTTTCCTTTGAGCCTTCTTATTTGAGAAAGTTCCCCATTGCATCCTAGCTAACTAACATTGCTATTGTGAACATTATTGTACAGATACCTGTTTCAGATCTTGGGTTCAGTTCTTTTGGGTATGAACCTAGAAGTAGAATTGCTGGCTCATATGGTAGTTCTGTGTTTAACTTCTGAGAAACTGCTAAATTGTTTTCCCCAATGGCTATACCATTTTACATTTCCACCAGCAATGCATGAGTGTTCCAGTTTCTCCATGTCCTCACCAATGTTTGCGGTTTTTGTTTTTCTATTGCAGCTGTCTTAGTAGGTGTGAAATGGTATCTCTTTGTGGAGGTCTTTCTTCTTCTTCTTCTTCTTTTTTTTTTTTTTTTGCATTTCCCTAATGGTTTGTGATGTTGAACATCTTTTTATGTGTCAATTGGCCATTTGTGTATCTTTTGTAATGTTTTGATTTATAAGAAATATATTTTTCTTATGTGTTTGGTCTTCCTAATACAGTTCCTGACTTACAGCTCCAGGAGTTGTTGATATTTTCTAAATGTTGAAAGTGATGAATGCATCTTTTGCTATATTAATGGGGTGACTTTGGGGGCTGGTAGCCAATGGGGCCTACCATGTGATTAGAGGGGTGAAACTTCAGTCCCACCCCCTGACCTCTGGGGAGGGGAGAGGTGTTGGATGTTGAATTAATCACCAATGGCCAGTGCATTAATCTGTCATGCCTATGTAATGAAGTCTCAATAAAAACCCCAAAGAACGTGGGTTCAGAGGGTTTTTGGGTTGGTGAACAGGTGGAGATGTTGGGAGAGTTGTAGGCCAGAAGAGGACATAGAAGCTTCTCATGCTTTTCCCCTTACTTTACAATTTATATCTCTTCATCTGGCTGCTTCTGAGTTATATCCTTTTATAATAAATGGTATCTTTTAAGCAGATTGCTTGTCTGCGTTTTGATAACTGTTCATGTTTCTGAAGTGGGGGAAGTCCTACAGGATTGATAATTTGTGGAATCTGATGTTATTTCTGGGTAGATAGTGTCAGAATAGATTTGAATTCAGACAGCCTGTTGCTATGTCAGAATTAGTTGTTAGGGGGGGTTATCCCCTCTCCAACAGTCCCTGAATTGGCATTGGTACCAGAGTCCTTTACTTTTTTAGGGAGATATCTATTCAAGTCCTTTGCCCATTTTTTAAATTGGGTTGTTTGTTTGTTTTTTGCTGTTGAGTTGTATGTAGTTCTTTATATTCTGGCTATTAGTACCTTCTCAGGTATGATTTGCAGATATTTTCTCCTGTTCTGTGAGTTGCCTTTTCTCTCTCTTGACAGTGTCCTTTGATGCACAAAATTTAAAAATTTTCAGGAAGTCCAATTTATTTTTTTCTTGTTTCCTGTGTTTTTGGTGTCATATTCAAGAAACCATGGCAAATACAATGTCAAAAAGGCTTTCCCCAAAGTTTTATATTAAGAGTATTAAATTGTAGCTTTTTAAAAAAGATTTTGTCAGAGATGAGTGAGAGTGCGCGCACGGGGAGCAGCAGGCGGCAGGAGAAGCAAACTCCCTGGCTGAGCAAGGAGCGTGATTCAGGACCCTGGGATCATAACCTGAGCTGTGGGCAGACCCTTAACTGAGCCACCCAGGCATCCCTGAAATTTTAGCTCTTACATTTAGGTCTTTTTTTTTTTTCTTTCCATTTTTATTTAAGTTTTGTATATGGTGCAAAGTCAATGAACAACTTTTTTTTTTTTTTTTTCAAAGTAATCTCTACCCCCAGTGCACAAATTCATGACCCTGAGATCAAGAGTCACATGCTTTACCAACTGAGCCAGCCAGGTGCTTCCAACTTTATTCTTTTGTGTGTTAATATCCAGTTTTCCCAGTATCTTTTTTTTTTTTTTTTAAAGATTTTATTTATTTATTTGACAGAGAGAGATCACAAGTAGACGGAGAGTCAGGCAGAGAGAGAGAGAGAGAGAGAGAGAGAGAGAGGGAAGCAGGCTCCCTGCTGAGCAGAGAGCCCGATGCGGGACTCGATCCCAGGACCCTGAGATCATGACCTGAGCCGAAGGCAGCGGCTTAACCCACTGAGCCACCCAGGCGCCCCACTTTTTTTTTTTTTTAAGATTTAAAAAAATTTTTTAAAAATTTATTTGACAGACAGAGATCACAAGTAGGCAGAGAGGCAGGCAGAGAGAAGAAGGGGGAAGCAGGCTCCCTGCTGAGCAGAGAGCCCAATGTGGGGCTCGATGTGGGGCTCGATCCCAGGACCCTGGGATCATGACCTGAGCCGAAGGCAGAATCTTTAACCCCCTGAGCCACCCAGGTGCTCCCCGCCCCAGTATCTTTTTTTAAGTTATTAAATGTATTATTTGTTTCAGGGGTACAGGTCTGTAATTCATCACAGTACACAATACACAGTGCTCACCATAACACATACCCTCCCCCAGTATCTTTTATTGGAATGACTGCTCTTTGTAGAGGCTGCTTTTAGACAACAGGCTTGAACAGTGGAATATAAAGAAAGCAAGGCTGAATACAAACAGGCCCATAAGGGCCACCCACCTCAAAATATCCATAGGCTCTAACTAACCAATGGGCTACTTATAACCTGGCACAGTTACCAAAAAAGGGAAAATTCCAGAAGTCCCCATACCTCCTGGTCTTCCTCCTTTAAATACAGCCCCCACCCACTGCCTCCTAGCAGACAGTCTCTATGCTGTCCTGCCTGGCACTCCCTTGCACTCCCTTGCGGTGCATTGGATGAATTCCTACACCTATCTCCTTTGTTCTGCGTCTGGTGGATCCTTTCACTGCCTGTTTTTCAGGCTTCTACCCAGTTGGGTTGCTCCACATTTGGGGGCCACCATCAGATTGGAGAGACGCTTTCCCCTTTGAATGGTCTTGGTGTCCTCATTGAAAATCAATTGACTGTACCTCAGAGTCCACAGTCTCTCATGGTTCATCTCCTGGGTTTTGGAGGGGAGGGGGGTGGGGGGTTGGGTGAGCCTGGTGGTGGGTGTTGTGGAGTGCCCGTATTGCATGGAACACTGGGTGTGGTGCATAAACAGTGAATTCTAGAACACTGAAAAGAAATTAAAAAAAAAAAAAAGAAAAAATGAAATAATGAAAAAAAATCAATTGACTATATATAGAAAGAAGGTTTATTTTTGGATTGTATTTTGTTCCATTGGCCTATGTGTCTCTCCTTAATGCCAATATCATATTCTTCTGATTACTCCAGGTTTGTAGCTTGCATGCTAGTCACAGTTTTATAATTTTTTTTTTTTTTTTAAAGATTGATTGTTTGAAATAACCTCTACACCCAGCGTGGGGATCTAACTCACAACCCTGAGAACTGGAGTCGTCAGCCACGTGCCCTTAAAAAATTTTTTTTTAATGTTGGGAGGGGTTGGTTTAATTGTCTTTTCCCTAGGGAAAAGGCAAACAACTGCTTGAGGGGAGGAGAGAAGGGAAATGTATATAATTGGAGGGAGTTTTCTAACAGTCAGAAATAGGTTAATTAGTATGGTAGGCTGGGTTGAGGAGTGGTGGCATAGAAAAGATTTTTGTTTGAACTTAGAGGTAAAGGTTTCCCCCATTATATGAATGTAGAACATACTTAGGAAAACCTTTGTAAGCTGAAACGGCCATAAAGTAGAGAATCAGTTAGCACTAACTTACATGGAAGAATTTTTGAGTGTTCCTGAGCCAAAAAATAACCTCTATTAGGCTTTTCTGATGCCTTAAGACACACTTTGCTAATGTTAGCACAACATAAATCAAGATAAAGCACAGATGCTTGCAGACACAGTTCAAAGCTCTCGAGGCTTGATGCTGAGATGCTGTGTAGGTCCCAGGGAAGGAGCTGGGTGGTGCCATTCTTATACATGAGGGTGCTTGCTGCCTCTAAAGACTTGTAAAACAAATGACAATGCTATTTTCTCTTGTCGCAAAAGCAGGGGTCCTCTTCAGATTTCTTTTGGTTAGCAAGAAAGGTACTAAAGTAGGTCTTTGTAAAAGCAAAGTGCTGTAACATAAACCTTTGAAAAGTAGGGTCTATCTGTATATTTATTTGTATTTAGTTAAATCAGCTGTCATTAATGCTTTTAATATTTCAGCAGTTGTATTGGTATTGATTATTCAGTGGTGCTCATAGACAGATGTTTGCAAGGATATAATCTTTGGAGTTTTATGTGCTCTTTTTCTACTATTGAGACTTCTTAAGATGTATTTTAGTAACCATAGACAATAAAGTGCTGATTTCTAAATTTTGTTATTTTCAGTCAGAAATCTAGATGCCAGAAAGTAGCTTGAACATGCTCTGTTGGCATTCTCTAATTATCACAATGCCAGCTTTGTACCATTCTCTTGGTCTCTAGTAAGCGCCTTCTCTTAAAGTGGTTGGTGGTGATCCAAGTAGGGCTAACTGGCATTTATGTTTAAAGGAAGAAGTTGCATGCTTTCCATTTTACTGTTAAAGAATCTTAATTCATGTAATTTACTGCTTGCAGCATACTGTGCAAAACAAAACTACCTATATTAAAATTCAAACAGTTTGTAGTTTAGTGACTGGTCTGCTTATGGGAGAGTCCTTGCACTCTTAATAAAGTTAGACTTTCTAAGGCAAACTTTTTTTCTACCTTAAAGGGAATAATTAATTATAGGTCACTAATTTGTTACGGATTGCCAACTGTGTATGTGGTATTTTGCTGTGGAGGAAATTGAGACCCAGGTGGTTTTTAAATAACTTATTCAAGGTTATATACCTAGTAAAATGGCAGTGGGATTTTAGAACCCATGTTCTTTCTACTCTACCATCCTTCCTTTTTGTATGTAAATAATTTTTTTTTTCAGGTTAAGAGGACAACTCTAGTGGATAGCAGAACATCTGTTACCGATGTGAAATTTGCTCCTAAACATATGGGCCTTATGTTAGCAACCTGTTCGGCAGATGGTATAGTAAGAATATATGAGGCGCCAGATGTTATGAATCTCAGCCAGTGGTCTCTGCAGCACGAGATTTCATGTAAGCTAAGCTGTAGTTGTATTTCTTGGAACCCTTCAAGGTAAGCTTACACAGAAAACCTGATAATACAATCCTAGTAAAGCAAATTAGTAATTTTTAAGCTAAGCATTTGATGGGTTAATTTCCTTAAAATATTTTCTTAGTCATGTTTATTATTTTTAAAAATACATGTTATGTAGAATAAAAATTCTCTTTAATCTGCCCTCACCCTGTTAGGTCTCTTGTCCCTATTTTTATTCCATAGAAGAAGCCAGCCATTGTAAACATTTGGGTGTACAACTTCTGGGCCTTTTCCATGTATATACAAATAAATACTCAATGTGTTTTTAAATACACAAATATAGGCAACATGCACATATACTATCCTGTAAAGGTAGACCAGAACACACAGACATGTACAGACATATATTCTCCTTACTTGAAATTTGCTTTTTTCATTTACAAATGTATTGTGGGTATTTCCCAGTGTATTAGTATATATGTCTAGTCTTACATTGTTTTTTTTAACTGCTGTACTATATCATAGTTGCTTTTTTTTTTTTTTTTTTAAGATTTTATTTATTTATGAGAGAGAGCATGAGTGGGTGGGAGGGGCAGAGAGAGAGAGAAAGAAGCAGACTCTTGCTGAGCAGGGAGCCTGACATTGGGATCGATCCCAGGATCCTGGAATCATGATCTGACCCAAAGACAGACCTTTAAGCAACTGAGCCACCCAGGTGCTCCTCATAGTTGCTTTCTATTAAGTTATTTTTAAAAATTAAAAGAATAATGAATTACTTGGTAGAGAAAAAATTTCAGGGGCATCTGGTTGGCCCACCCTCCCCCACCACGGTCTTGCTTTCTCTCTCACATAAGTAAAATCTTTAAAAAGAAAAGAAAATAATTTCAAATCTAGAATAGTACAAAATGAAAGGTTAAAAGTTCCCCTACCTGCTAAAAATGCCCTCCATTGTTCTGATTTTAGATTTTAATTCTACCAGTTGCTATTGTATTTTTGTAATTTAAGAAAAATTTTTTTAAGGATTTTGTTTTTAAGTAATCTCTATACCCACCATGGGGCTTGAACCCACAGCCCCAAAATCAAGAGTTGCATGCTCTCCCAACTGAGCCAGCCTGGCACCCCAGTTGCTATTATATTTATAAATGATTTATTTATGCCTCAGGTTCTTGCTATGTTAGCTTTAAACAGTACCTATACTCACTATAAGAAAGATGAATTTAGTACATTTACAAAAGCTTTCCATTTCTCAAGGTATGAGTAGATAGATATCTCCCTTTTTTTTTTTTTTGGTTAAGATTTTAAGTAATTTCTACCTCCAAGTGGAGCCGAACTTACAACCCTGAGGTCAAGAGTTGCATGCTTCACCAACGGAGCCACCTGGTTAGAGAGATCTTATTTGTGGGAATGTCGATGATGGTTTTTTTAGTTATATTGGTAATTATCAGAATTTCAGATAATGTATCCATTTTCAACTTAGTGATTTGTCAATTTTTAGATTAGATATGGACTCAACTCTTTTTTTTTTTTTTTTTTAAACAAATTAGCTTATTTTGCTTATACCTCTCATTCACCTATTTTCTAATATTTTGTTACGTTGCTTATAACTGGCAAGGGGACAACTGAGTATTTTACTCCTTGGGGAGATATGGAATTGGTTTCCCATGAGCCCTTGATCACATTTTTGTCAACTAATAAATACTTAACCTTATTTTATGAGTGTTTGTGTTTAAAGATACCTTATTTAGCATATGTTGCTGATTCATTAACATTGAACTCTGCCAACAGCCTTAAAAATCATGCCTTAACAAAGCTTATCTAATACAGTATTTTCTCCATAAGGTATATCATAGCCTTTTTGCTAAGCTTAGAAACACTAGACTGTACTTTAGTACCACGTTTGGGCACCATTTTAAAAAAAGAAATCGCCAACCCACCACAAAAATGCAAAAAGCATGGTGGTAGATAGAGTGCAACACTTGTTTTCAGTGTGAGAGCTGAAATAAGAAGGCAGAACCTTACCTTGTTTGACCTCAGCATGGAACATGTAGGTCGGATGATTCATTTTTTTGGAGAGCCGCTCCAGACATGTCATGAGTTGACCGTGAAAGCCCCAAGTATTGGATTTTGGGGGTTACAAAAAATTTTAGTAAGCAGGCCAGTTTACAAATAAAGAACCTGCAAATGACAAGGATTGGCTGTATCTACTTTCTCAGAGATCATTTGTATACCTTGGTCTTTATTTTCATGCATCTTGGTTTCCTTGTGTGTTAGTCTTTGCTTGTTTTTTTTTGTAGTTACGAACAAGAGAGTAGTATTTATAGCTAGGAACCGGTATTGGTATTTTTCTACTGTTAGGTGCTCTGTTTTCTTAGTAGCACACTCTTTTACCTAGGCTTGGCTGAGTTTCAACTGAGTAGGTAGAGTGTGTTGGCAAAATTTCCTTGTAGGGAGTATAAACCAAGGGAACTGGTGGGCTGGGGTACCCCTGAATTTCAGGAGGACTTCACTTTGGGGATGGAGCACCTTAATTTTTGTTTCTTCTTGTCCCTCTCTCTGCCACTTTTAGAGTGCTGTAAAGGTCTATTAAAGAACTAAACCTTTTTTTTTTTTAATTACCACATTCTGTTTTCAGCTTTATGAGGTTGGCAGATGACAAGGTCAGAGGTTTAAGGAGTCATGTTCATAGGGATATTACTTAATCTGGATGAGGGAGGCAAAGGAAATCAGTATTGAGGTAACTAGGCACAGAAATTAAAAAAAAAAATTCAACCTAGAGTTCACTTCAGTAGAGGTCATGCTTTTATTATCTTTTGCCTTTTTAACAGACTTTATTTATTTATTTATTTTTAAAAGATTTTATTTATTTATTTGACAGAGATCTCAAGTAGGCAGAGAAGCAGGCAGAGAGAGAGGAGGAAGCAGGCTCCCTGCAGAGCAGTGAGCCCCATGCGGGGCTCGATCCCAGGACCCTGGGATCATGACCTGAGCTGAAGGCCGAGGCTTTAACCCACTGAGCCACCCAGGCGCCCCTCTTTTGCCTTTTTAAAAATGAAGTTGACCACAAATGAATCTAGAGAAGAGAATGACATGTGGGGAGCATGCCTTCTTGAGGGCTGATCTTTTTCTGCTTTTCTTCCTTCTGTCAGGGTTTCTTCTTTTTGTACAAAGCACTTAAAATCCTTTTGCCAACATTGGGGAGGGTATGTGCTATGGTGAGTGCTGTGAAGTGTGTAAACCTGGCGATTCACAGACCTGTACCCCTGGGGATAAAAATATATTATATGTTTATAAAAAATAAAAAAAATTAATAAAAAAAATAATAATAATTAAAAAAAATCCTTTTGCCATGAATTGGTTGCCATAGGATTACTTTTCATTTTATAGTTAATGACCAAATCTTTCAGGAAGAAAAATTCTAAGACCTCCTGGCGGTCTTTTTTTTTTTTTTTTTTTTAACACTTTTGTATTTTCTTAAATTTTTTTAGGTGAATTTTTTTTTTTTTTTTTTTTTAAATCATTTATTTATTTTAGAGAGAGCACACGAAAGAGATTGTGCACAAGCAGGAAGAGGGACAGAGGGAGAAGGAGAGAGAGAATCTCAAGCAGACTCAGTGATGAGTGCAGAGCCCGACATGGGGCTCGATCTCATGACCCGAGCCAAAAATCATGAGTCTGTTGCTTACCCTTGAGTTACTAGAAGCCCCAAGAATTACTGTCTATTAGCAAAAGGATGGTATCATTTGTCCCCATTTTGAGCATTCTCAAGGACATACCTTTCCAAGGTGTGGCTGTGTCAGATGTATGGCAGGGATCTAGTCATGGTAGTGATATGCTTATTTGTGGGTTGTAGAGCTGTTTGATGCCAGGTTTTTCTAATTCTCTGAATTAGATGTATATTAACTTGATAATTATGTAAAAAAGTTTTTACTTTTCATTTCTAGTTCTCGTGCTCATTCCCCCATGATAGCTGTAGGAAGTGATGACAGTAGTCCAAATGCAATGGCCAAGGTTCAGATTTTCGAGTATAATGAAAATACCAGGTGAGTACTGCCTTGGTTTTAATTAGTGTCCCAAATTGCATTTAATTTTTAAAAATGTTATTTCTTTATCCATTCATTGAATTATGCATGATTCATTACCTATTTACTAATTCCTGTGCTATGCCAAGTTCTGTGCTAGGCTCTGATAATATAAAATTAAATGGTATAGAGGAGAAGGTGACTGATTTTCCAGTATGTACCATCTCACTGGGAAAACAAACAAAAATATTAAAGTGATGTTGAATTTTATAAACTGGGAGAATTGGGGTGTTAAGGGTTTACTATACCTAGGCAGGAGAGGGCCAGGAAGGTTCTCCAGACAGAACTTATGGGATGAGTAAAAGTTAGCCAAAGAGGGCAAAACGTTCCAAATGGAGAAAACTACAAATGATAAGGTACGTGAACAAGAGAGAACCAGTATATTTTTAGTGTAGTTGAAATGTAATAGGCAAAAAGGAGTGTGGTAAGAAATAAAGCTTAGATCTGTGAGACCTAGTGTTCCATGTTTAGATTTTATTTTATGGGAAATGAGAAGCCATTGAAAGATTTTTGAGTTGGGGAATGATGGCTTGCATTGTAGTTTAACTCTTCCATAGGTATGGAAAGTATTTTTGAGGGCAGAGGTTGAGGTGGGAGATTGTAGTGGCTTTGGGATAGAGTAGTGGCAATGGGGATGGAGAGAAGTAGGCAGTTGGAGAATAAATTAAATGGTATCAATAGGATCTGATGACGATGTAGAAGGTGAAGAATGGGGGAAGCTTTTGAGATGACTTTCAAGGTTCTGGCTTAATAGCTCAATGGATGGTATGTAATTTCTTGAAATAAGGACATCTGGAAATAAGACAGATTTGAGTAGAGTATAGCAGCACATGATGGAAAATTTATGTTGGGTCATGTTGTGATACTTGCAACACCTCTTCGAGCTGTAAAGAGGTGTATTC
The DNA here is from genome assembly GCF_002288905.1 of Enhydra lutris kenyoni. Classification (NCBI taxonomy): domain Eukaryota; kingdom Metazoa; phylum Chordata; class Mammalia; order Carnivora; family Mustelidae; genus Enhydra; species Enhydra lutris. The sequence goes on along the minus strand of NW_019154092.1, from coordinate 4,946,758 downwards.
AGAGTCTTACAGGAAAAGAGAGCACACATCAGTTGATCAAGTGGGCTTCACATGTGCTAGACAACAGTCTTGAGTCGAGGAACCAGATATTGGGCAGGGCCAGAAGCAGAAAAGAACAACTAGAGTTTTCCCCTTATCTGTAGGGGATATGTTCCAAGACCCCCCAGTGGCTCTCTGAAACCTGAAATAGTATGAAATTGTATATACTCTATTTTTTTCTATACATACATACCTATGATAAAGTTTATAAGTTAGGCAGAGTATGAGATTAACAATAGTAGCTAGTAGTAACATGTAAGAATTGAAATAATACACTGTACATAAAAATTATATGAATGTAGTCTTTCTCAAAATATCTTACTGTGTTGGACTCACACTTCTTCCTGTGATGATGTGAGATGATAATGTGATGAGATGGAGGAAGGGGAATGGTGTACACCTGTGACGTAGCGTTAGGCTACTGCTCACCTTCTGACGATGTATCAGGAGGATCATCTTCTGGATGGCAGTTTGATCGTGGGTAACAAACTGTGAGAAGCAAGACTGGCTAAGGGGGGGACCACTAATTCCTTTGGGCTCTGCAATTCAGAATGTTACTAGGGTTTTTGCAGAGTTCTTATACCAGCTCTCTAACTTCCCAGATTATTGATTTCTTCAGAGAGTCTCTGCTTACACAGTGTTGTCCAGTAGAACTTGCTGTGCTGATGGAACTGCCCCATGCCTGTACCAGCTAACGTAGTGGCCACTAGCCACATGCAGCTGTGGAAGCTCAGAATGTGCTACTACAGCGGCAGAACTGCATTTGTTTATTTTTAGAAATTTAAATTTAGATAGGCACATGTGGCTAGTGGTTGCAGTATTGGCCAGCATAGTTCTAGATTATAGGAACCTTCCTCTACAACTTTTGAGGCTTTTGTAACCTTTTAAGCTACTAAAGCTATGAACAATATTAGTAGCACATTGTTTTTTTTAATAAACATTTCTTAAAAGATTTTATTTGTTTATTCATGAGAGGCAGAGGGAGAAGCAGGCTCCCCACCAAGCAAGGAGCCTGATGTGCTGGGATCATGACCTGAGCCGAATGTAGACACTTAACCTACTGAGCCACCCAGATGCCCTATAAACATTTTTTGTGATTAACATATAATGTATTATTTGCCCCAGGGGTACAGGTCTGTGAATCATCAGGCTTACACATTTCATAGCACTCACCATAGCACATACCTTCCCCAATGTCCATAACCCTATCCCTAACCCCCGACTCCCCGCCCTATAAACATTTTTTAAAAAGATGTATTTGAAAGTGAGAGAGCGTGCACATGCATGACAGGGGAGGGGTAGAGGAAGAGAATCCCAAGCAGACTCTCTGCTGAGCATGGAGTCTGATGCAGGGCCTGATGCCATGGCAGAGATCATGACTTAAACCAAAACCAAGAGTTGGACGCTTAACTGACTGAGCCACCCCGGTACCCCTAATAGCATATTTTAAAGAGGCTTCATGAAGAGTTAATATTGTTAAAGTAATTTCTTTCAGCCTTAGCTGAACAGAATGAGTTTGGAGGCATAAATTGAAAATTTAATAGGGGGACCATTTCTAAAACATAGGAGAATGAAAAGTGCTTCATAAATAATATTTGAATAAAGGGATAAGAACTTCTAGTTAGTTCTGAAAGAAAATACAGGGCAGATAGAAAAGAACCTAAAACTTAAACGAATTCAGTGATAAAGATAATGGAATGAATCTCTTAGCTAGTAGAAGGAATCTAGATTAGGAGCCCGATTTCCTGCATTATCTCCTATAACAAGGAGCTTGGCAGCAGAGCAGTTCTGGGGTCAGTTAAGCAGCTCACTTGGTGCAGTGGCCTTGGTATTTTCCTTTTTTTTTTTTTTTTTTTGCTGTCATACTTAGTGTGTGGTGACAGCTCCCTCTTAGATCACAAGAGCCTTTCTAGGTTTTCACATGGAAATACAAAGAAGGGCATTTGCTTTCATGTTTCTTTATATTAGGGAGAGAGAATATTTTCTGAAAGCATCTTAGCAGGCTTTTCCACTGGGTCCCCTGGCCAGAATTGGGTTACTTACCATGCTTTAGATGCAAGGGAGTCAAACAGTAAGGCCTGGTATTTTCTACATATGACCAGGAAGTGGCATTGGGTAGGTAAAGGTGTCTGTGTGTGAGTGTGTGAGGGATTGACTTAGGAAGTTATCAGACCTTTAAATTCACCCATTTTTGGATTTTTTTGGTCTGATTCTTTGAAGCAAGAATTGTTCAAAGGTTCTTATATAGATTAAACATGTTAACATAGAGTGATAGTGGACTATGTAGCATGCAGTGATGAATACCTAGTTGATCTTCCTGTAAGTAATAACACCACTTAGTACACAGGAGACATTTGTCAAATTAACCAGTATTGGATATTTTTATTTCTTTGGTGAGTGAAAATATTAAGAAAGACCTGGTCTTCATAGTGATGTGCCTGCCTTTATATAAGGCATTCTCACATATTTTATGAAATTCAGATTCTAACAATCATCTTATGAGTAGGGTAGGTAGCTTATATTAGCACCATTTTATAAATGAAGAAACAGATCAGCAAGGTAAAATGATTTGTCTAATATCAAACAGAAGTCAGGAGTAGGAGAGTAGAAGCAGCAAGGCTGTGGATTAGATTACTCAGGGTGAGCAATATAGGGTGAGGAGAGGTTAAGGAAAGAACAATGAGGCATGTCCTGGCTTGGAGACATTTGAGAAAAATGTTGGGGTGAAAAGAAGGCCAAGCATAGAATGTTGAGAACACTAATATTTCAGAAGAGGGTAAGGTAGGTGCCTCTCTCTGACTCCTCTGTTACACTCAGGGTTCTGTGCTTCACTTCTGTTCCTGATACTCAATTGATGACATAGAAAAATGGAATAGGAGACTCTTAATCTGTTGTCTCCTTCATTGTTTTCTTCTCTGTTTGCAGATAGAGAAATAGAATTGTAGGGATGAAGTAGACTTTGGTATAGCTTCCTTTATCCCCACTAAAATTCCATTCTTGGTGTTATCAGGTTCATTTTTCAATTTATACTCAAGTACTTAGGAATTGAATTACTCTGTTCTTGGAATTAGATATTAATGGCTAATAAATCAGGATCTCATTGAATAATTCAAGTTTTTTTAAACTGTTCTAAGCTAAACTTATGAAGTCAAAGAAAGGAACCCAGGCGGCTTTATTAGTTTACTAGGGTTGCCATAACAAATTACTAGAAACTAATGGCTTAAAACAGAGATTTATTCTCGCAGTTCCAGAGGCCAGAAATCTGAAATCAAGGTGTGGTCAGGGCGTGCTTCCTCCACAGTCCTTCCTCGTCTTCCTCTGGTGGCTTTGGGAGGTCCTTGGCATGTGGCTGCATAAGTTCATTTTCTCCCTCTGTCTTCAGATGCTGCCTTCTCTGTCTGTTTCTCCTTTTCTGTCTTTTATGCAAATGATCCAGGATGATCTTATCCTGAGATTCTTAATTATATATGCAAAGATCCTTTTTCTAAATTAGGTCACATTTCTGTTTCTGGGGTTAGGCCTTGGCCATATTGTATACTCTGAGGTAAACACTGCTTCAATGTGGATTTTTAAAATTTTTCATTTCTGAAATTTTTATCTGAATTGGTTTTTCATTAGGAAATATACAAAAGCTGAAACCCTCATGACAGTCACAGACCCTGTGCATGACATTGCCTTTGCTCCAAACTTGGGAAGATCTTTCCATATTCTAGCCATAGCAACCAAAGATGTGAGGATTTTTACATTAAAGCCTGTGAGGTGAGTTTTTGAAGCAATTACTAATTTAAAACTGTTCTTAACTCATTATTATTTTCTTCCATGGAGAAGAGTGAAGTGGCAACTGTGAACTGAAGAATGGATTCTTTATTGAACATTTTATCTACAAATATATGAGTTTTGGGGTTGGGGAATGGAATAAAGACAGGAGATTTATGTTTTCTTAATTGCATTTTCTTTAGGCTGATATGATGATTTGGATCCTCTGAATATAATTGGTACTCTGTAAATGTTTGAACAAATGAGAGGTGGGAGTTTACTTAGGAAAATTAAATTAGCACTGAGACATTCTTGTGAATAATCTGTTTAATCTTTAGTTTTGGAATTGTGAGTTTCAGTTCTTTTCCTTTTTCCTTCCTTTCCCCCTTCTATTCTTTCCTTCCTACAGCTTTCCTTTTAAAATTGTTATGTATTTTATTTCTCAGTTTTGTGTGGGGGAATCCTCTTTTGTTTTTCTTTCTTTCTTTCTTTCTTTTTTTTTTTTTTTTTAAGAGAGAGAGTGGGTGGTGGGGGGCCCGGAGGAGCAGAGGAAGAGGGAGAGAGATAATCTTAAGCATGCTCCAAGCCCATCTCAGAGAAGCCATGAGGCTTAATCTTGCAACTCTGAGATAATGACCTGGGCTGAAATCAAGAGTTGGACGCTTAACTGACTGAGCCACCCAGGCACTCCTGTTCCTTTCTTCCATGAAATAATTACTGAATAATTTTTACGTGGTAGGATCATACCAGGTGCTGGGGAGTCAAATGAAAGCGACATGGCCCAGCTCTCAATGACTTAAGGTTGGAGGGGTGTGGGAGGAAAGGTGGTGGTTATGGATTTGCACAGTTTTATAATGTAATATGGTAAAAATAATATAGTACGTGAGACCATTTGTATTTTAAAAATTAAAACTCTGTGTGTGTGTATGTATAAAATCTTTAATCAGCATTTCTTAGGGAAATTTTTTTAATTAATAGGAAAGAACTTACTTCCTCTGGTGGACCAACAAAATTTGAAATCCATATAGTGGCTCAGTTTGATAATCATAATTCCCAGGTCTGGCGAGTGAGTTGGAATATAACAGGAACAGTGCTAGCATCTTCAGGAGATGATGGCTGTGTGAGATTGTGGAAAGGTAAGATTTTAATGAAGGAATTGTTGCTCTGTGTTGGTACATCAGAATTTTCAATTAGAAATGTGTAAATTCAGAAATACTTTGGAAAAAATTATCTTTCTACAGTTACTTAAATTGATGTCTTAACATTAATTTGTGTTATATTGAACCTCCATCCATTTATTTAGTTCATGGCAGTTAGGACTGATTGAATTGTTTTTTAAGTTTCCATGTGGAAAAAAGCAACTTTTAAAACTAAAAGTAATTGTAACAGAATATGTGGTATAAGATACTGTTTGCTATATTATGCGGTATCTCCAAAAGATACCATTTGCTATATTTGTAATCTGTGTGACTGCTCTACAAACTCAGGATAGGACTACAGACATCTCCTATTAAATAATTGCTTTCAGCCAACCAGCCCTTCATAGGACAAAACCCAGTATCTACCCCACTTCCTGTCTGCAGCTCTCAGAAGTTGAAGCTTCTGGCCACTGATTCTGAAAGTTTCTTGTGCCATGCTGAGAATTCCGTCTAGTAACTCAATGCTCACTGGTTGCTGCAGCATGGTCTGCACTTTTCCATGGAAGTTTATCCACTGGGCGGAGGGGTCTTTGGTCTTTTTACCACTCTAGTTGGTGGTATCCCACTTTTAGGATCCAAACTTAAGCTTAGTTCGTGTACCTTGAGCAGTTACTGTTTCTCAAAATGCAGTTTGACTGAGTCTCCCATGGCCAGTTCTAGGCTGTGGTAGAACCAGCCCAGACTTCAATTTCCTCAGTGTCATTTGATATCAAGGGCTTTGCTTCCTTTTCATGCCTCTGGGCTTTAGTCAGGACCACACAGTTCCACTCCAGCAGGCTCCCTAACTTGAGTTTCCTGGACCTGGTGTCTCCAGCAGTCTGTTTTGCATTCAGAGAATTAGGCCATGTTGGGTAAGCCACTCAAACCCTAAAGGTTTGTTACTTAAATCCATCTCTGAGGACATTAGGTACCCACATGATCTATACTTGCATAACTAAGAGGACAACTCCATTACCCTCCATATACATGTGATTGAAATTCATTTTCCTGAACTTGAAGAATTTATTTTGATAGTAAAATGTTAATGTGGTAAATTAGAGAATAGTCTTTGTTAATATTTATCTTATAAGGAGGGAGAATGATAAAAATTTTGTTTTTTAAATTAGTTCTTGTAAAACTTTACAAAATAATTGTTAAAATTGAATATATGTATTTCATTTTAAATATGTAATATATCTTGAGAGATATGTTATAGTTTTTTTTATTATAGTTATTTCTTCTTGTTTTTTTAATTATAGTTAAAGGACTTGACCACAAATTTGTGCCCTTGAGTACAGCTGTTAGTCATGTTAATGTATTTGACCATTTTCTTTTCAGCCAATTATATGGACAATTGGAAGTGTACTGGTATTTTGAAAGGTAATGGGAGCCCTGTCAATGGGAATTCTCAGCAGGGAAACTCAAATCCTTCCCTAGGTTCAAATATCCCAAATCTTCAAAATTCATTAAATGGATCTTCTTCTGGCAGGTAGGCTGTTTTGTGGGAAAACTAGAAATTATCTCCTTTTTAAATCATTCTGGTAGGCATACTATAAGTCTGTGATTTTGTGGATTTTAAGATTGAATGAAGAAATTCATACATAAGTAGAAAAAAATTCACTTTGTTAGTTCTGTGTTTACCTTATGTGGCCATATTTATAGGTAGATTGTTAACCTTTAAACTAAACTATATTCTGAAATTTAATGGTCTGTCAGAAATATTTATAACTTTAAGATTTTACTTTGCTTCTAAAGTCAGATGAAGAGTAAATCTGGCATAATGCCTAGGATTTTTTTTAGTCCTAACTGAACATGAGTATGTTAGTGGTAGTAGTACAGGCTTTGAATTAGGTCAAGCTGAAATTTTAAATAAACTGCATTAACCAAGGCTTTGTAGAAGAGAGTGAGTTAGATGTGTTTTTTTGGTGTGTGTTTAAAACTTTAATAGATATTTAAGAGGAAATGGTAAATTCTGATTTCTTGATTTTTAGAATTTTTAACATATTTTAGATTCTTGTTTATCTTAAACAATGTTTGATGTGATCTCAAGAGTCATCCTTTGTTTTTATATTCAAATTTCAAATATGCGAATTGGTAAGATAAAGTTATTTTAATATGCCTTTGTGAATAATTTGGAATACAATTCAGGAAACTTCAAAGCACAGCCTTAACAAATTGTCCTGTGGTTATCCTGTTGTCATCTTAAATAACAGAATTCTATTTAAAATTTCAACTATTTTTATATTGTTATATTTTTATATTAAAAAAAAAGTCCTTAAATCTTTTGAGATTTAAGTATTTGCATGAAAACAATTTTAGGTTACCACCGAAAATACCAGATTATAAAGAATATTTCATGAAACAAAGGATTCTACCGTTAATTAAAAAAAAAAAAAAATCTGGTTTGTGGTTGCTGTCTGTTACTGTGTATATTGTAAAGAGCTTTGAAGTTTTGGTCTGTATTCTTATTGTGCCAATAACCGTGTGTGTTAGATCTGTGATGCATTTTTCCCTTCTCCATTTGTATTATGTCCTTTAACAGAAAGCACAGCTGAGTACCAGCTAACTGGAGTAACTTTGCTGTTTTGCTGCTTGTTGCATGCACACAGGAACGGAGAGCGAGCTCCTTTTCCCCTTCCCCAGCGCCGTTTGACCTCTCCCGAGATACACCAGCAGCCTGCTTACTACTAAACGCAATCCAAAAGGCCTTTAAAAATCCAGTGTATATCATTTTTTTGTACTAGCCGTTTATTGACGCTATTTGAAGCTTTTGAAATATAAATGGAGAGGCTTTTTGTTGAGACATTGTCACCAAAACAATTTTTTGAAATGGTCCTGAAACTAACATGGGTTTTAAAATTAAAAGGATTGTTCCTATCCTTATAAGCAGTTGGGACGAGGGTAAATATCACTTTATTCCATTTGGAGAAAATAGACTTATCTCTTTTGTTTTCTAAAACAGTAGGCTAAAATGATGAATTTTTATAATTTGAAGGTTGAATAAATATTTTTCATAAAGATTGTTTTGAGTGCTAATTTGTTTACCTTTTGTAGAATTGGTTTACACATGGTATTATTTAGTACAACTCTGTCATTTCTTTGTAATATTTAAAAAATATTAGTAAAGGAGTGAGAGAAGTAGTAGTAAAATGAAAGTGATTTGACTGTACAGTTTGCGGCCAAATTAAACATTTGGTATTGCTTCATTTTATAATTTGGTAGTAAAATGAAGACATCTTTGTAAATATTCAATTCATATTCACTAAAGAGCTTAACATTTCTAATATGTGCTTGTATATTTTTTTTATGGTATGATTCCATGGCTTAAGTTTTTCTTCAAAATTTGGAAGCCTACTGTAAGAGGAGCAGTTAAAAATTTGCTAAAATTGTGCATGCATGTTAACCTCCACATTCCAAGTCTCAGGAATTTAATTTAGTTGGCTGCTTCATTTAGTTCATATTCTCTAGAACTTTGACCTTAATGATAAAACTATAAGTCTTTGCTAAAATGCTTAAGTATTACGGGTAAGTTATAAAATGGCAGAATAACAACAAGGACATATTCTTTGAGCTCTTTTGCTTAACAAAATTTTGTACTGTTTAAGGTTTTTGCAGAAAAGCACCTAAGTATTTTCAAAGATTGTATTTCTTCAGAAGTATATTGCAATAGCTGGCCATACTATATGAAAGTATATTTGGATTGGTTCTCAGTGTCATGTATGCACTAAAAAACCTGTGCCTGCTGCTACTACAATCGAAGCATTGCTTAAAATAAAGAAAAAGCTTATTAGATTTGTAAATTTACAGGATAGCATCAAATATGAAAGATTAGAAAATGTTTTAAATTATAAAATGTCTTTTTTTGTAACATTCATACTGATAATTTTTTTTAACATTTTAAGTTTAACAGATTGTATTTCTTTCTTTCAAGTTTCTATACTTGCTTAAGCAAGCTTGATTTGAGTAAGGGTCTTGATTTTTGCGATTATGTTCTGTTAGTTTTGGCATGAATATACTAAAGCTTTTTTTTTTCAGCATGTGTTTTCTCCTCTTTGGTTCTCTTTGTATTTACTACTTTTCTCTTTTTCTTCTGTTTTTTTTTTCTTTTTTTTTTTTTTTTTTTTTTTTTTTTTTTTTTTTTTTTTTTTTTTTTCTGTTGTTTTTGTTTTGTTTTGGTGTTTTGTTCCTGTCTTCATTGTTTCAGGTATTTCTTTCCCCCTCTGGATTCCCCACGGGCTGGATCGAGATGGTCCAGTTATGCCCAGCTCCTTCCTCCTCCTCCTCCTCCTCCTCTGGTAGAGCACTCTTGCGATGCTGACACTGCCAACCTCCAGTATCCTCACCCTCGCAGACGATCTCTCTCTCGGCCTCTTAATCCCTTACCTGAGAATGAAGGGGTTTAAAACACTGATTTAACACTTAAAGGCCTTATTCAAGTGCTTGTAAATGCTTTCATTCCTGGCTGCTTTTTGTTTTTCATTTTCTTTTAGAAGATTTTTCTAACTTAGGGTCTGTCTTGCATGTATTACAACCAGAACACAGTGTTTTGAACCTAAATGTGTTTGTGCTTCTGCATCAAAGGAACATTTGGCTCACTGGTTGATAACCTTTGATGAAATGAGATAAGTACAAGTAACATGAACTGTGAGTTACAGTAGCTGATTTCAATTTCAAAGTGCCTATTCTGTAAGTTTTATTTTGAACTGTTATGGTGTTAGTTTTCTTATGGTTTGTCATTCTGGTTCGTGTGAAAGGATTACCATAAAGTTCACTTTGCCTTTGAGACGTACTAAGAAATGTTTTACATTTTACAGGCTGTTGTTGCAACCAACTAGTTTGTAAAATAAATCATTCCTGTGTATAAAGCAGCAAAACAAAATAATGGACTGTTGGGTCTTTTTTTTTTTTTTTTTTTTTTTAAAGAAATTGCCTTTTACTACTTGGAATTATTGTTTAAAGCTTTTGTAATTATTCTCCAAGTAGATTATTTAATAAAATATATTTTAAAAGATATGAATCTCTTGCCTTATGAAAAGAGAATGTACAGCTGGCCCTTGAACAACATGGGTTTGAACTGCACTGATGCACTTATACATAGGTTGATGGTTCCTCCCCCCTATAAAGGCAGTTTAGTACTGTAAATGTACTTTCTTATCTTATGATTTTCTTAATACTTCTTTTCTCTAGCATACTTTATTATAAGAAAACATTAGTTTGTATAACATACAAAATAGGTGTTAATTGACTGTTCATGTTACTGGTAAAGCTTCTCTCAACTATAGGCTATTAAGTTTTTTTGGGAGTACAAGGTTAAGCCCAGATTTTCAACTATGTGGGTGCATTGGCACCACCTAAGCCCTAGTTGTTCAGGGGTCAACTCTATTCTATTTGATAGATGATAACGCTTGTATCTCCTTATAATAGTACGTTGAAAAAAAAAAAAGAAAGAAAAAGAAAAAAACCCAAACAATAAAAAATTGGGAGATGAGCATGACATTTATTTAGAAGGTAGAAAGTCAATATGTAGACTAACATCTACAACTGACAGATGTTGACTTCCAATCTAATTACACATTATATTATTTTTTAATACTTTTGAAATTTGAAATCAGAAAATAATTGACAATAATTATGATAAAGTGATTAAAACTATGAGACTAGTAATATTCTTTTTAGTTCAGTTTTCTTAAGAATTGCCAAGGATTTAACTTTTCTTTAGGACTAGAGAAGGTGTAATTTGAATAGCATTTCATATGTGTCTCAGTTAATCACATGTAGGTACAATTGTTATAACCATATAATTTCTTATCTAATTTTCAAAGACACCTTTCCTTTGTATAGTGTCATACCCTTGAAACTTCTTAACCTGCAAGGGATAAAGAGCTAATAAGAGAGTAATTTTAACATAAGGAATATTTGAGTTTTGTGCTGACTGATTAAAGTGTTTTTTCCATAAAGTTGTTAGCATTTTAGCATTTCAATCTATGGAGAAGAGCCTTTTCCAGATAATTCTCAGAGGTCTTCCTTCTGTTAAAGGGCTTTAGACTTGCTAGCTTTGTTTGTGTTCAAAGCAAGGGGTCTAACTTAAGGCTGAATCTAGCTAAGAATTAAAAATTCATGTCTTTGAGATTTCAGTTGTAGAGGTGCATGGGGTTAGAATGGGCAAATGAAAGGAGACAGATTCTCCAACTTAATGAATATCAAGCATCTTTTACGTGCCAGATACTGTGCTGATACATAAAACAAAACAAAAAACAAAATGTAGTCTGCACACAAAGTTATTTTAGTGGGAGAAGCCTTTTACAGAATTTACAAAAAGTAACCAGGATTCGGTTTCATAATAAAGGTCGAAACACAGAAAGTGATTTACTTGGTCTGACTAGGTTTGGAAGCAATGTGGGAGGGTATTCAACAGGTGGAGTAGTTGAAGCGGAGGAGGGTAGGAGTTCTGAGGTGATGACCCAGCGGTAAAAGAGGATGGGTTATTTGGGCAACAAGTTATAAGCATTAGTCTGCTGTGAGGTCCATTTGGGGAGCTCATGGGAGATTAATCTAGAATCAAACTTTGTGGTCACATTGTATGCGGCTTTGTATATCTGTGGCTGAGATTTGCCACAAAGCAGTTGGTAGAGGAGAACTATGGGAGATGACTGCCTTTTCTTAACTGGATAAACATGACTTCTAATTCCTGGGAGGCATCCCTAGCCCTGAGACTTCTGCAAGATCTACCCAGGGTCCTGGATGATGGACATTAAGGAGGGCATGTGATGCAATGAGCACTGGATATTTTAGAAGACTGATGAATCACTGAACTCTACCTCTGAAACTATTAGTGCATATGTTAATTAATTGAATTTAATTTGAAAACAAAACAAAACAAAAAGATCTACCCAGTGTCTAAGGAGATTTGAAATCATTGGGAGTTGTGTGCCTCTTTTTCATTTGGCAAGTAAGTTTGGATAATAGCTAGTATTTGTTGAGTACGTCCATGTGTCAGTGCTCTTTTAGATACTTCATGTGAATTAACTAATCTCACAACAAATCTCTGAGGCAAGTGCTCTAAGTACCCCATTTTACCTGTAAGGAAATTGGAAGGTTAAAGCTCTTTGTCCAAGGCTGCACAGCTAGGAAGTGAGAACCAGAATTGAGATTTTGGCAGGCTGGTATCAGTCTCCGCTCTCCTGCTTGCAGATACTTTGGATCCTTGTCATTAGAGTTCCACCAGGTTGCTGGATGTTGTGGGGAGAGCTTTGGTCACTTGATTTTTATGGAAGAAGGACATTTATTGAGTTGGGTACAAGGATACAGGGTGAACGAATAGACACATTCCAGTAGTTCACCTCCAATGTATGCTCGTGGTGTAGACAGAGTAGTTAAGATACTTTGTGAAACAGGATTGCTCATTACAGTCAAATAGCATCCTTTTAGTTCTAAAGCTAGTAGGTTTATTTTTCTGGATTCAGAAAACCTTGAGATTTTCTCCACTTACCTTCGTTCATTGAGTGTGGACAAAGGTAGAATAGGGGTAATTAGAGTTTGCAAATGTCAAAGCTGGAGGGTTTCAAGAAAAAAAATGGCAGGAGAATTGCAGAGACATCAACTGAGTTTGACAGGAGGCTAGTTCTAATAAAATAAGTGTTGAAAGAAGATTCAGGACCAAACCAGATATCATAACATGAATGGCTATAAGGTGTGAAAGTGAAGGTAAGGTTAAGGGTAGGAGAAACAGAATGGTCTTAAGGTGATAAAACAGAATCAAGGAAGGGTGAGTTGGTTTTAGGTGGAAAGATGCAGCGTCTCTAAAGGCAGGTACCAGTAGAGAAGGTATCCAGGAATGATAATTGAGCAGTGTTTTAGAGGACACAGAAAAGTAAAGTGATCAAATAAACATGTCATTACCCAACAGGCTAACATTAGGAGTAGGGACTGTTAAGCTCAACTTTTTCATTTTCTCCCCCAAGTGTGCTGTTGCATCTTAAACATTAAATAATTTGCATGAATGAAGTTAGCTAGCTTTGGAAAAGGGGGACTCTTTCTCAGACAGTATGGAAGAAATTTTGAGATGAAGGAAAGTAAAAGGCACGAAATTGAATTACCTCTGGTTTCAGTATAGTAGTAAAGCAGTGGTGGCATTTGTGGCCTAAGGAGAACAGGAAAACGTAGGGAGTAATTAGGGATGAATTATGTCTCCTCAGCTCTTTCCACCCTCAAGCAGCCTTACTCCGTCACAAAGAGTGTAGAGAACTATCATGAAGCTTGGATCCTGAGAAATTATTTCCCAATTGAAGCTTTATTGCGGTTTAGAACATAAGGCAAATGATGACACATTTCAGTGTCTGCCAAGCAGTGGTAGAAAAGATCCGCATGGTAGAAAAGGTCTGCATCTGCTCTTGTAAAACGACAAAAAAATGACACAGTTCTAAACTCAGGGTAGTATCAGATGACTTGTTCACCGGAAGTATTGTTGTATAAGGTGAGCGACGATGTTTTGGGGTTCCAGACTGAATTCGGTAAGCAGTCCTCCCCGCCACCCCCCTCCCCGAGTTGGCCAAGGCCTTCATTATGTTGCGTTCGGCTCAGTTTTGGGGGGAAGGACTTTCACAGTGCACCCAACCCTTCCGAATACAGAGCTCCTCCTCCGGACCTGCGGAGCGCGGTTTCCTCGCTTCAAATTCAGGGACTAGCGGTCCTCGCCCAATCGTCGGCCTCCTGCCCGCCCCGTCCCTCGTCGCTGTCCAATCCAAGGCCAGCTCCGAGTCCCCGCCCCGTTGCTCGTGCCGCGAACAGACGTAAACTTCAGGGGCGCGCTGTACGGCCAGTCCGGGTGGCCGAGGGTGCGGGGGGGCGGGGGGGGGTGCTTCTTGCGCACGCGCATTTGCAGAGCCACCGGGACGCCCCCTCCCCTGGACCTTTCTGACCAACTCTCGGCTCCCGCAGCTGGAGTCGCGGGCTTGGTGAGGAGGGGTCCCTTGTGTCTTGACTGCGGTTCGGCAGGGGGCACGCGAACCCGCTTTCCGCAGGCGTTTCGGCTGCCGGGCGGATGGGGCAGTAGCGGTTGGGCCAGGGTCGGGCGCGGGGCGCAGGCTCCGGGCCAGGGACTGCGGGGCGCTGGCTAGGGTCTGACGGCCTTGCTCCGGCCGCCACGCAGAATTCCGCTCAGTGAGTTTAATTGGGCGCCTCTGAGAGATTGGCTTTTAAAGAAACGGGTTTTGATTTTGGGGATAACATCCTGGTAGCCCCCCACCCTCTATCACTTCCTGACTTCTAGGGACCAACGCGCTTTGCGCTTTGGTTTGGAGTTTCTTGTTGCAAAGTGCTCTTGACCCGGTGTTTGCTTCATGTGTGTCGTGATAGGCGGTTCTGTTTCTCTTTTTTGTCCAAAACTGACCCACGAAGGAAGGTTGTTAACTAAATGTAGAGGGGTCTGCTAGTGTCACCCTGGTATTCACTTTTTGTTTTGGTTTCTGCTAGGCCGCGTTCTCATTTACTCCCAGTACCTTTACTACATTCCTTACATCTGATTTCTTTATGAAAACAAAAAACAAACCATGAAAGAAGACTGTTTAATATCACTATACTTTTGATCTCTCTTAATTACAAACTTTGTTTAGTAAAACATGAGGTCCCTTTCGAAGCAGCCTTTTGGAGAACAGCTGTTTTTATGAAAGTATTTCCGTTTGCTGTTACCATTTTGAGGTCATTCGACTGGAGTTTTTACTGCTCCAAAATCAGTTTTTTCACTGAATTTCAGTTTTGTGATCAAAGTTTATGGTAAGCTTTGAAAAGTAATATATTAAATGCCTACCTAATTACAGATTATTTCTTAGAACACCAAGAATAAATGATGAATGTTAGGGAAGCTTGACAGCATATGCTTTTGAATGTGTTTAATTGTACGTGTAGACTTCCAATTAATGACTACAGTAAATGGTATTTTACATACCCAGAAATGTAATTAAAGCAGTTAATATTAGTCAATTCAACTGTGAAAATTTGAGGTCTCTACTTTAAGAAAATAGCAAGAGCTATTCCAAAGATGGCTACTTAGTTCAGATATAGTAAAAGAAAAGGTAATGTTACATTTTCTTCACTTTAGGTGATGGAGGAGGGGTGGATAATGCAATATAGAGGGAATTTAGGGAATTTTTCCTTCTAGGAGAACTTTAGGAATGTGGTATATCCATGGATGGTTTAAACAAGTGTAATCCTTTCTGGAAACGAGAGATTAGGTATTGGATTACATCTCGAGGAACCTTCCACTGGCTTCTATTACCCCTGCACCCATAGCCAAGCTTCATTCCCGCCCTTAACACTGTCATAATTAATAGGGAGCATAAGTGATTATAATTGATGAGAGTCATCAACTCCGTGAAGAGGAGCAGCTTTATTTTTGTATTTCCAGAGATAAGTAGAGTGTGTTTCATGGTTTGCGCTTGGTAATGATTGTTGCATGAACGATACTTGCTTAATATCTGAATTTTCTTGGATTTGACTCTAAATAGAGACGAATCCTTAAAGAATTTGGGATATATTTTAATGTGGTTTACATGTTTATAAATGAATGAATAACTTGGTGATTACAAGATTGGACGTGGGAAGGCAGGCTACTTGGAAGACTTATGCAATAGTTTAGATTAAAAAGTGGTAGGGTGTTGGGAATATAGAATTGAATCTCCGTTTTAGAGATCTATTTGGAGTTAGAGGCATTAGAATTTGATAACCAAGAGAACGAGAGAAATGGTTCCAAGTGTCTGGCTTGTATAGCAGGAGAATAGGGGTAACATAGGTCAAACTAAAGAGAGAAAAAAAAACGAGTTTGGTTTTATATTTGTTAACTTTGCACACTTGAGAGGGTGTTGGGGTGAGCCATTTGGAAGTGGGAGTCTAGAGCTCAGGATAGAGAGCTGAAGTGATTTGAAAATGAGGAAGATGGCATTAGTGCAAAGGAAAGACTACTCTGGGGCCACTTGCCTGTCTGTGAATCCTCTGCTCCCATTCATGGTATGTGGCCTGGAAAATCCTCATAATTCCCTCTCTTGGCCTCAGTTTCTTCAACAATAGGGATGATAGCTATCTTGCAGATCTGATGCACAGATTAGAGGATTGTATATAAAATACTTAGTGCATTAATTGATAATAGAGTAGACACCATATGTCAGCTAGATAGCTAGGGAGTATAGATTATTTCTTTCAACTCTTTTTTTTGTTCATTTTGTATTTCCAGCTCTATATCAATTACTGGGAACATATGGGTGTACGAGATTGAAATGTCCCCAAGATACTGATAATCTAAAGTTGAAGATGTTGGGGCCTCTGGATGTCTCAGCTGGTTAAGTGTCTGACTCTTAATCTCAGCTCAGATATTGATCTCAGGTCATGAGTTCAGGCCCTGGGCTCCACACTGGGCACGGAGCCTACTTTAAAAAAAAAAGAGTGAGAGAGGGGCTCCTGGGTGGCTCAGTTGTTAAGTGAATGCCTTCGGCTCAAGTCATGGTTCTGGGGTCCTGGGATTAAGCCCCGCATCCGGCTCCCTGCTTGGTGGGAAGCCTGCTTCTCTCTCTCCCACTCCCCTTGCTTATGTTCCCTCTCTGCTGTGTCTCTATCAAATAAATGTATAAAATATTAAAAACAAATGCACATTTAAGAGAAAAAAAGTGAAAGAAACCAATGTCATAAGTGTTTCCTTAAAAAATTATAAAGTCAAAGATATTGAAGATGTTAATCATTCATTTCATAAATATTTCGTAAATATGTGTTAGATATTGTTATAGGTGTTAGGTAAGAGTGATGGACAGATTGGCAAGGCCTGTGCTGTCAGAGAGCAATCTTTTTAGTGGGGGAAGAAAAGTATAAAAGTAGTGATAAGTGCTGGATGAAATTAAAACAATTGTGAGGGACAGTGGGGCTACATTGGATTAATGATGATGAATCACCTCTCTTATAAGGTGACGTTTAAATTCAGGTGAATGTTAGGAAGAAGCTAGTTGGTGCAGAGATTTAGCAGAGTACTCTAGGCCCCCAAGGTAGAGATGGGGCTTGGATGTTACAGGAACAGAGACACCAGTATGTGGTGTGTCATGAGCCTCAGGGGTGTCTCCCTCAAGTGTTCAATAGGGGCGTGGTACCTGGTTTGTATTTAATGGTGCATTTGGTTGCCATGTGGATATTTAACTGTAGGGTGGCAAGAATAGAAGCATGGAGACCAGTTGGGAGGCTTTGCAGTACGATAAGGTGGTGGTAGCAGACATAGAAAGATAATGGAACGATTTAGGGTCTGTTTGGGACATAGACCTGTTTTGCCCTCCGGAATGGGTTTCACCAGTAGATCTGTTTTATTTGGCAATAGTGTTTCTTACCGAATTGAAATTAGTTCAGTTGGGGTCTATAACTTCTAGTTGCTCTCATCTTACAGTACTGTTGTCTGACAGTATTAGTGCCTAAAAGCATTTGAGTTTGAGATCCCTACCTAAGAGTATAAGATGTACACTGTATAACAAAATCTGAGGTCAGAATCCTGGGTATCCCTACCGTGTAAGGAATAGATGGAGGAAGAAGATGTCATTGAGATACAGAAGTTATGGTTTGGATTCTTCTAAGACACTTGTCTTTGAAGGGGAGGTGAGAAGGTGGTGGCAGGAAGCACAAATGAAGGATGGGAACAGGTTTCCTACCTCCTCCATCCTACAGTGGGATCATTTTGAACATGTTTATAGAAATCAAGAAAAGGAAGTAGAAACAAAAAAGAAAGGAAAATGCTGGGACATGATCTGAGAGAAGGGTGCTTATATGATAGTTGGTACTAAATTTGCTCTGTATTGAAATAATTTGAAGACATTCAACAGATTTATTGAGAATTACTCTGGGCAAGGCACTGCTTTAAGTGGAAACTCAGTAGTAAAATACTCCAAGTCCCTGCCCTCATGGAGCTTACATTCTAATGTGGAGGAAAAAAATTAAATAGGTGAATTATATAACATGCTGGATGGTGGTCAGCACCAGAGAAAAAAGAAAGCAGGAAAAAAAAAAGAAAGCTTGGAGTTGAAGAAGAAGATTGGTGAGGGAGACCAGACAGATAAGTGGACTTTTACCAAAAACTTGAGAAAAGTGAAGGAGCAAGATGTGAGGTCATGTGGGGCATCAGTGTGCTGAACAGAGATTAGAGCCAGGGCACAGTCCCTGAAGCTGGAGCCCTGGCAAGTCGTGGGGACAGCGGGGAGGTTAGGATGGTGAGGATGGAGCAAAAGCAAGGGAGAGTGGTAGAGAATGAGATCAGATTATCCAGCCCTCATTTGGCCATTGTAGGTATTAAATCTGAATGAGATGGGAAACCAGTGGAGGGTTTTGAGCTAAGGAGTGGCAGTATTTGACTAACTTAGCAGGGATAATTTCAGTGTATGGAGAATAGACTAGGGGAGGAAGAATGGAGGGGTGGAGATAGTTATGTAAATATAAAGTGTTATATAATATAAAGTGTCTTGTAGTGAGTATCCATGCAGGAGGTGGTGGTGGCTTGACCAAGTGGAGATAGTGAGAAAATGGCAGGTTCTATATATTATTAGGTAAAGACATTGGGATTTGCCTAGGGATTGCTTTTTGGGTGTGTGTGTATGTTGAGGGGTTGGAGGTGGTGGTTAGTAATCACTAAGGTTTTTGGTTTGAGCAGGTGGAGGATGGATTTGTCATTTTTCTCTGTGGGGAAGTTCGAAAAGCAGGATTTTTTGAGTGGGTTGGAAGGAGATGGAATCAAACTTCAGGTTTAGGTGCCTGTTAGATAAAACTAAGTGGAAATGTCTAGTTGGTAGTTGCATATCTCAGGTTCAGGGGAGAGGT
The DNA here is from genome assembly GCF_002288905.1 of Enhydra lutris kenyoni. Lineage (NCBI taxonomy): Eukaryota > Metazoa > Chordata > Mammalia > Carnivora > Mustelidae > Enhydra > Enhydra lutris. The sequence goes on along the minus strand of NW_019154092.1, from coordinate 4,927,955 downwards.
CCAGGCTGGAGATATAAATTTCATATTGTATTTAAAACTCTGAAACTGAGGGCAGTCACCTAGAGAGGTTGGGTAGGTGGAAGGGATCCAGGAGCAACCCCTCACACCTTTACTGTATGGCAGTCCAGGAGATGAGGAGGAACCAGCCAAGGAGAAGGAAAAGAAGCAGCCGGTGAGACTGGAGAACCCAGACAGCTGTGTCTTGAAAACCAGTGAAGAAAGGATTTCTTCAAGGAAGGAGTACAAATCCCATATTGTTAGGTCAGAGAAGATGGGACTGAAAATTGACTGTGGGGTTATGGGTTTGGCAACAGGGAGCTCAGTGGTGATGTTGGCAAGTGTTTTGATGGGGCAGTAGGATAAGAGCCAGCTTGGCATGGGTCTAGGAGATGACAGAAGTGGAAACAGATGGCGGTAGTGATTCCTTTTGGAGGAGTATGTGGTAAAGGGAGGGTAGATAGAAGTGGTACAGCTGCAGGGGGACAACAGGGTATGAGACAGGGGAAAACTTTTTTAAAAGATGAGGAAATAACAGCATGCTGGTAGGAATGGCTGCACAGAGAAGTTTTGATGACGGATAGGAGGAGGGTAGTTGCTGGAGTGGTTGTCACTGCACTGGTGACGGGTGGGATCAAGTGCAGGTAGAGAGGTGAGCTTTGCATGGGAACCTGGATACTTCACAGTCAAATATGTTTTATAGCTCTCTAAAAGTCTTAAATATTTTCTACTCTATAGAGTTAGTTAGCCCATTCTCTCTAATACCAATACTTGAGTGCATTTGTCATTGGCCCCAGCATAGTCCGTCATGGGCCTCTATCTCACCAGTTGTGGTAGCTCTTTGAATATCCTTTCAGGTGTTAAGCCCTCTCCCTTCCTCTGTCAGGATCAGTCCGTCCCTGGGCTGCAGAATACAGTCCATACTTCCTAATGTACCTTTTAAGACTTTCAGAATCTGACTTCATGGTTTCATTCACTGTGTTTTTTGTACACCCGTTGCCAAAACACATTAAAGCACTTGTCTATTGCCTCCACGTATTTAGTACTTGGGGTGGATTTTGGGGTCAAACCCGGGTTTGAATTTTACTAATTGTGCAACCTTGGTACATTTAGCTAATTTAGTTTCAGTTTGTTTCTTCATTCATAAAGTGGGATAAATGAGTTAAGGTCGTGAATATACAATAAATCTTAATTCTCTTCCACCTTTGCTCATGTTTATTTGTTATCTTTGAGAGCCCCCTCATGTCATACTTGGCCTGTCAAAGTTCTACTCATTTTTCAAGGCAGAGGGCCTATACTCTCTCATTTATTGAGCCTTTCATGATTTAATTTTTTTTACTGAATTCCATATAACCCTTACATGATAAACACTGAAGTAATTTTGAGATTACATCTCCTAAGTACTGTAATCAGGGTTAAGTAGAGCCAGGGTCCAATGTGGGCTGGAAGATCTCTCAGTAATACAGATTCTGTGCCAGATGAGTCCTTTGTATTTCCAGAGTAAGTCCTTTGTATACCACTTTCACCATTTTTGTCTTGTCCATGTGCCAGCTAGACTTGATTTAACTTTAATTTTTTCCTTCAATGGACTTCCCTTTTAAACTAACATTTACTCCTCCTTAAGAATAATTTCTGAAATTAGGGGCTAGATTTTGCTGGTTTAATTTTTTTTCCTCCTCCATGTTAGAATGAAGTACTTCCTGAAATCATCTGTATATTCCTTCAGTGTTGGGTCTCTGTTTTTTTACTAGACAAGTGTGGCAATTGATATTCTTTGCGATAGTAAACCAAGAGTAAATTAATCTGTGTTATATTTTACAAATTTGTTATGTTATTTATAAATAACATTTATGTTATTAGGTTAATTATAAAAAGATAGTTTGACATTTGTAGTCTCAGCTCTGAAGTAGCAAAGTATTCTGAGAATTACTTTACCTCCAAATGCTTTGTTGATTTTATCCCCTTTGTGCTGTTCCAAGAAAATGATTTTTCTCTAAGATATAAGTTTTCTAAGATTTTTGAGACTTTTAATCATTTGGAAAGGTTTTATAGTATTTGATTTTTAAAAAGCTTTTATTGTTGTAGTGAGATGGAAGATTTCCGAGGAATAGCTGAAGAGTCATTTCCAAGCTTTTTAACCAATTCGTTATTTGGTAATAGTGAGATTTTGGAAAATGTCACTCTTCCTTCAAATCTTGGCTTGCCTGTTGCTGTTTCAACACTTGCTAGGAACAGATCCAGTGCTGATAACAGGTAAGAACTTTTAGAACACATGATTTTTTTTGTAAGGTCTCGAAAGCCTGCAATACATTGATACTTCTGTAAAAATTTCTCAGCCAAGGGGCACCTGGGTAACTCAGTTGGTTAAGTGTCCCAGCTCTTGGCTTTGGCTCAGGTCATGATCTCAGGTCCTGGGATTGAGCCCTGAACTGGGCTCCACACTCTCCAGGGAGTTGGTTTGGGGATTTTCTCCCTCTACCTCTCACCCCTGCATGCTTGTGCAGGTACACGTGCATGCTGTCTCTCTCAAATAATAAATATATTTAAAAAACTTCTCAGCCAAGCTTGAGCTTTTGCTTTATGTATATTTATATATGTAATATGATATGTATATCATATTTAAGTATATGATATATGTGTGTATATATATGTTATATATATTCATATGTATATATAATTATTTTGAAAAACGTATACATTTCCTTATTCCATTGCCTTAATCAGTAGTGGGTGGGTAGATTTGGAACTGAGTACCAGTGACCTTTTGGTCTACTAATTGTTTTCTCTGTTCATAGTGTTTTGGATTTGTATTAGTTCAGCCTTACTGGCAGCCAGTAATTTGAGTTGCATCTCCGTATGTGACGTGTACAGCCCATCCATCTTATATGATGTGTAAAGTTTGCCCATGCTTAAATAATCTAACTACTTTCCTGTCCTCCTCCCAACCTGAATGTTTGGTAAGAAGCATTATCTTTACCTTTAGAATGAAGAGTTTAACTCTGAAGACTTTTAGCTTTAAGATTTCTGTGACTCTTTGTTTAGTAAGAACACACCTCATTCTTGACATGTAGATTTCAGTGCTTTGCACTTGAGATGATGGTTTTGAACACTGGGGGCCCTGTTTATTTTTATCCCCTAGCAGTTGGTTTTATAGTCATGTGGCCCTAATGTCATGGTGAATTTTAAATATGCATAATTTAACTATTAACAAAACAAATTTTTTTGTATGTGTGTAGGTATTCTGATATCCAGGCATCTTATTTAGTAGAAGGGAAGTTTTCAGTTCCATCTGAATCATCTCCCAGCAGCCAGAGTGAAGGTGACCCAAGAGAGAAGTTACAACTTAGCTTCCAGGATGATGAGTAAGTTCATACCTTCATTTTGTTTTTGCCATGTTAAAAGCAGGCCTCACTCAGTCTTATGGAAAATGAAAGTGTGACTATGTCTCTGAATAATTCTAATTATAAGAATCTTCTTAGGAGTTTTCTTTATATGTTTTTAATCACAACCATTTTTAGTCTTTCAGAATACCTTTTCTCATTCCAAAAGTAGTATAAGCACATTTAAAAAAGTAGAAAACGCAAAGAATTGTAAGGAAGGCACTAAGTCTGTAGTCTTACTAACTAGAGAATAGTCACTGGGGCACCCGGCTGGCTCAGTCTGCAGAGCATGCAACCTTTGATCTCAGGGTTTTAAGGTCGAGCCCTACACTGGGTATAGAGATTACTTAAAAATAAGATTTTCAAAAAAGTAAGAGAGAATAGTCATTGATTATCTATTTATAGTCTTCCAGACTGCTTTCTTTCTTTCTTTTTTTCTTTTTAAAGATTTTATTTATTTGACAGAGCAGGAGCAGGGGAAGGGGCAGATGGATAAGCAGACTCCCCGCTGAGTACCAAGACTGACACAGGGCTTGATCCCAGGACCCTGAGATCATGATCTGAGTTGAAGGCAGATGCTTAACCAACTGAACCATCCAGGAGCCCCTTCCAGACTGCTTTCTATGGATCTATACGTGTACATATTAAGTTGGGTTTTTTTTTTTTTTTTTTTTTTTTAACAAATAGGGGATTGAACTGCATATACTATTTATAACTTTTTAAAAAAGATTTTATTTATTTATTTATTTGACAGAGATCACAAGTAGGCAGAGAAGCAAGCAGAGAGAGAGGGGGAAGCAGGCTCCCCACTGAGCAGAGGGGATATGGGGCTGGATCCCAGGACCCTGAGATCATGACCTGAGCCGAAGGCGGAGGCTTAACCCACTGAGCCACCCAGGCGCCCCCATACTGTTTATAACTTTAAAAAATTAGTGTATTATGCTCATCTTTCAATTATAATTAATGTAGATATATGTCGTGTTAATGTCTGCACTACGTTAGACATTTAGATTATTGGAATTTTGCTATTACAAATTTACTGAATTTTATTTATTTATTTGCACACCTAGCAAATTATTGTATTCAGATAAATTCCTAGGATTGAAATTGCTGAGTTAATATTTAAAGACTGTTACAAAGCAGCACATTGCTCTTTAGAAGATTTGTTCCACTTTATACTCCCACTAGAAGATGTACATGAGAAAGCCTTCTCTGAGCCTTCCCCAACATTTGGTGGTATTATTTTTAATCCTTGAATTTAGAAGTAAAAAAATTTGTACACATGCATAAATGCATAGAAGAAAATCTGGAAGGCTATAAACCAAAATGTAAATGGTAGTTATCTCTTGATGGTGGTATTACAGGCATTCTTAAAGTTTCTGTGTTTGAATTCATAATAGAGTATTTATGGAATTGAACATACTTTAATGTTTATTCATTACTTATATTTTTGTTGTGAATTGCCTCTTGGTAACATTTGGATATAAGCACTTTCTATATATTAAAGATGTTAACTCTTTGAATACTCATTCATTCCATGTGTATTTTTGACCGCGTGCCTACTGTGTGCCAGGTACTTCTCTAAGTACTTGGGAAATACCAGAACAGACATTAAAACAAAAAGACATTAAAAATATACCAGTTTTATAGTATATTTGCAGGGAAAAGTGCTAGAAAAAAAACCAGAACATGATAAGGAGGGTAAATGGGTAAGCTGAAGGGAATGGTCAGTGTGGGTCTCATTGAGGGAGGTGTAAGATCTGAACGAAGACTTGAAGGAGGCAGTTAGCCATGTAGACATTAGGAGGAAGAGGACTTCAGGTGGAGGCTGCACGAGTGTAGAGGCACTAAGGTCAGAGCATACCTGTGTTCAAACAGCAGGAAGGAGGCTGCCATGGGGTGAGCAAGATTTTGAAAGAGGTGGAAACCATTCAAGGATTATGTTTTAGAAGGTTCACTCTGGCTACAGTGGGGTGAACAGACTGTTGGGAGGCAAGTCTGGAAACAGGAAGACCCTTTAGGAGGTTGGATTATCAAAGTGGGGAGGTAGATGGAGAACAGAAGAGCACCAGGGCCTCATGTTGGCGCACTTCATTGTTAAGTTGGGGAGAGGAGGAATAGACATGGAGGCTAAGGATTAGTGGCTGGAGGTTGGGCAGACAACAAAGTGTTTCAGAAGCCACAGAAAGAACATATGTAAAAGAAGAGAGAGGGATCCAGTGTGTCAAATAAAATGAGGACTAAGAAGTGACCATTGGAATTCATGTAGGTTTGGTCATTGGTAACCCTGATAAGTGGTTTTGGTGTAAGTAGGAGGAGGCACAATAGTGTAGGAGAATGAGTTTAGGAGAGAATGGGAGGTTCATTTTGGAGATGGTGAGTTTGCTGCAAAAGGAAACCAAAAAATGGGGCTGTGATACCTGGTGAGTATAGTGTGTCAAGAGAAGTTTTTCTTTTTTCTTTTGTGGTGGGAGAGGTTACTGCAAGTTTATCTAGTAATAGGAATGATCTGGAATAGGAAAATCTGATTATGTAGAAAGAAGAGAATTGCTAGAGTAACACTTCTACAAAAATAAGAGGCCAGGAACTAATGTGTCGTGGAAGGATTGACTAGAGAGGTAAGACCATGGATAATTCCTCTGTATTAATCAGTGGGAAGGCAGAATGTATGGGTACATGTCCTGGTAAGAATCTGAGGAAGTTGTCTTTTCAGTGCTTAGGGTCTCTCAGTGCAGTGGGAGACATGACATCAACTCAGGGTAGAGGAGCAGTAGAGAGATGTAAATAGTCATGGGCATGTGGGAGGGGAGGAGAGAGGGAAATAGTGGCATTGTCAGACAGCATCAGGAGTCCCACTAGGGGTCATGGTCATGAATTTATTGTGATTGTGATGTTATCTCCAACCACATTCAGCTGTTGGGGAGCTTGCAGGGTGTGAGGAAAGAGTTGGGTTTAACTAGGCTTGTAGTTTGATGAAAGCAGTGAGGGATGAGGAAGCTGAGGTGTGTGATGATTGGCCATCTGATTAGGTTAAGGAAGAGGAGAGGATAGTAGAACAGCAAGGGAGTGTGGGATGTGGGGATATGAATGGATTGGGGGCTTGGGTTACAGCAGAGAGAGGGTTACAGAGTTGAGGTACTAAGGCAGATGCTGTGAGGGGTCATAGGTGACTCCAGGCTAGGAGGCTTTAGTGAGGATGATCTGGAAGTTGTACTGAGGGGACATGGTGATAGAGACACCCATTCCATCTCCACACCCAGTGATTCCAAGGCTGTGGGAGAGATGGATAGTCCTCACTTGCCAGTGTTTAAGGGAGGCAGTGTCCTCACAGGACATCCAGGTTTTCCGTAAAGCAGTGAGGTGAAAGGGATGTTCATAGGAAGGGCTCAGGAATAGCAAGATTTTGCTGATTCAGCATTGATTTGTTGGGCTGGATAGGGGGAGTATCCTTGTGGATCTTTGTCAGTGGTAAGGGGTCCTGGGCTTATTGAAGGGCATCATGAAGTTAGTCCCACTGAACTGATGTTGGCAATGAGACATTAGATATGGGGGGAGGGGAGGAGACTATCAGAAGTAACTCTTGACTCTTTGATGTGGGCCAGGAGATCTGGGAAGTGGTCTTGTTGATCCCTGTTAATGGAAAATAGAAGACCTGGTAAGGTGGAGTCCTACATGCAGTGTACTGGCCTCACTCTAGACTTTCATTGGGTAGAGGTGAGTGCTTTGGGGCTGCTCCTTGCCCCCACTGAGTAGTCTGAAGTTCTGGGTTGTTAGTCTGAGAGCCTGGACTTCCTGTGGGCTGCTTGTGATGGTGGGTGCACAGCCTGCAGAGGTATGCTTTTATCCCTGTGTGAAGGATGGCTTCTGTGGCTCCTTCTGGGGGAGGGTGGAATTTATGTTTTTAAAATATCCTTATTCTAACTTTGGAATTAATGAATATTTTAACTGAGGATAGGATTTAAAGATAAAAATAACTTTCACAAAATTTTGAAGGCACTGCTACATAGTGTGAGAAGCCTGATGTCATTTTGATACTTGACCATTTGTATCTGAACTTTTTTCTCTCTGGAAACTCTCAGAATCCTCCCTGAGTCCATGGTGGGTGCCCATACCCCCAACCAAATTCTAATTGGCATCAATCCAGAAATTTGTATGCTTTAGTTCTAGATAATTATTATTACTTTGGTATTTTTCTATTTTCTTTCTTTCTGGGACTGCGGTTTTAGATTGCCTGGGTTGATCTATTTCCATTATTTTTTTCCTTTTTTGTTTTTGTTTTTCTTTTGTTTCAGTGCAAATAGGCAGTGTTCTAGATAAAGTTCCTAATTTTTTCCCTACCCTTCTATTAAATCATTTGGCAGTCATAATTTTGAGAGCTTTTTTTTCTGAACTTTTCATTTTTTTTTTAATAATAGCTCCTTTTTGTGGATATAATAGCGACTTCAATGTTTTCTGAGAATTCTAATTGAGATTTTTCAAAGTTCTATAAATTATCTTTGTGTCTGGGGTTGTTTACTTTGTTCATCTTTATTTTTATCTCTCAAGCTGCTCCTTCTCCTGCATCTGATTTATGGCTGTCTTCTAGGTTGCTAGTGTGGGCTAGTGGGTATCCAGATCTCATTTCTGTTAGGTCTTCGTGCAAGCTCATGGCCGGCTTCGCTTTACGGATTCCATGCCGGGTGTTTAATGCTGCTGTCACCACCGTAGCTTCATTCTGCACAGGCGTTTCATATGCCTTCCTAGAAGAGCCTTCCTAGGTGTACAGCGACATGTTGACACTGCTGTGTTGTTTGTGTGGGCTGGGGAGTGAGAGTGGAGCACTGCCCAGCACGGGTGCCTGATAGACTTTCAGTCATCCCTTTCCTTTGGACTCCCTCCTGCCCTCCTTCCTACTGTAGTCAGGAAACATTTCTGCAATTCTTCCTGGCAGATTTGTTTTCTGCTTCCCGGCCCTTTTGTTCTTGTTCTGGACCATGCTTTTGTTTCTCCTGCATATCCCATCTGCTGTTCAGATTCTAGAATCTGAGGTAAGCTCGGGCTAGGACTGGTGGCTCTCATCCAGATTGCTTCACTTTTTTTTTTTTTTTAAGATTTTATTTATTTATTTGAGAGAGAGAGAGAAAGAGCACAAGCAGGGGGAGCAGGGGTGGGGGAAGGAGGAAGCAGGCTCCCTGCTGAGCAGGGAGCCCAACGCAGGGCTCGATCCCAGGACCCCGGGATCATGACCTGAACCGAAGGCAGACGCCCAACCATCTGAGCCACCCAGCACCCCAGATTGCTTCACTTTTATAGAGGTCCTTTATTGTCATTTTCATGCACTCCTAGAAGTTACTCTTGCCACTTTAACTTGAAGCTTATTTGACTTAATATTTGACTTAGTTTGAGGAATTTATTTTATTTTATTTTATTTTATTTTTTTTTAAGATTTTATTTATTTATTTGACAGAGAGAGATCACAAGTAGGCAGAGAGGCAGGCAGAGAGAGAGGAGGAAGCAGGCTCTCTGCTGAGCAGAGAGCCCGATGTGGGGCTCGATCGCAGGACCCCGGGATCATGACCTGAGCGGAAGGCAGAGGCTTTAACCCACTGAGCCACCCAGGTGCCCCAGTTTGAGGAATTTTGATGGGCTAATAAGAACAAGTGAGAGCTATAGTTTTGAGGAAGTAGATTTAGGGGAGGTGGTTAATTTAACTGGCTCTGTTATAAAGTTCTAATGGTCACTCTACAGTTGACCCTTGAACTGCATGGGTCCTCTTACATGCAGTTTTTTTTTTCCAGTAAATACATAGTACTAAAAGTGTATTTTCTCTTATGATTTTCTTAATAATATTTTCTTTAGCTTTATTATAAGGAATAGCATATCATATACATATATATGTACATATACACACACACACACACACATACACAAAGTGTGTGTTAATTAACTGTATATGTGATTTGTAAGGCTTCCAGTCAACAGTAGTTCAATTAAGTAGTTAAGTTTTGGGGGAGTCAGAAGTTAGACATTGATTTCCAATTATGCAGGAGGTCAGTGCCCCAACCCCATCTTGTTCAAGGGTAAAGTGCACATGCTCTTCTTGGAGTGGGGGGCTTTGAAATACGAAATTAACCTAAATGTCATGACTTCTTTTTTATTTATTTGATGTCACCATTTTGCTTCCCCACCACCTTTTTTTTTTTTTTTTTTTTTTTTAATATGTCACCTAGGGACTTTTACTGTCTTTCTTTTCCCTTTTATATTCTCACTTATTTGAAATATAGTTGACATATAACATTATATTAGTTTCAGTTGTGCAACGTAATGATTTAATATTTGTATATACTGCAAAATGATCACCACAATAAGTCTAGTTAATATTGGTCACCTTACATAGTTACAGAAATTTTTTTTCTTATGATGAGAACTTTTAAGATTTACTCTTGTGGTAACTTTCAGATATGCAGTACAGTGTAATTACCTGTAGTCACCATGCTATACATTATATCCCCATGACTTATTTTATATCTGGAAGTTTGTACCTTTTGATCCCCTTCACCTGTTTCTTCTGCCACGATCCCCTACCTCTGGAACCATTCTCTCTGTGAGGTTAGTTTTTTGTTCTTATTTTTAGATTCTGCATATAAATAGATTATGTGGTATTTGTCTTTCTCTGTCTTACTTACCATAATGCCCTTAAAGTCTATCCATGTTACTGCAAATGGTAAGATTTCCTTTTTTATGGCTGAATAATACCCCATCGTGTATATATACAACATTTTTTTTATTCATCTGTCAGACACTTAAATTGTTTCCCTCTTGGCTATTGTAAATAGTGCTGCAGTGAACATGGAGGTGCCATATATCTTTTTGAGTTAAGGCTTCAGTTTTCTTTGGATTAATACTCTGATGTGGGATTGCTGGATCATATAGTAGTTTTATTTTTAATTTTTGAAGAACCTCCATATGGTTTTCCATAGTGACTGCACCAGTTTACATTCCCAGTTCACATCCCAGCACTGCACATCCTCACCAACACTTATTATTTCTTGTCTTTTTAATTTTTTTATTTTAATTTATTTTTTAAAAATATTTATTTGTCAGAGAGAGTGTGTGTGTGTGCACAAGCAGGGGGAGCAGCAGGCAGAGGGAGTAGACTCCCCGCTGAGCAGGAAGCCCAATGTGGGGCTTGATCCCAGGATCCTGGGATCATGACCTGAGTCTAAGGCAGATGCTTCACCGACTGAGCCACCCAGGCGTCCCTCTTGTCTTTTTCATAACAATTATTACAACAGGTGTTAGGTGATTTCTCACTGTGGTTCTGATTTGCATTTCCCTGATGATTAGTGACATTGAACACCTTTTTTTTTTTTTTTTAATTTTTATTTATTTATTTGACAGAAATCACAAGTAGGCAGAGAGGCAGGCAGGGGTGGGGGAGGCAGTCTCCCTGCCGAGCACAGAGCCCGATGAGGGGCTCGATTCCAGGACCCTGGGATCATGACCTGAGCTGAAGGCAGAGCCTTTTAACCCACTGAGCCACTCAGGTGCCCCAAACATCTTTTCATGTACCTGTTGGTCATCTGTATGTCTTCTTTGGAAAAATATTCAGATCTGCCCATTTTTTAATCCTGTTGTCTTCTTGTTTGCTTTTTGTTTTTGATATTGAGTTGTATGAGTTCTTTATATATTTTGGATATTAACCCTTTATCAGATATGGTTCACAAATATTTTCTCCCATTCTGTAGACTCTTCATTTTTTCAGTTTCCTTTGTTGTGCACATCCCCACACTTCTTTTTCTCTCTTCATCGTACAACTTTGTATCCACTTACAGTCTTTCCACCTACCTCTACCCTCTCTTTTACTCAGCTTCTGTTTGATTGGGATGAAACTTTCCTGTATCGACCTATGAATGCACCTTTGGATTGAACTGTTGGTAATGGCTTTCTATGTATTACAACCCCAGTACAGACATGGAGAAACTGGGAGGTAAATTGCAGTTGGGAGTTGCCTCAGGCAAAGAGGGTTAGCACTCGGAATATGTGAAAGGACTATGTTTTCATCCATCCTGGTCAGATTTAAGCTTGGCCCTAGATAGCAGTTTGTCAGATGATGGCTTTATTGCATTTAGAGGCATTTTTCTAAAAAGTTCATCCCTACCCCTCCTCTTGCTGGCAGAAGGCTGTGATGAGCTGCATGAGACCCACGAGATTTGGTTAAGATTGGGAGGAAAATTGTCTTTAAGGAAAAACATTGTCATCCAAATATAAAACAACAGAGATACAAAGATGAGGACAAGGCCAGTGGCAGGGGCTAAAAGTAAAACTTTTTTTTTTTTTTTTTTTTTTTAATTTTTTTTTTTCAAAACTTGTAATATCTTTTTTTCCGCAGTGGTAGATGTTTGTGAA